>NC_137090.1:11130481-11560864 GCF_951640355.1 Cnephaeus nilssonii
CCGGGATGAAAGAGGAGACAGGATCCAGGTGGAGGGCCATGTGCCGCGAGCCGGGAGAGAGGCTATAAACACTTGCTGAGCAGTCAGGATCTGGTGGAGGTGAGGGGTGGTCTCTGAAGCTGGTGCCGGCCCAGGAGGCAGGAGAGCCCAGGTGGAGGGGGCTTCAAAGGAGATTCCGTACTCCGTACCTGCAGAGGGGATGCTTTCCAGAAACCTCCACAGTCTCCTGGGCATCGGCCTGCCTCCTGGAGCCCCCGTGTGTGAAGGAGATTGAGCATGCCCAGAGGGTGCAGGTACAGGAGCTGGGCAGACACCCAGGGAACGTGCTGCCGGGTGGGGATGATCTGAGAAGTGTTTCTGGAGGAGGGGGGGGGTGAGGGGCTGAAGGAGGGGGTAAAAGGAGAAGGGGGGAAGGGGAGCATTCAGAAGGGGTTTGGGAACGGCGGATTTGTCGGTCCTCTCGCTGGCCCAGCTGGGATGTGCTCATTGAAGCTGACAGCGAGTTGGGTGTTGGGTGATATTTCCCACCCCCACCGCCCCATGCAGCACCTCCTCCAGGGTCCCATCTTGCCGTCAGTGTCTAGGCCCCCAGTCAATGATGGTGGGCTCAGCACTCTGCCCCTCACCGCTCGTTCCTCTCCTCCCGCTCCAGTTGCCAGCCCCACTGGCTTCGGAAGATCTGCGCGCTTGGTCCCTGCTCCTCCCCAACTCCAGGGTGACCCCACAGCGAGCACCTACGTGGCCGGTGGTGCAGGGTCTGCTGTGCCTTTGGCTCACTCACTGGCATTTGGGGAAGAACCGGATCATCTTGGTCTTCCCTGAGCACTGCTCCACTCAGAGGGGGCCCCCGGGAGGGACCACCCTCGGTCTGTTAGGTGTGGAAGTTCAAGGGCAGGAAGGATTTCCTGGGCTGCAAAGGGGAACAGCCGAGAGGCTGGAATTCGAGGAGTCAGTTCACAGGCACCCCGTCCTGTGGAAGGCCCAGGGAGGAGAGCCTGGTGGGGGAGGGTCCCAGTCTCAGAGGACGAGGGACCACAGTGACATACAGGCGAACAAAGGCTGTCAGCACCACGCAGCCAGACCGAACATCTGCACCGCACGGCGAAAGCAGCCGCTGGCCCAGGGCAGGCCGTCAGTGAATTCCTGTGGAGAGGAGAGAAACTGTGGTTTCCAGCTCAGTTTTCCACTTGGTTTTCCTGAACGTCTAGTTCCCTGTCTACAAAATGGAGTCGTAACCTCTGTACTTCCTATCTTGTCAGACTGTCACGGGGAGCAAATGGAAGGATGATGGCAAGAGTGCTTTGTAAACACAGCACACAGGCCCCGGCCCAGTACAGCGCCTGTGGCAACTGTCCCTCTCCCCAGACGGACTTCAGGCTTTACAGGTCAGTTCACGTCTTCCCATGTATATTCCATGGGGCTGTTGTGGGCTGTTTATGAACATTTCTTGCAAAAATGATTGTATGTGATGGAATAAGTTTAAGAAAGCTGTGTCAAACATGCTCACCTGGCTGCACGCCAACCTTGCAGGACTTCTCAGAGCCTTCATTTTGCTCAAGTGGAATGTGAATCTCCAAGGGGTGGGAAGCTTCATTAAAAGAGCGTTTTTCAAACGTATTTGGCCCCCAAACCATTTCTTCAGGGGCATCTCTTGGGGCTGATGTGCCCCAGGGCACACTTTGGGAATTATTGCTGCAGCTATGGAGAGTCCCTGAAGGCATTTAAGCAGGGTCAGGGGATCTAACTGGTGTTTAGGAAGACGGTTGGGTGGACGGAGGAGTTAAGACAGAGGCAGAGAAAGCACTTAGGAGGCTGCATCGACAGCTGCAAAAGAGGAGCCGAGCCCCGTGCCAGCCAGGCACCGTGCCAACCACGATCTCTGCCCTCAGTGAGCTTGCAGTCAGGAGGGAGGCTAAGTGATGCAACTGAACCACATCTCTGAGCCAAGAAGACCCCTGATGACTTACTCAACTGGCAGCCCCCGGCTCTGGTTGGCTTCCTCTCCTTTCTCTTTTCAAGAATCAATAAGTAACTTGAGATTAAGTCAAGTGGTGCTTTGTTGCTGTTTCACCCTTACGATCGTTCACCCCCAAAAGTAACATGGGGTCAGCCTGCCATCTCACTGGGACATGGAAACTCAAGTCGGACAGACACTGGGGCGGTGGGGGCTTGCCCGAGGTGGGAATGGGGGGGGGGTGTGTCAATTGGGGACAAAGGAGACATATGTAAAACTTTAGACAATTAAAAAAAAAAAGAAGCTCAAGTCGGGAAACACGGTTCTGAATGGCCATGCCTCGTTGAATTTTAATCTATTGTGCTGTCACCGGCCCAGGCCCTTGGCACTGAGGACGGCTTAGATCCACCTAGCGCTGGGGACAAGCAGGAGTACAGGCACCCTCCCCTCCCCCGGCCTCTGCCCTGTTCCACGCCCACTCTGTCGCTCTAGTTGGGGTCTTTGCCTTCTTTTCCTGGGGCAGGACAGAGGGCCTGCGGGTTCTGTGTCCCCACACAGCCCCGAGTCCTTGTCAGGTGCCGTCGGCCGGCAGAGCCAAAGGGTAAAAGAGGGCACTGCTTCTCACTCAAAGGTATTTCAGGGGAAAGTTTGCCAGTTTAATTGGAAGGGGAAGTATTCTCCCATAGAGCAACATGGATGTGTTGCAGAGTAGAATACAAAACTGGCTACACGTTTAGACACAAAACTGGAGAATCCATCGCGGGGCAGCCACGGAAGGAAGAGCTGGAGGAAGCAAAGCAGAGGCCTGTGCTGGGGACCTGCGCGGAGGCTGAGAGAGAAAGCAGGTGTGTGCTGGGGGCAGCCAGGAGGGAGGGACGTGAGGAGATGAAGGACGAACTGTATTGAATGAGGCCTGCGGGAGGTGGGGGCGAAGGAGATGCATCCCCTGCTCCTTCCGTCTGCTGCCCCCACCTCAGCCCTTCAGAGGCTTCACTGCGATCTGAAGCAGGAGAGGCAGATGTTTCCAGATGAGGCCAGATGCTGAGATTCGGGGAGGGGGCTGGCCCCTTAGGGCTTGGAAGGGTAGGGGGATAAAGGAAGGACAGGAAATGAGCGAGGAAGGAGAGTGATCTCTAGCCAGGGCCTTTATAGACAGGGTCTTGGCTGATTCTCACAGCAACTGGGGAGGCAGGCATTGGGCCCATTTTTACCGATGAGTCAACTGAGACTCAGCACTGTCCTCTCGGCTTCTGAGACCGCCCACCTTCCTGCCTCACCTCCTTACCACCTCTTCCACATTCCCCATGGACAACCTCCCGCACCTTCCCTCTCCCGGTCGCTCCACAGACTTGTCCTCATTTTCCTTGGCCTTGCTCCTCAGGCCTCTCCTTGCCTCCTCCTCCAGGAAGCCTACCCAAGGCTCACTCAGCTCTCTCTTGCTGGACTGTCTGTCCCTTCAATCTGTCAGCTGAGGTGTGTGTTCCACCTGCCCCCTGTCAAACGGGGAGCCTCTTATGAGCTCAGACTGCTCCTCCCCTGAGATCACCGAACTACTGCTCACTCCCAGACCTGCGGAGAAGGGCCGGCTGGTCCCCAAGACCGGCGCCTGGCATGGGAAAAAGTACAAAGGCAACCGCCCAGGGCCCAGATGAGGTGTGAGTCTTGGCTGCATCCCCAGCCCTATAAAGAGAGATGTTAACAACCTCTTAGGGAGCTGGCGAGGGGCGATCAAAGGGGTGGGCTGGGGGCTCACTGCCCAGGGAATGGCTCCTTCCAGGTTCAGGGTCAACACTAGCACCTTCTTTTTGCCCCACCGAATGGAGTAGTATTTCATCCTGGGAGGCTGCTGATTAAAGGAGAGTGGTTTATTGCAGCTCCCTACTCCTCCTTCCGGCCCTCTCCCCAGCAGGGGTCTCCCCTGCCCCCCGTCAGGATCCCCTTGGTCTCTGCCATCACCACCAGGGTCCTCCTCTTCCCCCCTCCCCCAGGACACCCAGTGGCTGCTCTTTTTTTTCTTCCTGTGGAGAGAGAGAGGGTTGGGGTCCTATCGGCTGGGAAACGAGGAGGGGGGAAGGGTGGGAGGTCCAGATTACCTTACAACAACCTGTGCTCCCTTAGCCTAATTGCAAAAATCAGAATCAGTCGGCTCTGCCAGCTGGCTGGTTCAAAACCAGGGTCTCGGAGCGGCTGGAAGGCCTGCCTGGAAGTGGGAAGCAGGGAAGCAGAGGGGCTTTGAAGCGAGCTGAGAAAAGCCAGGCAGATGTGGAAAGAACGTAGGGCCTGCGAGGTGCCTGGGTGGGTCAGAGGGTAAACACGTGGGGGTGGGCGCTGAGGCTGGCAGACCCTTGGTGGGACCAGGTGCTGTGCCAGGCCCATGACCCTCAGAGATGGTCAAGAACAGCCATTATTTTATAGATGGGGAAACAGAGGCTCAAAGACAAACAGGAATTTGCTCAAGGTCACACAACCACAAGTCAGTGGCAGAGCCAGGATTAGAACCCAGGTCTAGATTCAGGGTGGGAGGGGAGGGAGTGCAACAATGAGGTTCTCTTTAATTTGCATATGGTGATTATTCTGTTGCACTCCAAACTCTCCCTGTCCCCCCCGCCCCCCCAATTCTGACAGCAGGCTGCTCCCCTTGCCCTGCTCCTTCCCTGAGCTCTGACCCTCCTGGACCCTGTTCAGTCTATAGAACCCCTGGACTAGCCCTGGAAGAGGATGCAGAAAGGATACCCAGCACCATCCCACTCATTCCTCGGGAGTCTCCACCCCCCAGGCTTTCCCCTGGCTCCTGTCTCTGGCCAGACCATTGATTTTCACAATTAGCTGAATTGCAAGAGCTAGAGCCATCAGTGTGTGCCCGCCCTGGTCCCTCATTCTCCCAGGAGCCACCTCCCAGACAGCTGCTTGTCTGCCCTGAACAGCCCACCCCACCCCCCAAGATATAACTCTTGCTTTTCATTCACATAAAATGCCAACTGTCCAGGGCCCTCGACAAGCCTTGGAATCATAACTCAATAGAGGCACACATTAGAGCTGGAAGGGACTTTAAAAGTGTCATCTGTCCTCTACCCATACCCCCACTTAACATGACACCGAGGCCACAGAAGAGATTTGTTCAAGGTCGCACACTTCCATTCAGAATTGGAAGTCCCTGACTCCAATCTGTTTTCTGGTCCATGGGGTTCTGCAGGTCCATGTGGTTGTGCCGATCAGGTCCTTGCTGCTCCTGATCAGGTACAGAGACCATGGCCAACCCCCAGGATTGCCTTCCAGCACGACTCCTTTAATTGGATGGTTTCAACTTGGGACGGAAGCCAGGAGAAAGGAAGCTGGAGAATAGAGAAAGAGGAGGGAGAGGACAGGCTACCCATCTATCAAACCTTTATTGAACATCTCTGACGTGCCAGACCCTGTCAGGGAAGCTGAGTTGAGTAAGCCATGACCCCGGCCTCTCAGGCAAGGGGGGGGGGGGCCGTCACCCACTAACTGCACTAACTGGGTGTGGAAGTGCTGGGCCAGCAGTTTGAGCAAAGTGCTGTGGGAGCACAGAGGAGGGGCAATTCCTCCTTCCTGGGCAGGGCAGGGGAAGTTTCACTGAGGAGGTGACATTGAACTGATTTTAGAAGGAGGAGTACAAGTTGACCAGGCACAGATGGGAAACGGGACATTTCTGGCCGAGGCACAGCAGGATGGAAGGCTAAGAGGCATGCACACCTTGGTACCTGCTGGGCAAGGTGAGCAATCCCAGGTGGCCAATAGCTCGCTGGGTGTTCAGAGGAAAGTGGACAGAGATGGGTGTAGAAAGGCATGCTGGGACCACTGGTGGAGGCCTTTTGATGCTTTATCTTGAACGTGATGGGGAGCCAAGTGGAAGTGAAGGATTAGATTGTATTTGAGGAAGCACACTGCAGCGGCAACATGGAAGAAGGAGTTGAGGGGGTCGGGGGGTCTTGGAGGACCACTGGGAGAGACCTAGAGTCATCCAGGTGAGAGTCCCAGGGTCTGGGCCACACCACTGCTATGAAGCTGGGGAGTAGGGGTCCAACGAGGGGGCCATGTCACAGACAGACTGGACCAGATTCCACACCCGCGTGTCTGGTTGGGTTGGAGGAAGAAAGAGAGCTGGCTCGGGCAGCCAGTGGCTAACGGTACCTTTTTCAGGGAAGAGGAGTGGGCTGGGCTGGTAAGGGATGATGAGTTCAGATTTCAACACGGTGAGTCAGAGGCCCCTTATAGGACAACTAGGCAGTTGGGTAAACGAGGCTAAGTTCAGGCCAGAAGCAGAGTCATGGGCTCAGAGAGAAGCTGCTTAAGCACTGAGGTCAGTCAGACCTGGGTTCAAATTAGATTTCCATGTTCTTGTTCCCGGACCTTGGACAAGTCCCTAATGCTCTCCAAACCTAACTAATAATCTCACCAATAAAATGGAGAAAGTGACAGTGAGGGTCAACTATTGCAGGAGACTGCGGTATCCCGGTAACCACCCATCACTGACGGGGCCACTGGCCAGCACTGGAGCTGTCCAGGTGAGAGAGGCCAGGGCCACACCACTGGCCAGCCGTTGTCACATGGCATCCACAGTGCCGGCTGCTTTGTGTCTCCCTCCACCTTCTGACTCCCTCTTGCAATCTCTGGTTCCCTTCCTCACCCGCCATTGCTCCACAGGGACTCAGTCCTAACCACTGACTAGTCACAGAGTCCAGCTTTGGGGCTTTAACCTGCCACAAATGACATGAACGCAGAGACCCTCAACGGCTCAGGGAGGTGGCTCTAGGCACTGGCTGGGCTGACAGGTGAGGCCGTTCGCTACCTGGCTGAGCTGGGTCTTTGACAAGCCCCTGCCGGCCGCATCTTCCTCCTGTTGGAGGAGGGCGGGGTTTGGGTGGTAGGGCTGACCTGGGTTATCCGTGCAGCTGGGTTCAGGGCTCATTGGTCATACCACCTGCTAACCCAGGTCTAGCCCTCTGTCCCTGGAGGATGGAGGAAAGGGCGAGGCTACAGGGCACCTAGCAGGTGCTTTCTCAGGTTAAACCAGTCCTGCAGGGTAGGGTGGAGAGGCCTGCCTGGGGGAGGGAGGGGGCTCCCAATGCCCTCACTCCATGCAAATGTATGCAAATGACTTGACTGTCATCCTGTCCACTCCAGCTTCCAAGGTGGGAGGGTCTTCTTAGCAGTTCTGAGGGTGAGGGGAAGAGGAGGCTGTCCCGAGGGAGGAAGGACCCCTGACCTTGCCCCCACCCCTGGCCAGGACCCCCCTTGGGTGGGGGGAGGTGCGAGCCGGCCCAACTAATGGGCTCATGATTCATCGCTGGGCGCTTGTCTGCGCTAATTGGCTCTGCCGGCCGCTTGATTCATGGCAGGGAGCCGGGCTCTGGGGGACCCCCGTGTCCCTCCCCCCGCCTCCCACCCAGGATGGCTTGGTGAGGCTTTTAGATCTAGGATCCGTTCCAAGGGACTGCTGCCCAGCATCCATCACTGCTGACAGACTGGGGCTCCGGGAGGGGCGGGGACACTGCTCTGAGCTGCCATCTGAGGCTTCCGCCCCCCCCCCCGCCCCCACCCCTCCCTGCTAGCCAGGGAGGGGCATCCAAAGGCAGTGGGACCCTCAGGTCTTAGGGAGCAACACAGGGAGCATCTAGGTAGGTGTGAGGGGTAAGGGGTGGTTTCCTAGAGAAAATGGACAGAGCAATGGGGACAGGAGGAAAGGCTTGGACGAAAGCTTGGAAGCAAATGAGGGTCTGGCTCAAGGGCAACAGAGACCTGAGGCTGGTGAGTGACAGCGGAGCGCTGCAGCATGGCTCTCGGAAGTTTTGTCTTAAGTTTCACAGGACAAGACAAAAGAGACTGAGAAACTGCTGTGTGACCTTTGGGAAGTCACTTAACCAGTCTGAGCTTCCACATCTCAGGCCCTTCAACAGAAGGCCATCACCCCCAGGTGTAGACACTCTTGGGGACCTTCCTCTGACAGTGTCTTGTCCAGGCATCCAAGGCTCCCAGGAGCCTGTCATTCATGACACTCCACAATGTCAAAGAGTGCCTGCCCTTAGCTGCACCCCCAGGTGCAGGGATTGGTGGGGCTCCACTCCCTGGACAGGGACAGTCCCCGCCCCTTCCTTTCTAGAGCATCACACCACACAGAGAGATTCTCAAGCTCTCCACAGCCCCTAAAGTCTGTACACCACACCTGGGCTGAAGCAGTGTATGAGGTCACCCCGCTTCCCGCCAGGCTGGATGGAGGGCAGCTGTCCACCCGGCTGTTGGAAACGGGGCAGAGGCTGGTCAGGACTGGAAGCTGGAAGGGGCCTGGTTGGAGCTCTAGAAATACCTCCTGTGGGAATCCATGAATGAACAACTGTCCTGTGGCCTCTGCAGAGGGAAGCCTGGGCTTGTGGCAGGAGATGAATGGAGAAGAGTCCACAACAGGGCACCACCAGCCTCTCTCGGCTGCTCCGGCCAAGGCATCATCTCCACTCCTCCCTCTGAGCCTCAGCCACATCCAGTTGTCAGCAGGGCCTGCTGGCTCTCATTCTGAACCAAACCGGCATCAGGCTCTCCTCTCTGTCTCCACTGCCGCCAGTGGCTGTCGGTCGGACACGGCGCGAGCCTCCCTTCCCCGCCTGCACTCTGGCACCTATAATCCACTCTCCAGACAGCAGCCGGATCTTTTAAAGACATAAATCCTATCTCGGCACTCCCCTAGCAAAACCTTCTCGGGATTTTCCATCACATTAGGCAGAAAATTCAACCTCCTTGCCTTACTGTACAAGGCCTCTGACTACCTCTCTGATCCCACCTCCAGCCACTCTTGTCCCCACTCACTCTGGCCTTCTTACTCTGGCTCAAACTCTACCAAGCCTCAGGGCCTTTGCACCAGCTGTTCCTCGGTCTAGAATGCTTTCCCCCCAGTTCTACACACGGCTGGCTCCTTCTTGGCCTTCAGGTGTCAACTCAAACGTCACCTCCTCCAAGAGGCCCTCCCTGACCACTCCATCTGTTGCAGCCCGCAGGCACTCTCTATAACACCAATTTATTTTATTGTCTTCAAACCACCTGATAATATAAAATTCTCATTTATTTATTTTAAAATCTACACACACACACACACACACACACACACACACACACACACACACCCTGCCCAGAGTCCTGTCTCCTGAGGCTTCCCTGCACTGGCTATTGTTTTTCAGGGATGTTGGGTCTCTCCCAGAATTCTGAGGGTTGAATCAAGGGCTCAAAAGGCAGGCCTTGGCACCAGCTTTTCTTCATGGAACACTTTTCTTCTTTTTGCTTGAAATGCTTGTTTCTCCATGCCCTTTCCCCTCAGTTGGCACTGATCCTCTCCCATGGCCAGTCCAGCCTCTTCAGAGCTACCTTCTCTGTCCCTCTCCCCTCCTCCCCTAAGCAGGAAACTTAGGGCCAGAGCTGTGGTGGTGGTGGTGGGGAGTCATCAGAGGGTGGTTCCCCCCACCTCCCTGCCTCAAAGTGGCTTTGTAATGAAACAGGTGGCTTGTGGGCACCTGAAGCTGGTGGGGAGAGGCATCCCAGCAGGGTCCGGGAATCCAGCGCCCTCCATGCCACCATACCCTTCCCCCGCACCCAGGGAGGAGGAGCACAAGTAGGCTATGTCAGGAGAGAGGCGCTCCCTCCCAGCTGGGGGTGGCCACACCCTGCAGGGACACTGCCCACTAGGCCCGGAAGTCCTTCTAACCTAGTATCCATCCACACTGCTGCAATATGAGCTCTCAAGTGACCCGAGTGACCTCAGTCCTCCCAGAGGGTTTATTTTCCTTCCGCCCTCCACTACAGAGGAAATTGTGCATCGGGGCAGGAGAGAGGAGGCCAAGTTCATGTCCTCAGTGCTTAGAGGCCAGGGCTGGCAGGGAAAGGCTCTGATCTGTAATTCATAATCAGCCAGACTGGAGAAACAAATCCCCATTTTCCAGATGGAAAAACTGAGGCCCGGAGGTTTGGTTCTGCCTGTGTAAAGCCAGGTTACACCTGCTGTTCCTCTCTCCTCCCGCTGGGGACCCCACACACCCGCTTCCCCCACTACCCCCCGCCCACACACACACATACCAAGAGGATTCCCTGAAATTTCTGAGCATCCTCTGCTTCTTCTTCTCTTCCCCTTAGGAGGGCTGGGCTTCCTGAAGGCATGTGATGACCTTTGACCCTGATGGTGGCCATTGCCAGGTCTGCCCAGTGCCCACACCTGAAAGAGGCTGCTTGCCTTCTGCAGCCTACTCAGTGGACACTTCGTTCCTCCTCTGAACCTCAGTTTCTCCATTTGCACAGGGAGCCCAGGGGTCTCTCCAACTCTGCAGCTCTTTGCTCTGTGCGGTTCATCTAGCTGAGGAGCCGGGGGAGGGGGCCAACACACAGGTGGAGAGTGCCCACAAAGAGGAGAGGAAGGAGCCGGGAGTACCATCCTGAGACCTATCACCTTGGCCACTCTCTCATCGTCCTCATTGTGTTTCTTTGCTAACGCCCTTCTTCCCCGGGCCAAGGCTGCTAACCAGGGAAAAGAAAACCGGGGAGAAGGCAATGGGAGGACCCCCCCCCCCCCCCCCCCGCATGGGACCTCTCCATCCCTCCTTAGCCATCGCTCCACCGTCAGCTGAGGAACGAGATGCTGCCCACTCTGGGGGGGCTACCACTCCCTGGGAGACACTGGCCCTTAGGGTTAGAGTCTAACGGGGGAGGCACCCCCCCTGCACTCAGGTCCTTTTGAAAACCGAGGTCTCCCTGGACTGAGGCAGCTCTTCCCCCGAAGTCTGTGACATCAAGATAGGAAGACTGATGTTGCTCCAAAACCAGGAGAGACTTGGCAGCTGCCCCAGCTCCTGGGGGCTCAGAGAGGGTGAGACAGGGGTCTGAGACCACCCTGGGAGTGAGCCACCACGGCGGTGGGAGGGAGGATAAGCCCGTTCTTGGGGGCACTGAGAAAGGGGCAAGAACCCCAACAGGTTGAATTTCCGAAAAACACACCCAGATCGAGCATATTTTCCCAGCCACCCCGAGTGTGGTTTTAAATGGAAAACACAGCCCATGAGGGCAGAAGCATGTTTAGATGAAGAGAGCCCCTCCCTCCCACACCCGCCTGGAAGCTTTCTTTCTGCTGAGCAAACATGTGATTACATTTACTTCTCAGGCCTGGGAGGCCCACTGTCACCCCGCCCCTCCACCCAGCTGGAGGCACAGACCTAGGTTTCACCACCAGTGGGTTCATCTCCCAAAAGCTGGGGGAGGGGGGTGGCAAGTTGCGGGGCTCAGAGCGGGGAAATCAGGGGTCAAGCCTCTGCTTTGAGGGACCGTGGGCCTCAGTTTTCGGCATCCATGAAATGGAGGTAGCCAGTCTCCAATGTGGTGTCCGTGAACCTCACGTTTTCATGTTCTGAGTCCCCTCCCACTCGAACAGGGTCACAGTCGTGTAACCAACAGAATATCGCAGAAATGACAGAGTGTGACTTTCAATGTCCGGCCATAAAAAGGCAAGGCTTCCTCCTTGTTCTCGCCTAGATCGCCTGCTTGAGGGGAAGCCAGCCGCCATGTTGTAAGGACGCTCAAGCAGCCCTTCGGAGAGGCCCATGTGCTAAGGCCTCCAGCCAACACCGGCACCGCCCAGGTGAGCGTGCCATCTTGCAGCTCAGGAAAGCCTTCCATGACTGTGACCTCTCGAGAGACCTTCAGACAGAACTACTCAGCTCGGCTGCTCCCGGATCCTGAACCCCCAGAAACTACATGAGATAATATACGGCTGAAATTGTCTTAGACCTCTAAGTTTTAGGATAGTCTGTATGCAGCCATCTATATAAACATATATAAAAAGGCAGCGACCAGAACGACCAGAACGACCAGAGACCAGAACACCACGGCCCCTTGCCCAGGCTGGCCCCGCACCCCAAGGAGCAATTAGGGGCGCCCCTAGGCAACGCAATAGGGTGTGAGTTTGATGGGGGAAAGTCAAATAGAGGGGAAGGTCTTAAGGGTCTGGGGGGATGGGGTGGTCGGCCGGAGTCGGTTTGGAGTGTGCTGGGGAAGGAAGAGGAAGATCCGATTGGAAAAGGCTCAGCACAGTACCTTCCTCATGGCGGACTGAATGGGCGGTTGTCTCATGAGTGCGCTTGGGACCGACATGTTCACGGCATGTTCACGGCAGCGGCCGTCCTCCCGACACTTCACTGATTCCAAGTAGTAAACAGCCGTCAACGCCAGAGAACAGAAAAACCCTCTCCAACCAGAGGCCCTGGGCTTGCAACGCGACCGGAGGAAACACCACTTAAGGCGGAGCTAGAAGCACCGGAAGTGTGCGGCCAGGGGATTGTGGGATTGCGGAGGACGCCGGGGCGCCTAGGCCAGAACGTGAGCCGGCTATTGCTCATGTGCACAGTCCGCCTTGTAGGCCTCAGTCTCGCGGTATTTGGACGTGACTTCTGGCAGGAAATTATTTCTCCTGAGGTTTGCTGTTACCTTGCAGCGAGGAAGATGAGAATGAAAGGTTTCCTTTGTTACCTTGGTTTGAAGCGGAGGACAAGAGCCGCGAGGGCGACCAGCTTTACGCGGAGTACACACGCACCTCCCGGGAACTGCAGGTGAAGCGCACCACCATGGAAACCTTCAATGAAACCATCAAGGTCTTCCAAGAGCAGGGCCAGACTCCAGAGAAGTGCAGCCAGGAGTACCTGGAGCACTTCCGGCGTGAGGGCAGTAGAAAAGAGATGCAGAGGATTCTGCTGAGCTCAGAACGGCTCACGTCTCACATCGCCCAGATCCACACGCCCGAAGCTGGAGCAGGAGCTGCGGACACAGGCCTTGGACAACCGGGAGATCGATAAGCGCATGCACAGCCTGAAGCCAGACCTCATGCAGCTGCGCAAGACCCGAGACCAGTACCGGGTATGGCTCACCCAGAAAGGCGCCCGGCAGAAGAAGAACAACGAGTGGTTGGGAATCAAAAATGAGCCTGGCCCTAACCGGTTTGGCTCAGTGGATAGAGCGTCGGCCTGCGGACTGGAAGGTCCCAGGTTCGATTCCGGTCAAGGGCATGTACCTTGGTTGCGGGCACATCCCCAGTAGGGAGTGTGCAGGAAGCAGCTGATCGATGTTTCTCTCTCATTGATGTTTCTACCTCTCTATCCCTCTCCCTTCCTCTCTATAAAAAATCAATAAAATATATGTTAAAAACAACAACAACAAAAAATGAGCCTGAAGACCAGTGTGCACTGATGGAGGATGAGGATGGCCTCTCCCATGAGGAAGAAACCTGGTGTGTGGGCAAGATCAACCGCACGCAGGCCGAGGAAATGCTGAATGGCAAGCGGGATGGTACTTTCCTCACCCGTGAGAGCAGCCAGCGGGGCTGCTGTGCCTGCTCTGTGGTGGTGGCCAGCGATACCAAGCACTGGGTCATCTACCCCACGGCCACTGGCTGGGTCATCTACCCCACGGCCACTGGCTTGGGTTTTTTTGAGCCGTACAGCCTGTACGGGTCTCTGAAGGAGCTGGTGCTGCATGACCAGCACACCTTCCTCGTGCAACACAACAATGCACTTACCGTCACACCGGCACCTGTGAGCCCCGGCCCCAGCCCCACCTCCCCCACAGCCCACTGACTCATACAGAACAGGACTCCATCTTTCTGTCTGTCTGTCTCTCTTCTTTGTGAATCTTTCTCTGTCTCAATCTTTCTCTTGCTTTCTCTGAGTCTCTCTCTTCCTCTCACTCTTTCTATCCCCATCTCTTAGTCTCTGTCTCTCTTAGTCTCTGTGCCTCTAAGTCTCTGTTAGAGGAGCATATACCTCCTCCACCCCATGCCCCCTTCCCCATGGGCACTGCCCTCTCCTGGCTCTGGCTGCCCCCACCAGTTCCTACAGTTCCCCCAAGCTCCCCCGCCTGTGCCTGCCATGTTTACAAAGGCCCCTGGGGTGCTCAGACCCAGCCTGGTGCCCTGATTTTTAAGCCATAGACCTGGGCTCAGGGCAGAAAGAAGGCAGGAAGGAACTTCGCTGGGCCACTTCCAAGAACCTCAGCTGTGACATTTGGGGCTGGGCGGGTCCGGGCGGGTCCCATCCCCCAGACCCAACTTCTCCTCCAAACCCTGAAGTGAAATCCACACCGGTTACCCCCACCTGGAGCTGCTGCCCAGAAACCCTCCTCTCCCAAAAGCAAAATGATTAAAAATAACCTCCAGAGCTGGGCCCTATGTGACCGCAGGCTTCCCAGGAGCCGAGGCTGCTGCAGGTCCCGCTGGGCCAGCCGAGACGCACCGCTGCCCCCAGCACCTCCACTCGATGCAGCGTCAAGGCTTCTCCTTGGTCATGTTGGGCTCTGATTTTGTTTCCTTGACTGTAAACCCATTTTCTCCTCTTATGGGACAAGAACCACGGTTTTCTATGCTGCCATGGACCCCCCTCCTGCCTGCCCAGCTAGGCTGGCAGGTGGGTTTTGTATGGTACATTGATACTGATGTGGACATAAAACATTGAACTAAAAAAAAAAAAAAAGGAGAATGGGATAGTGACGAATAAGAAACTTTGGAGACAGTGAAGGGCAGTTTGTCCAGACTGTTGAGAGCTAAGAATTAGAGTTTAATTGGGATAGAAATCCTGCTAACAGCACCTGATGCCTGAAATCTGAGCACTCTACTTTTAGGTTTTCCAGTCTCTAGTTTGGAGACTGCCTATTAAAACAGACCAGGCTGAAGGACGCCCCCACCCCACCCCCCACGCCCCCCCGTGCACAAATTTCATGCACTGGGCTCTAGTAGATAGATAATAAACATACCCCAGCAGTCCTTTACCCTTCTGGCTTGGACCACACCAGCAGCTGCCCTCCTCAGCTACCAGTCTTGGGCCCCTCTCCTCTCAATGCTAGAGCCAGCCTCCTTTAACTTTTCTCACCTGTTAGTGTTTTCCACCCTTGCCTGAGCCTAACAACCACCTGGGACCCTTGTTAAAAGCACTCAGTCCAAGATCTACGTCACCCCGGCGAGTCTTACGACCCAGCAAATCTCGAAAACGCTAACCTATGTGGAAGCTTCTTACTCAGCTCCTAGCACACAGCAGTCATTCAATACCTATTAATTTTTTCAAAAGTTCTGTTCCTACCATTATCTCCTCAGGGGACACCCCACACATGCCAGGTAGCAGGTTCTGTGCTAAGCATTAGCCTATTTGATTCTCACTCCTCTGAGGTGGAAGCTGTGAGGGTGGGATTCGAACCCAGCTCCTCCCCCCTCCAAAGCCCACTTTAAAGCCCGTCCTTCCCCACGTCCCCACACTGTGCCCCATGTAGAGCCACCATGACCCACTGTGTCCGGGTCCCTCAGGACTGCCTTCCGACCGTCTCTCGCTGTCATTCCAGCTCATCCCACTTTGTTGCAATTCAGGCCAGCACCCAGTTCTGCCACCTCCCTTGGCCCGGTGAGCTCTCCCTGACTCCCAACCCCTGCCTTCACCAAAGTTCACACCAGCTTCCCCCTCCTTCGAATCCCAACCAAACCCTATGGCTCCCTCTGCCAGGAAGCCTCCTGAGCTGCTCCCCTCACCCTCCCCCTGTTTCTCCGTTCCTGGGTCTAAACTGGGGCTCAGGGTACATCTATCTGGACACCCCCTCACCTCCACCTTCCCCAGTCTAAAGGCCCCACAAGGGCTGGGGACTCTGCACAGGGCTTCCCTGTTCAGAGCAGTTTGGGTCAATCCCTTGATTTCTCTGAGCTGCAGGTTCCTCATTCCTACATCGAAAACCTGCCTCCCGTGGGCTGTGATAAGGTTAGGTAAGACTGTGACTTTGAAAAGCGCCTGACGATTGTGCAGTGCTGTGTAAACGCGAAGGGTCAGTAGATCTGAGCTTTTTCCAACACTGCCCCTGCCCACCACCCCACACACAGGCTCTCACACCCTTGCTGCAGTCCAGGGGTTTCATTCATTCTCCCTCAATCCCCCAGACTTTGTTAAGTGCTGCTCCACTACCCGGCAGGCTCCTCCCCCTCCTCTCTGCCTGGCTGGCTTCTGTTCACCCTTCTCAGCTCAGCTCGTGTCACTGCCTCCACGAAGCCCTTTCATGGCAGGTATACTGCCTTCCATCCACGCCACGGCTGCCTTTATCATCCTTGTCACTGTACTTACGTTGCTTACATAGCGGCCTCCCCAGCGGGCCATCTTTTCACCGCGTTCTGTGTTATATGCATGTATCAGGCTCTCCATATATGCATAGTAGCTCTGCATTCCCTGCTACACATGCCAGTCCTACTTAATAGCAGTTTGCTGATTTTCCTTGCTATCCACAAACTTCCTCTTCCAAATACGTCTTTTTTTTTTCTTTTTAATTCTCACCGGAGGATATTTTTTCCATGGATTTTTAGAGAGAGTGGAAGGGAGGGGGAGAGAGAGGGAGAGAGGAGACAGAGAGAGAAAACACAGATGTTGTCACATAGATAGGTTGCCTCCCACACTCGCCTGAAAGGGGGTTGGGGATCAATTGGACCTGCAACCCAGCTACCTGCCCTGGACCAGGAATCAAACTGTGACCCTCCCATGAGCAGGCTGAGGCTCTAACCACTGAGCCACGCCGGCCAGGGCTCCCAAATAAGTCTTTAGGACTCACTCCCTGTCTCCCTAAAAACAAACAAACAAACAAAACCTCCATTAATTACCTGCCCTCTGCAAAAAGAACCAAGATGAGGCGTGACTGTGGTCTGGCGCTCAGCCTCTCTCCTAGGGCCTGAGGCAGACACAAAGGCATGGGGAGGGGTGCAGGCGGGTAGGAGGCTCTAGCACCCCACCCCCCACCAAGGGGAATTGGCTTTGGCTCCACTGCTGTGGGGATGGGGTGGGAGGTGGGGAGGGGGGGTCAGTGTTTGGTTTTCTGGCATTTCATTTATGCCTTGGAAGTTGGCTTGGACTGTCAGGGGATCAGGGAGGGGAGCCAGGCTGGTGGCAGGGGGTGTCTCCGTGAGTAGTCGCTGCCATCCCATTGGCTTCCTCCCTGCGTTGAAGCCAAGATCAAACATCAAATACGGTCCGGCTGGTGCCTGGGCTAATGGAGCTGGGCAAGCATCTTCCAGATGTGTGCAGCTGTTTGCTCCCACTCCCCCTCCAGAGTCTTGAGCTGGGAGACTCACGTCAGCTGCTCTGTGGGTCTCAGGTCCCCAGGTTTCAGGGCTGAGGAGGCTGGTTTCCCCTTCTCCCACCGTGACCCCAGTTCTCCACTGATGGAGACTCGCCTTCCTCCCACCCTCTCCTTCTATACAAGGATTCTTTTCGTGTACCACCAGCTGGGAAGTCCTTCTTGCTGCACGGCCTGCATCCTCCCTACTGTAAGAGACGGTCTCCTGGGGCCCAAGGATGGCGGAGGAGGAGAAACTCAGGCAGAGAGGCAGGAAAGAGAAAAGCTTGGGATGATCCGACAGGGGGAAATGTGGGGAGATAATGAAATATGTGAAGCTCAAGTTAATTTGAAAATGGGAGCGCTCCACTTCCAGGCACTCAGCCGTAGGAGAGCATATCAGCCTCTTAGCCGCCCAAGTCCCTCTTCCCAAATGCTATAAGCTTCTAATAAGGAAGCGATACAATTGAATTTATTACAAACTTAATTGTTTACAGAAATTTAACCAGCTGCATACATGGACTGGGAGGAATGGCCTAGTGGGAATATGGGAAAGCTGGAGAAAGAGATGAGGAGAAGGGAAGGAAATGGGGAACAAAAGAGAGATGGGAAGAAGAGGAGGGAAAAGGGTAAGAGATACAGGAGGAGGGGACACAACAAAGAAGAGAACAAGGAGGGAAGGTGTCTGGAGAAGGAGTGAGTCAGTCACGTGAGAGAGAATGAATGGATCTGCCCGGCCGGTGCAGCTCAGTGGTTGAGTGTCAACACGTGAACCAGGAGGTCACGGTTCCATTCCCAGTCAGGCATATGTCCAGGTTGCAGGCTCAGTACCCAGTAGGGGGCGTGCAGGAGGCAGCCAATCAATGATTCTCTCTCATCATTGATGTTTCTATCTCTCTCTCCCTCTCCTTTCCTCTCTGAAATAATATATATATTAGAGGCCTGGTGCACAAAAATTTGTGCACTGGAGGGGGGTAGTCCCCAGCCCGGCCTGCCCCCTCTCACAGTCCAGGAGCCCTCAGGGGATGTCCTACTGATGGGAGCGGGCCTAAACCGCAGTCTGGCCTCCCTCTGTGGGAGGTGACTGGACCGATCAGAGGAAGGCTGCCACTGCCGGCCACCGTGGCTGCCTGAGCCTCAGCCCGGCCCTTGCAGCAGCAGCCGCCGCCATCCATGGCTTGCCTGAGCCTCGGGTGCAAGGGCAGAGGCTCAGGCAGCCGCTGCGGCTTTGTCTGGAAGGACGTCTGGAAGATGTCTGGTCTAATTAGCATATTACCCTTTTATTAGTATAAATATGTATTTTTAAAAAAAGAATGAATGGATCCATTAGCCCCTGGAAGCACCCAGGCTTGAGAGGGAGGGGCTACGATGACACCTTACTCAGCTCCAGGTAGAGGCAGGTGGAACAATGGGCGGGGCTTGGGGAAGGACTGGGCAGAGAGAGAGAAGCGTGTGGTGCCAATGTGTGGAATGCTTCTGTCGGGTGGCTTGTTGGACTGATCGGCAGTGGGCTGGCTCCTGTGGCAGAGCCAGTCCCCCGCCTCCACCCCCCCGCCCGGCCCTGCCCCGCACTAGATCTAGAAGCCTGCAGGCCCCTCTGCTCTACATCACATCACATCACATCACATCATCCTTCTTGGCTGTCGCTGCCTCACCCCAGCACACATGAACATACGGAGATGCACTCACTCACATTCACTCAACAAACAGGAGCCAGGAGCAGGTGTCAGGCACTGGGGAGTCACCAACATGGCACCCGTCGTCAAAGACTTGCAGTCTAAGAGGCAGAGACAGGGACAGATACGGACATAGTCTAGGACCGTGGTCGGCAAACTGCGGCTTGCGCGCCACGTGCGGCTCTTTGGCCCCTTGAGTGTGGCTCTTCCACAAAATACCTCGGCCTGGGCGAGTCTATTTTGAAGAAGTGGCGTTAGAAGAAGTTTAAGTTTTAAAATTTGGCTCTCCAGAGAAATTTCAATCGTTGTACTGTTGATATTTGGCTCTGTTGACTAATGAGTTTGCCGACCACTGGGCTAGGACAATAGGAGGAACTGCAGAGCCGGGTGTGTTGTAGGCAGCTAGTGACTATTTGTTGAAGGAATAAAGTGAACATACTGCTGGGGAGCAGAGCGGAGAACAGAGCCTGCTGTCTGTGGGCGCTGGCCAGTGGCACGGAGGGCAGCATTTGGACAAAGCTCAGGCGACTCTGAGCTCCTGGAAGGCGGGCTGTGCCTCAGTCATCCTCGGATTCCACCACCCGGCTCCTGGCACAGAGCCGAGCGCTGTGAGTGTTTGCTAAGTGGAATGATGCATTGTCAGGAGCATTTAGGTTGTCAGTCCAGAAAACTATCTCAACTGGCTTAAGCAAAAAAAGAGAATTTATGGTTCAGCATAACTGACGGTTCCTGGAGTAGGATTAGGGTCACGGTCCAGGCAAAGCTAGACGCCAGTGCTAAATGTTGACACTGAGCACCTCTCTTTCTTAAAAAAAATTAAAATTTATTTCAGAGAGGAAGGGAGAGAGAGCGAAAGAGAAACATCAATGATGAGAGACAATTATTGATCGGCTGCTTCTTGCACGTCCGACAGTGGGGATCGGGCATGTGGCCTGACTGGGAATTGAACTGTGACCTTCTGGTTCATAACTCAATGCTTAACCACTGAGCCACGCCAGCCAGGCACCACTGGGCACTTCTTGATTCTGCTTTTCTTCTTCTTCTTCTTCTTTTTTTTTAATATTTTATTGATTTTTTACACACAGGAAGGGAGAGGGATAGAGAGTCAGAAACATCAATGAGAGAGAAACATCGATCAGCCGCCTCCTGCACACCCCCTACTGGGGATGTGCCCGCAACCAAGGTACATGCCCTTGACTGGAATCGAACCTGGGACCTTTCAGTCCGCAGGCCGACGCTCTATCCACTGAGCCAAACTGGCTAGGGCTGCTTTTCTTCTTGTGTTGGCTTTATTCTCAGCCAAGCTCTCTCCAAGGGATGGTAAGAAGGCTTACAATATTCCAACTTAGCACCCCAACATGAAGAAAGCGCTTCCCTCCCTATAGTCTCAAAGGAAGCCCAGCGCTAACTCTCATTGGGTGGATTTGGTGATATGTCCGTCCTTGAGCCAATCACATGGCGTAGGGTACTGTATATACTAATTCGCTAGGTTTTGGTCACATCATGACCATTCCTGGATTGGGCAGAGGGATGAGTAAAAGTAAGCTTCTCCCCACAAAAGCATTGGGAAGAGGAAGTTTCACATGAGCTAAAAGGGGCAAAGTGATGCTGGGCAACAGATATCCATCACAAATGAATACATGGATAACTGGACAAAGGAACTGGGCCTTGAAGGGTGAATAGGAGTTCACCAGGCAGAGGAAAAGAGAGACAGTCACCTTATGTGTATGTGCACACACACAGAGTCTGGTTTCACATTCTGTTTTCTATTTGTTCCTGGCTGCCCATCCATGTCTGTCCCCATCTGTCTGTCTGGATCATCCTGGAAACCCCAGAGGGCAGGGACAATGTCTGCCGCACTCCATCTGGGCACTGCCCAGGCCTGTCCATTTAGATATTCAATCAAGGCTGTTTAGGCCCTGCAGCCGCCTTCCCCGGCAAGCAGGGTGCTCTCTCCTCCTGCAGCAGATCTGGGCGAGGCCAGGCCACTGTCCAGTCCTGGAGGGGGTGGGGGGAGCAGTGAGGAACCAGAGAAGGCGATGAGGGGAACCCCCTGCCCACATTCTCTTCTGTTCATGTGGGGATTCCTCCCTGCCTTTTTTTAGGCATCAGAAAGTCCTTAACAAGTCATTTGTGAATTGTAAACATAATAACCCAACATTAAAGGAGGGTTTTTAAAAAGCAACCACGAACAATTGCTCCCTTCTGGTCCTTGAGCACATGGCATATTGAATTTAGATAGAATTGCAGTTCCACTTTTTTCTCCTTATTACTCTCCCCATGCTGCCCCTTGCTTCCTAATTATAGCTTTTAATGGCTACATCAAGTTCACAGAGGGGCACGCTTGCTTTGACGTCCCTAATCCTCTACAGGTGGAGTTTAGGCTGCTGTTGGTTCGTTGCTCCTTCATTCATTCACTTCTTGCTCCATGCACTCATTCCCAGATAGATAACAGACACAATCACGCCCCTCCCCAAGGGGCTGAGCACCCAGACAGAGAGAGAAGGCAATCACTGACCGTGCCACAGTGTCCTGTGACAGGGGGTAGCAGTGTGCCTGAGGTCCAAGTGGTCAACATAGAGGGCTTCCTGGAGGAGGTGATTCCTGTGCCAAGCTGTGAATGGCGAGTAGGAGGGAATGAGGCTGGAGAAACAGACTGGGGGGATGAGCATCCCCGGCTTCGGTTTTTCTCTTTGGCTGAGCTCATGTTCCTCTCTGCTACCATGTCTTCGCTTGCTTGTTTGAGCATTTGTTCCTGCTTGCTCCCCTCAGTGCAGGCACAAAGCTGGGTGCCCTGGAGCCCAACAGGGACATTCTGTGGGGCCCCAGTGGGGCAGTTGACAGCCCTCTCTCTCAGACTCTGGTGGTATGTGCCAGTGGGGGAGGGGGGATAAGAAGCCCAGGGAGAAGGAGTGAGTGAGAGGGGAGATACTTTTTATTTAGGAAGAAAGGTGCTATCCTGCTCCCTGAGATCCAGAGTTAGGCTGAGATTGAGGGTCATGTCATAAGTCCCCCCAATAAGTTTGCCTCTACACCCCTCTTGCTGGTCCACTGGAGGAGGGGCCTCCAAGGAGGACTGGGATGGGAGAGGGACCTCAAAAGGCAGAGGAAGGAGAGAAAAGCCGCGGGGAAATTACACGTTTCCGAAGCCGAAGCCGCCTGGGCCCTGGTAATGAGAACCAGAGAAGGGGCTAATGGAGATCAGATTGCCCGGGGGCTGGCTCCCAGCAGCCCCCTCCCCAGCTCCCAGAAAAGGGAGGCCCAGGGACAGGATGTCAGTGGGAGAAGGCCACGCTCCCCACCTGGTCCATCCCTTCACCTCAGCTGGAGGAGGAGGGCCAGGTGGACGGATGGGAACAGGAGGCCGGAGGCTGCCGGAGGTGATGAGAGAATGAGTCAGCCCCCCCCCCCCCCCCCCCCGAGGCCCTGAGTTCCACAGGCAGCCACTCAGTTAGTAGGTCAGCAACCCGCCCCTGCCTGGGACCCTCTGCCCTCGAAAGGCCAGGGTGGGTGCTCAGAGGGAAAAGGACCTGGGCTGCCCCGGCCTCAGGGAACTCCCAGCCTGATGGAAGCTCCCGGGACGGGGCGGAGGCCACAGCCCTGCTCTAGGGGACCCCAGTCTGGCTCTCACAAAGGCGTTAGGTAAGGAAGGTAACACTAGCATTGCTACTAGGATTAGCGCTTCTACTAGTACTGCTAGGAGTAACAGCCATCTCGAGGGGAGCACTCGTTCTGTGCCAGACCCCGGCCTAAGATTTCTGTACGCGTTTAACCTTGTTTAACCTCCACGACAACCTCCGGAGGATGAACGGGCTGACGTCACAACCATTGTGCCGACGGGTAAGAGTTCAGAGGGCAGAGATCAGCTTCCCAAGTTCATGGCACTGAGGGAGCCCACCCAGCACTGGCCTCCCAGGCCTCAGCTCCAGCTCGCCCTGTGACCTGCACCCAAGGGGCCAAGGCCCACTGAGCCAGAGCCGCCTCTCTCGGCTCCCCTCCTGTCCATCTCTCTGTCTGTGCGCGTCTCTGCTTTCCTCTCCCTCTCTCATCCTTCCTCTCGAGCTCAGCCCCTCTTTCTCCTTCTCTCTGTGCCTCTGCTTCCGTCTCCTTTCGCCCTTTCTGTCTCTCCCTTCTCGCTTCTCTTCTGACTCAATCTCTGTCCCCTCCTCCCCTGTCCTCCACCCACGTCAAGCCGGGCACTTGGGCCAGAAAGACGATGAGCAGATCCCATGGGAGGCCTGCTCCCTCTTGGCCCCGGTCCCTTCCCCCAAGGGCAGGGAGCCAGGAGCCAGGGCCTGCCTGCTGGGGGCTGCTGGGCACTCGGGTGGGGCACACAGGCCACATGACTTCTCAAAGGATGTCAACAGCTCTGGGAGAGGAGACACGGGAGGATCTTGACACGAGGCAGCTGGGCACGAGGCGGGATGGCGCTAGAGCAGCCCCTGGGTCTCTGGCTAAGGGTCGTGGTACAAGGTGGGGATGTAAATGCCCCTCCCACCCCTTTTCCTCCCTGTCACTCTTTTCCCTTGCTGCCCTTTTCCTTTCTTATTGGTCTCCCTCCTTCCTTCTCCCTCATTTTTCTCCTTTCTCCTTCTCTTTCTTTCTCCGATCCCCTTCCCATTCTCTCCCCGTCCCTGCACTTATCTAGGGCTTGCGTTTTCTCTTTCTCCCTCTCTCCCCCCCTTCCCATCCCTCCTCCTCCTCTATCGATCAGTCTCCCCAGCTCTAGCCAACACAGAGGCCTTGGATGGTGCTCACGGTCTTGCTTTAAATTTATTGCCCAGTAAAGGAGGAGGCAGATGGAAGTCTCCATCACCCCACCCCCACCCTCCATGTCTCCTCATTACAAGAAAAGCCAATCCAGTCCATCAAACGCACCAATATGGGGTTATTTATAGGCTACCTCCTTCCAAGAAAGCTGAGTGGTTTCTCTCTCTCTTTCTCTCTCTCTCTCTCTCGCTCTCGCTCTCGCTCTCGCTCTCGCTCTCTCTCCCCTCTTTGTGCGTTCCCAGCTCATGAGCGAGGGGGACAGTCAAGTTCAATATTTGAAAAGCTGCACCATGAGGTTCCCATCCCTCCGATTCTAGGGTAGGGGGGCGCAGAAGTGTCTTGATTGGAAACGAATTAATTAGAAGCGAGGCTCTTCAAGTCTCCGAGTTGGGTTATTTATAGTGTTCGGTTAATTTTGATAATTAACCGTGGGGAGGAAAAGCGAGTTCCGGGCAAGGCAGTGCCCGCCAACAGAGACACGCTACCCGCCCTGTCAGCTACCCCTCCCCAGGCTGCTCCATTTGGACGATCAAAATAGGCTACTTACTCCCAGCCATGGAGTCCCAGGTTTTCCTAAAAGTAGAACAAAGGACGGAAGGCCAAAGGCATGGGGGCTGCTTGGGTGAATAGCCGTTTCAGAGAAGTGGGGCTGTGGGAACCCAGGTGCCAGGTCTCCCATCCACCTAGCCTGAGGCCAGCACCCCTCCCCTCTCCTGGCAAAGTTTCTTCCTGGACAAGCAGGTGCCAGGATGCTAGTCTAGGTGGGGTTTGCAGCGCCGCCCATGAACTGGGAGAGTGCGAGAGGCGACACCCAAGGTCCAGGCAGACAGACCCATTCCACTAAAGCAGCCAGGGAGAGAGGCCGGCGGGCCAGGCTGACGGGAGCCAGGGACAGCCAGACTCGAGTCACTAAATTTGGAAGGAGAGAGGGTGGACCGGAGCCATTCTTGGAGAAGTAGGAGGTTTTGACTTGGAGCCTGCTGCCTGTCCCTGGGGGCAGGATGGGCATTTCAAGAGAGAGAGAGAGAGAGAGAGAGAGAGAGAGAGAGAGATCCATCACCAACAAGAAAAAGGGGGCCTTCGGGGTACCCCAAGATGCATAGCCAGCTCCATCGCAACCCATTTGCTTCCCGCATCCCTAATGCTGCCCCCAAACTGATGGCTCAGCACTTCCATGCTTCCTCCCAGCCCCCGTGCTCAGACGCCCCTCTCCTCCCTGACCTGGTGAGGTCCTCGCCCCTGGTCAAGGCCCAGCGCATGTGACCTCCCCTGGGAGCCGTGCTGAGTTGGCGGTTCCCCCTCCTCCCGTTCCCCTAACATTGTCCGGTGGAACTCGCAGTGGTGGTAGGAGAAGGGGTGGTGACGATGGAACTGGAAAGACAGGGGGCGGGCTTGGGGTGCTCTGAAGGGTCCCGGTGCCTCTCTGCAGACCGCTTTCCCAAATCTGATCAGAGCTGCTTGCTTCCTGGCTTGGGAGCTGGGTGGTGGGTTGGGCTCTGGCCTGCCCCCCAACACCAGGATGACTCACTAGGAAGGGTGAATCTTCTTCCTGGGGTTAGGGGCCAACTCTGCTCCTGAGGGGAGGGCGGCCGGGACCACCCAGCACAGGTACAGGCCTTTCCCTCCGGGCCCAGTCTGTTCTCCCGCAGGGCGCCGAGGCAGCGCGGACCGCAAAGGGGAACTTCAAATGCAACCATCCTCTCTTCCACTCTGCCCCAGGGCTTGCCCAGGGCTGGGGCCAGACCGGAAATGGGACGGGTGAGCAAGGGCTGTGGGCTCCTGTGGTTCCTGCAGCCGGTGCCAGCGCCCCCGCCCTGCCCGCCCTCCCTCCTCCCCCTGCGGATGTTCTCAGGTGTCTCAACCAAATCCCTTCCCCTGCCACTCCTCCTCTGGAATCCTGATCTCTGGCAGAAGGAGGGGCGGAGAGAGGGTAGAGTCCTCCTGCTGGCTTCCTCCTGCTCCCCATCATCTTTGCATTTGTTCTTCAATAGATTTTTATTGATTTCAGAGAGGAAGGGAGAGGGAGAGAGAGAGAGAGAAACATAATGATGAGAGAGAATCATGGGTCGGCTGCCTCCTGCACGCCCCACACTGGGGATCGAGCCCACAACCTGGGCATGAACCTTGACTGGGAATGGAACCTTGACCTCCTGGCTCATGGTAAGTCGACGCTCAGCCACTGAGCCACGCTGGCCAGGCCCATCTCCCCATCTTTGTACCAAAACGCACGGTGTCCCTGTCTCACCCCTTCCCACAGCCTCCCCCGCTGCCCTGCGCGCAGCCCTCCCAGCCCCTGACCGGCTCTGCGGTCCTCCTGCTGAAAGCCTGCGAGGCCACTGCTGGCTGCCCCGCTCACCACCTCGTTGCTCAGAGGGGCCCTGGGACGCTCCAGTGTTTGCTTCTGGTCGTTTTGGAAGTCACATGCCCATTTCTCACTTCCCCAGCCCTTCCTGAGGACACTGACCTGTTCCCACCCCAGACGGGGGGGGGCTCCCCAGTAGTGAGGGTCTATGGAGCGGGACTCCTCCTGCTCCCACTCCGCTCCCAGCCCAGATCCAGGGTGCAGACCTGCTCACCGCCCCCCTGCCCCTGAGTGGGCTCTGTCTCCAGTGCCCAGCGGCCTCGGGGCTCCTGCTGCCCCCGGTGGACAGGCCCTGTGGGCATTCGGCAGCTCCAGGCAGGCCCCTGACCCCAGGCCACCCAGGGCCAGCCCTCCGACAGACATCTCGGAGTGTTTCCTCCCCACGTTTCAGCCCCGGGGCCTTCGGGGAGCGACGATGCCGTCTCCAGCTTCCTCTGAACGAAGAGCACATTTTTAATTAAAGTAGAAAAAGAGCTAAAATCTGTTCGCATTTAATCATCTTGACGACCTTTTTGCTTAAGAGTTTCCAGCTGAGGGGGGGGGAGTGTGGAGTGGGGGGAGGCAAAGGCATTTCTCGAGCCCGGGCCTGGGTCGGGCAGAGGAGGGAGAGCCTCTTACGGGGATGAATAATGGAACAGGAGCGGAGGTGGCTGGGGCTCTGAGTGCCGACTCAGCGCTTTCCTCTCCCCACTGGCTCCTTCAGGAGGTGACCCCGCCTGCCTGCACCTGCCCCCCCGCCCCCCTCCCAGGGCAACCTGTGTCTGGGCCAGGCTGGGCTGGACGAGAACCTGGCTGGCCTCAGGGTTCCCCGCAAACAGGGGCAGGGGCAGTCTTAAAGAGCAGTTTCATGTGTCACAGGTGGACACCGCCCCGGGGGGCCCGGCGAGTGGCCCCAGATTACACAGGGAGCTGGGGAGACGCTGAAGAGAGAACCCCATCCCCAGCCTCCCCGCCCAGGGCCTTCTTCACCACCCGCTGCGGGAACTGATCTGAAATTCTCTTCTTTGCAACAGACGCCCTAGTGACTTAGAACAAGCCATATACTTCTCTGGGCCTCAGTTTCCCCAACTGTGGATGGCCCCTGGGGTGGCTTCCGCTTCTAAAATTCGAGTCCTGGCCTTCCTGCCTGGAGTGTGAATCTCTCCGGTTTGATGGGGGAACCCCTGGGACTAGGAGACCCCCCGAGGTCATGGCCTGTCTTCCCCCTCCCCACCCCTTTGGGAGTGCGGGGAGACAGTGGCTTTGAAGTTCCTCTCCCGGTCCCAGGCGCATCTCTGCGCTCCCCTGGAAGAGGAGCCGGCGGCCTGGAGACTGTGTCTCCCTCTTTAGAGTGGGGGGACTTCCAGGCAAGAGCTGTGCCCCCCCCCCCCCAGACTGGAGTTTCCCCCAGGGCAGGGCTGTGGCTTCTCTCCGACGGGGGCATCCAGTCGGCAAGGGGAGTGGGTGTGACTGGGAGTCGCTGCAGGAAGAGCAGGCCGCCCAGGCCTCTGTTCTTCAATGTCCAGCCCCGCCTCAGGCTTCCGGCCCAACGGGTCCGGCCTCGGGATAGTGGGACAGGGAAGGGACCCTCCTCCTCCAGCTCCTCCCCCTATCTGAGCCCCTTAGGGGGTCTTCTCTTGACTGGAAGACTTAACAGACGGTACGTCCACGCCCTGGACCCTCCCCTGCTGGAAACCAACCCAGACAATTGCACTTGACCCCACTTCCCAGACCAGCCAGAGCGGAGATAAGCTCGGGCCTGGGATGTCTCCTCCGTCCGCGATTCCCGTGGGAACTGTGCTGGGCCCGACAACTGTCACAGCTCCGGCTCTTATCTGCAGCAGGAAGGCCGAGGCCCGGGTCTCCAGTGCTGACATGTCATCTCACCCCTCATCCGGTCCCCAGCCTGCAGGCCAGAAGCCACCAGCACCACCAGCGCAGCGAACAGAACAAGAGTCATTGACAACTTTCCAGCTCCCTTGACTCACAGAGCACATTCATTCAGTACCTTCCTTCTGCTCGAACTAAGTGAGACTGGCATCTTATGCCCATTTTATTTATTTTTTATTGATTTCAGAGAGGAAGGGAGAGGGAGAGAGAAAAACAGCAATGATGAGAGAGAATCATTGATTGGATGCTTCCTGCATGCTCCACACTGGGGATGGAGCCCAAAACCCAGGCATGTGCCCTGACCGGGAATCGAACTGTGACCTGGTTCAACCACTGAGCCATGCTGGCCATAATGCCCATTTTACAAAGAAGGAAACTGAGGTAGGGGAAGGGACAGGCCTGAGGGCACATAGCAAATAAATGGTAGCCTGCCCGCCCCCCCGACCCCCGGGTCTTCTGATGGCTCACCCTCTTATCTTCCACCTGCTGACTTTACAGGGCTCCGGCCTTGACATAACCCTCCTCAGTTTCTCTTTAATATGGCCTTCACTATCCTCCGATGCAGGATAGAAAGTGAGCGAGAAGACTGAACCCCTCAGAACTGCCGGCAGCTCCGCCATCCTGCAGGGCTGGGAAGGATCCAAGCTGAGCGTCAGGAGGGATTTCCTGAAGGGAAAGCTGCGTGAGGGGATGTGTGCCACGGAGAGGAGGGCAGAGGCTGGCTCAGAGGGCTGGGAGGGGCGGCCCCTTGAGTCAGCAAGGAGATGGCTGCCCTGAAGTAGGTGGTACTCTTACTCTCTCTCCATGTGCCCTTAGCACAGGCCTGGTACTCGCTCCCCATTCAAGCTCTTGGGTATAGCATGGCCTTCTCTGGACACCCCTTCTCCAAGACACAAAATCTGGGGAAAATTAAGCCCCTACGGTCTACATGAACGCATTGATCGGATCCTGTGGCTCCTTGGCAAGAGATATGGGTACAGAATGGGGCACAGGTGGGAGGGAGGTTGGCCTTTGAAGGAAAAGACTGCACAGGAGATGCTGGAAGACCGGCCAATTCTACTGTTATGTCAAAGGAAGAGAGAAGACAACTCTCGGGGGACTGTAACCCCCAGAAGGGCTTGGAGGTGGGAAGGCTGACGAATGTGGGTCAGACGGGCCCCCTGCAGGACAGGGTGGAGGTAAGAAGGGAGCCCTGGCCTTAGGCTGGAGCAGACGGTGGGGGAGGGCACAGTGCAATTGGCCCACTTTGATGCTCCAGTTAATCTAACTGGGCTCCAACATTGGCTAATTCCTCCCACCCCTCTCACTACTCATGCAGCTCCAGAATCAAACCGCACTGACCCCAAACCAGTCCCTGGGCCCCACCCTGCCCCCCTCACTGGTCAAGCCCCCCCCGCCCCCGGCCCGCCCCCTGCGGCCCAGAAGGAGTCAGCTCCGATGTAATCACTGCATCACGCTTCAAAGCCACCGAGCCAGCTCCTAATGGGGGGCAGCAGGTTTCACTTACCTTGCCTGGCCGCCTGCCCGGGGCAGATGGGATGCAGCTGGGGAGGCCCAGCCCCTCCCCTCCCCTTCCTCCCCTTCGGAAATTGTTGTCTCCTTGTTCATCTCCCTTCACCCTTTCTCTGGTTGGACATTGAGACTGGTGGTAGGGGAAGTGATTCTCCCGAAGCAGGAAAAGTGAGCACTTGCTCGCAAAGCTTCGAAATCACACCTTTGCCTCTGCCCATCCTGCCTAGGCCCCCCAGGCACAGAGTCTGCAGTGCATGTCCGGAGGGGCACCTGGGGGGTGACATCCACGGGCAGAGTGCTGCCCCTCTGACATGCCCGTCTATCTCCCCAACTCATCGGGGTGAAGGCTGGGGGTGGAGGGTGCCTGGAATGGAGAGGAGGAGTGAACAGACATGGGGGTTAACGCCGACACGTGTGGCTGTGGAGGGCCTTGTGCGATCTGGTGGCCAGTTATGGGACCACTGCTTCCTTCTGGGGGTTCTTGGGCAAGTGGCTTAACTTCTTTGAGCCTCAGCCTTTTCATCTGTAAAATGGTGATCCCGGCACCTCCTTCATGGAAGTGGGGGTTCAAGGAGATAATTGTGTGAATCTCCCAGCCCATAGGACGTCTCAATAAATGTGAGTTTTCATTTCTGCTGTCCCATTTCTGCTCGGAAGTGGGTTGGGCTGCAGGCTGGTTCCCTAGGGATGGACAAGGGAGGTGTGAGCCATGCAGTGAGGGGTCCCAGTGAGATGGGAGAACAGGGAGTGTGTGCAAGGAGCTGGCCTTCTTGGAAGTGTGTGACAGAGGGGTGGGGACATGAACAGGGAGGGGCAAACCCATCTCAACTCCTGACAATGCAATGCGACTCACCACTCCCATTCCCAGCTCCACGTGGAACTGCAATGATTTTCTCCACCCTTTTTCCTTAGGGTCACTACCAGGTTCAGGAAACCTTGGCGTATGGGTGGTGGGGCTCGGGGCCCTCTATATGTGCAACTCTGTTGTGGGATATGGTTCTGGGGGGCCCTCCCTTGAAAACAGCTGCCTCCTTGATGCTGCCTGTCTGATCCCATTTGCCGGTCAGCTCCCGAGCCCACTCCCATGCCCAGCCTACAGTGGCGGCTGCAAGTGCTAAGGATTAGGGGCAAGGGGGCTGGGTCAGGGAGAAATTTTTTTTTAAATATTAAAGATATATATTTTTTTAAATTGATTTCAGAGAGAGGATGGGTGAAGGAGAGAGAGATAGAAACATCAATGATGAGAGAGAATCATCGATCGGCTGCCTCCTGCATGCCCCCTACTGGGGATGGAGCCTGCAACGCAGGCATGTGCCCTGACCGGAATGGAACCGTGACCTCCTGGTTCATGGGTTGACGCTCAACTACAGAGCCACACTGGCCGGGCTGGGGAGAAATTTTTGAAGGCCACTCATGGTTGAGGCCCGGGGTCATGACTCTTAGGGAATTAAGATCAGGCAGGCAGTGGCTCCATAGGGCCTCTGATATTGCTCCAAGGAAAAGGGACGGATCCATTAGGAGCAGGAATCCCCGCTGCTTGTGATGGTGCAGATGCAGGAAGGCAGGCGGTGGTGGTGGCCATGACCGGGCAGCTGTGATGATGATGGGGATGGTGGGGACGATGGTGTGGCAGTCAGGGCAGCGATGGGGAAGATTGTGGGGGTGGGAGTGATGGGAGCGTAGCTGTGGTGTTCCCGGTGTCGATGCGGGCGTCATGATGGCGGTGGTCATGGCGGTGCTGGTTTTGGTATAGGTGGCTGTGATGGTGACAGTGGTGGTGATTGTGGTCATGGTGGTGGTCCCAGCAAAGGAGCATCCTGATCGCAGCTGTGCTATCTACAGAATGGTCAAGCCAAGGTGTCGCATCCTAAAATAATCCTTCACATCAAATACCTAAACACATCAGAACATCAGCTCCTCGCGAGCAGCTGCTATTGTCACCGCTGTGTCCCCAGTGCCTAGAACAGTGCACGCCCTATATTGCGTGCTCAATAAACATGCGTTGAATGCGTCAAAGGGGATGGAGTCTCTCTTTGTGATGAACACTGTTACCTCATTTGTTATTCACCATGCCCATTCGTGATAGGATCTTTTTAAAAATTCCCATTTTACAGATGAGGAAGCGGAGGCAGAGAGAGATGACTTAACCTGCCTGAAACCACACGGGAGTCAGCCATGCGGGGGTGGGGGAGCTGTGTGGGCATTTATAGCCAGGTGGGTCTGACTCTCCGTTCCGTGCTCTTTCCTCCAGGTACTCTGCAGAGCCACTCTCCCCGCCAGCACTCAGCATTTCATCGTGGTCTTGCGTGTGGGCTTACTCATAGAAACACTGCTAATAATAGTAACAATTGCTGCTTGTAATTGTTCGAGGAAGGCTTAAATGATCAAGACCATGGAAATTATTAATAACCCAGGCTCAGCCATGGTAGTGTGGGTCATATTAAATTGTGTCGAGATGGATAACCTTGGCAATAATAGTAACGGGGATCATAAATTAATAACAGGAGTATTTAAATTAATGCCACACCATGTATACCCTTGGTAGTAAGCAGCTCAGTGCTGCTGTTAGTACTAATGTTGCCCCTTCCTGCCTTCCACGAACTCAGCTGAAAGGGAAGGATGGGCCGTAAAAGCCGAGGGAACAGGAAACAGCTCAGAGGCGGGTCCCTGTCCCAGGAGAGGGAACCCTCAGGGACTTCTGAAGGTGGGCTGGCCTCCTGGCCTCTTCCGCCAGCCCTCCAGGTGCCGGCTCGTCCGCAGTCGTGCACAATGTCTACCTGTCCTTCCTGGGTCTGCCCCGGGGCTTACTTGGTTGCCCAGGAAAGAAATTCGCGGGGCAGCCCTGACCGGTTTGGCTCAGTGGCTAGAGCATCGGCCTTCGGACTCAGGGGTCCCAGGTTCGATTCTGATCAAGGACATGTACCTTGGTTGCGGGCACATCCCCAGTAAGGAGTGTGCAGGAGGCAGCTGATCAATGTTTCTCTCTCATCGATGTTTCTAACTCTCAATCCCTCTCCCTTCCTCTCTGTAAAAAATCAATAAAATATATTTAAAAAAAAGAAATTCACAGGGCTAAAATTTCCCCGCATGAATGAATGAATGACCTGCAGCTGATCTAGGAAATCACCTACCAACTGCCAGCACGTCGTCTTCACAAGTGCACTGATCTCTCCTTCTGGTAACATGGGAGATTTGCACTATTTTTTTCAAAGCCAAAACTGAGGTACACACACACACACACACACACACACACACACACTTACACCCATACACAAACACACATGCTCAAGATCAGGGCGCTGGGATGGACTTTGTAGACATGCCCCCCACATGTGCTACTGGGTCTGCATATCTGGGGACCAGGAAAGGGTGGGGATAGGCAAAGGCGAGCATCAAGGTGGGGGTGGGGTGCTTCCCATCAGAAGCCTGCCGGCACATTCCCTGGGTTGCTGAGCCTATGATTTGGACCTGTCAAGGCTTCTGGGACACGGTGAGTGTGGGATGACAACACAGCACATGGATGTGTACTTGGATGTGAGTCCCTCCGACCGCTTTTCCATTTATTCTCTTCTACAGGCCTTTACTGAGCACGTACTGTGCACCAGGCATTCCAATAAGAAACCATAGCCATAAGCCAATGGAAACAGTTGGCCTAGTACAGGTATGTTGCTGAGATACACCTGTGTGTTTGTGTATGGGTGTGTGTGTGTGTGTGTGCATGAATGTGTGTGTGTGCATTTGTGCAAGAAACTATGCACAGGGGGCTTGTGTGGAGGTGACTATACATGCACACATGATGTGTGAATGTGTAGGTGAGCATGCGTGTTTGTTATGATCACATGTGTGTGCTTGAGTGTGGAGGTGCACACACATATGTAGGACGTGCAGGCCTACATGAGTGCATGAGGATGGTGTGGGCATATGTGGTACATAAGTAGATGTATGTGAGCTTGAGACTGTGCCTTCCTGTGTTATGTGTGCACACGTGGGATCCCTTCAAACCCATCCTTTGAGAATGATTTCGGGATGGACTCCCCCTTGAATGCCCCCCCTCTGGGTCATTCAAGTAGCCACCTGCTACTCTTCCCTTCCCCCCCTTCCCCCCGCAGGCCTTTGCACTGGGAAGGGGCAGAGGTAGGGTATGGACCGGAAGAGGAAGGGCAGGCGGGCAGTGGGCATCTTGCTGATAAAGGCTGGGCAGAGAGCAGCACACCAGGAAGAAGCTGAAGCCAGATGCTGGGGATGGAGGGCAGAGGAAGATGGGTAAGAGAGTGAGTCCCGCGGGTGGGCGCAGCCCGAGGGGAATGGGAGCCGCCCTGGTCCAAGGCCCACAGTATCCGGGACAGACGTGCCCTAGGGCGGGCTGGCACTCCGGGTACCGGGGCGAGGTGAGGGAGAGGCTCTGCGGGCTAGGGCGATGAGCAACGGCAGCGGGGCGCGCGGCCGCAGCTCGCCGCACACCCTCTCCCCCCCTTCTCTCCCCTCCCGGAGGCAGCCGAGCAGGCGGGCAAGGTTCCGGGGGTGGGCGGGCTGGGCGGGGAGGAGGCGGGGCCGCCGCACTGGCTTCTCCCAGCCCCTCCCGCCCGCAGCCAGAGGGAGCGGAGCCTCCGCCAGCTCCGGGGGGCGGGTGCCGGAGCGCAGCGCAGCCCTCTGGGTCCGCAGAGCGGACTAACTGGAAGTCGGCGTTGCCGCGGGAGGCGGACGATGGGGGCAGGTGCCGCCGGCTGCGCCATGGACCGGCCGCGCCTGCTGCTGCTGCTGCTGGGGGTGAGTGCTAGCCGGAGGGGCGCCCGCTCTCTTGCCCTGGACCGGAACCCTAGGGGCTCAGGTTTCCCCGAGGGAAAACAGAACCAAGCGCTGGGCTCCCAGATGCTGGGGATGGGTGGCGGGAGGGGAGCTGCGATGCCAGGGCCCACGGAGGCGCGTCTAGGTTCTCAGGGCGCAGAGGAGACCCTGAGATCCAGGGTGGAGATGCGGCCAGAGGTGCGCACGGATGCGGGCACTCCGGTACCTGGGTGTGTGGTGTGGAGGAGCTGGGAGGGTCTCAGAGGAGGGGTCCTGCGGTTCTCGGAGCCTGGGTTCTTTGGAAGAGGGCGCTTGAATGCCAGGACCTCAAGGCGACTCTCCCCCCACCCCTCCCAGCATCTTGATTTCTGGGGGGTCGTGGGACAGAACCCAGGATAGAGAAGGACGAGGAATGCCACGGGAACTAGAGAAGTGAGGGGCAAGCGGGGCTGGAGATGAGGGGCTGGAACAATGGGGAGGAGGTTGGAACGACCGAGGGGACCGGGCAGCGGACAATGAGGACTGGCCAGACAATGGGGGGAGGGGCGTGGGAGGCATAGCTTCGGGAGTGGGGGTCGTCGGTCGAAGAGAGAAAAGTGGGTTGGGTAGGGCAAAAAGGCACGGCGGCGAGGGAGGAAGGGAGATGGAAGGAAAATGAAAGAGGACGGAGAAGGGAGAGCGGCCCCTAAGGGGGTCGGGACCCCGCGGGTCTGCCGAGGGGCCGCGGGCGGAGAAGGGGAGCCGAGGAGGGGACGTTGTCCGCTCCTGTCGTGCGCTCTTTCTCGCGGCCTCGCCCAGTCGGGGAACTGCGCGGGGGACCGGAGGCGGGGAAGGGAGCGCCCACTTCGCCGGGGCGAACCCTTTCCCCAACCCACGGGCCGCTCCGCAGCGCCGAGTGTCGCGGTGTGAAGAAGCGCAGCGGACAGGAGGGGATGGCGTGGGCGTCGTCCGACCGGCTCTGGCGGCCGCCCCGTCTCGGGTGCAGAGCGCCGGGACGCGCCAGGAGGGGAATGTCCCGGCAGCGCGCAGCCCAGGGTCGCGCAGGCGGAGGCGGCCCCCAGGGGGCGCTGCGGTACGAGGGTTGCGCCCTCCGCAGCTGCGGGCGCCACTGGGGCTGCGCCCCCGCTCCCCCCCGCCCCCCATTAAGTTAAGTGACCTGAGCGCCGCGCCCGGGTTCCCTCCGCTCCAGCACCCAGGCGGCTTGGGATTCCGCCCAGGCCCGGCCCGGCCCAACTTTCGGGGGAAGCCGCTGAGCACTGAATGAGACAGAGGTGCCCCGGACGCCCCGGCTTCTGTCTGGGCGACGGACTGCGGGTCCCCTTGAGCATCGAAGTCCGCCCCGTAGTTCTGACAAGATACTCAGGATGGGTGACCGGGTGTGCGGCCCTGAGCGGAGTGTCCCGGGAGGCTTGGCAATGGAGGAGGTGTCCTCACGCTCCCTGACATCTTCACCCCTCCTCTGAGCATCGCGCGCCCAGGTCCCCCTTTTACGGATACGGAGACGGGGGCTCTGAGAGTTCAAACAACTTGGCTGGGACCCCACACGCCAGCTGTGCCAGCGCCCCGGCTTGACCGCCCCTCACCTGGCTCCCAGCCCCGCACTGCCCGTACCTTTGAATTGAAAGGGGCAGCCCGGCGCCCCAGCTCGGGAGGGAGCGGCGTTTCTCGGCGGCGGGGCGCGCTTGACCCCACCCCGAGTCCGGCCAGCGGTGGGATGTGAAGGCTGGGTGGACAGAGACCTTCTTCGGGCGCTGGCCCCCTTTCCGCGGCTTAGCGGTGGATACCTGTGGCTTCCTCCGAGGATTGGGGCGTCCCTGCGGGGACCTCTGCTAACAAACGCCGCGGGTGCTTCTCCCCCGGGAAGGGGGCGGGGCGGTGGGACTGGGGTGGGCGGTGGTATCGTGGATCCCGGAGGGGCGGGCGCGCGGGTGGGCGCCGGACCGGGGCTGGAGGGAGTGTCCCCCGAGTGGAGGAGAGGCGGAGGCAGGAGGAGAGCGGGGCGTGGAGGGCCTGGGAGCTGGCGCACGTGGACCCGCGCAGAGTCTGCCGCTAGCAGCCCCTGCGGCTCTCGCCTCCGCCTCGCCGCGGCTCTGCGGGCCGGCTCTGCGCCCCGCGCGCTCCGAGCTCCTCCAGGGCCGGAGCGAGCGCGCTGAAACCGGAGCGCGTCCCGGCGGGTCCGCGGGCGGGCGCGCCGGTAATGGAGGCACTTTGTCATTCAGACGTCTGTAACCGGAGCCGCCCGCCGGCTAATGCGCCTAATAGGGATGCAGTGAGGGCAGCAGATAGGAGGGCGCGAGCGGCCGGGCGGGGGAGGAGAGCAGGGGTTCCCACCCGGCTGTGCCATCCCGGTCCCATCACCTGCATAGATTCTCCCCTGGGCGGGCGGGTGGGGGGCGGGAATGATAAAATTGGTTGAATGCCTACTATGTGGCACGCATTGCCTGGGTAATTTCTCCGGCATTGTTTAACCCTCCTAAGGTCCCATCAGCGTAAATCTAGTTATTCCCGTTTTACAGTTGATGGAGCTGAACCTCCCAGACTTCCAGGCACGAAACCGGGCTCCCGCAGTTAGGAAGTGGTGGAGGCTCTGGGACCGAGGAGGAGGCGTGGCTTGGAGCTCACGCTGTCCTCCCTCTGCCAGCCCCTCCCCCTTCTAGATCCCGGAGGGCGTGAGTGGCCCCGAATCGCGACTAGCCCTGGAGGTTACGTCGGTGTCCTGTGCCCACACATTTGGAACTGAGTCCCTGGGCCCCACGCAGCACACCCCTCTCAGAGTCTCCACGCAGCATCCTCCTCAGTAATGAGCTCTTGTCCCCTACCCAAACTCAGCCCCTATCTAAAGGGGAGGGGAGCATGTGCCAGTGGCCCCCCTACCCCCACCACCCCGCGGGTTGCAGCGACCTCAAAAGACCCTCCCCACATCTGAAAACGCTTCAACCCCATGGCGTGGCTGACGGCTCCACTCCCCTAAAGAACCCTTTGCTGAAGCTGTTGTGAACGGTTAGGATTCAACGCACTGAAGCGTTCATAGTCCATTCTTCCAACTATTTTTGGTGTGTTTTCTATTTTGTCTAATTAAAAAATATTTTTTAGATTCTTTTTAAAATATGTATTTCTTTATTGATTTCAGAGAGGAAGGGAGAGGGATAGAGAGATAGAAACATCAATGATGAGAGAGAATCATTGATCGGCTGCCTCCTGCATGCCCCCTACTGGGGATCGAGCCCACAACCCCGGCATGTGCCCTTGGCCGGAATGGAACCTGGGACCCTTCAGTCTGCAGGCCGCTGCTCTATCCACTGAGCCAAACCGGCTAGGGCCATTTTTTAGATTCTTAAATCAGTTTATCTAAGAGTACTTCCACCTTAGTTTCTTGAAAGCCTTGAAATGGCAAAATAAATAAATAAATAAAAAGGTTGCAAACATTTTTTTTTAATGGGATGAAATCATTCAGACGGGAAATGAATAAATGTAATAATGTAAATTTCAGGCAACTGCATCTATCATTTTGGTAAATTGGTCATTTTGGAACAATTAGCCTGGATCCTAGTCATCCCTCCCGGCTTCCCAAGATTGCCCTGGCTTGAACCAATAGAAGGTGTGGCCTGGGCCAAGCATCAGGCCACGTAGCAGGGGGACCTCTGTGGGCCTCAGTTTCCCCATCCGTCAGAGAGGGCATGAAGGCAATCCCTCAAGTCTTTCCCCCTCAGCATCTTGGCTTCCAGAGTCGCTGTTTGGGCGACATTTCCTTTCCCCCATGGGACTGTGGTTCCCCACAGAAGTCAGGGACCATGTCTCCTCGGAAACTCTAATTTCAACGCTCAGTACATAGTTGTTGAATTACTTAACTTTAAGGAGAGCAATTACCCATCCTCCTTTGGTCCCCATGCCGTCCTCAGACTCCCTGGAAGCGAAGACTTGCTTCATGTCTACCCTGCCCCCGACTCTTACATGGTTTCCTCTTTTAGGGGGTGGGTAACGCTCCCCTCCCACTACCCCCCACCCAGGCTCAGCAGCTTGCTCTCCCCAAGACAAGATGCTTCTTTGATACCTAACAGTTAATTAACTCCTACTGTACACCAGACAGATTTGCATAAATGATTTCATTTCATTTTCACAGCAACCCTGAGCAGCAGATACTAGTGCCCAGTGTGACTGGGGGTGGGTGGGGGAGAGGGAAGCTCTGAGGCTCAGAGAGATTGAGAATTTACTCAAAATAACGTACTATTAAGAAGCAGATCTAGGATGTTTGGAAATAGGGAACAGAAAACAAGCACAGGAAATACATGGTCACTAATTACATGGACTCGATTCCAAAGGCAAGACTTGGGAGAGGAGAAAGGACCACCAGCTGCAGCAGGAAGCGCAGGCTCGGAGGAAGAGGGGCTGTACAAGGCTGCCCCTTTGATGACTATTATGCAATATACAGACTGCGTATCATAGACACGCACACTTAAAACCTACATGATCTTACCCAGCCAGCATGGCTCAGCGGTTGAATGCTGACCTATGAACCAGGAGGTCACAGTTCCAATCCTGGTATGGGCTCGATCCCCAGTCAGGGGTGTGCAGGGGGCAGCCAATCAATGATTCTCTCTAATCATTCATGGTTCTATCTCTCTCTCTCTCTCCTTCTCCCTTCCTCTCTGAAATCAATAAAAAAAATTTTTTTAAAGAAACCTATATGATCTTATTAACCACTGCCGCCCCAATAAATGTAATTAATAAATAAATAAAATCACTTGCCAATGAGGAAATAGAGAAAAGAAAGAAAGACCTCGGGAAAGAGAGATCCCCAAGCGTATGAACACCTTACTCATTCATGTCATGCTTACAGCAACCCTACGAGGCAGGGCCGGTCATAATGACCTAATGCAGAAGATACCGAGGCACAGAGAAATTCAAGACTGGCCCCAGGTCGCCTAGCGCTGAGCGATGAGCCAGGACACGGAGCCACAGAAGCCGCTGAGGACGAAGGCAGAGTAGCTAGCTCACACTATTCCGAGAATTGCCCCTCCTGGTTCAGAGCCTCCTTACACTCATTTCAGACACCTGCCTACCAAGGCTAGTGCCATAGTTCCTAGAGACCCCATGAGACCTAGGAGGTTAGAATGGTGCGGGAGGGGCCACGCAGGTCACACTCTGGTAGCAGCCAGAGTTGCCCACTGTTATCTCGGCAGGAAGGGAGGAGACAGAAAAAGTATTTTATTTTATTTTTTAAAACATATTTTATTGATATTTTTACAGAGAGGAAGGGAGAGGCATAGAGAGTTAGAAACATCGAGGAGAGAGAAACATCGATCAGCTGCCTCCTGCACACCCCCTACTGGGGATGTGCCCGCAACCAAGGTACATGCCCTTGACTGGAATCGAACCTGGGACCCTTCAGTCCGCAGGCCGACGCTCTATCCACTGAGCCAAACTGGTAGGGCAGAAAGGATATTTTATAAAGCTGACAGGAGAACTGACAGAGACAATCGTGTGGTAGTAATTTGGGATAAAGAACACAAGGGCTTCCCTGCACAGCAGCCCGGAATGATCACTGGTGTGAATACCGAGTCCCTGAGTCATGAGGAAACCATGAAGATACGTTCCAGTCTGGGAAAGGTGCAGCCATTCCAGGGAAAATGAAAACCGTGAGGTGATTAGATCAGCAAGGCCTTAGCTGTCGGGGAAACTCGGCCATCCAGAAGTCATTCCGCCGAGTTCTAGTTAAGTGAGGTCCCTGTTCAGTGCCAGGTTCCCTGTCAGGCTCTGGGACAGCGGCCGGGCCCTCAGGGAGTTGACAGTCCAGTGGGGGATCCTGGGAAGTGTCAGAGCTGACACCAATAGTCCACAGGGAGAATGCCTAACGGGGCAGCCCCGCCTGATCGGGGAGGAGGGAGGGGGACACTGGCCCACTTCCTTGAGGAAGTAATATTTAAACGGAGCCGCCTGAAAGGATGAAAAGAAATCCAAACAGACTCTTCTATAATCTCACGCGCCTCCTGGGGAAAGCCTGTATCTGGGACTCCCCCTACCCCCAAGACTTCTGGTCTGCAGATGTTCCCAGCACTGTGTCCCTGCCACCTGGGAGGAGATGGTGGCAACACCCGAGGTCCCCCTCCTGTGCCGCCAGCACCCCCCCTGCTGGTCTCTTGAGGACCAAAGGTTGCCTCCTAGACCGATCCCATCTGTCCACCCCCCTGCCTCCACCTAACCCTGGTGAGATCTCAGGATATCTTAAAGGACTGGAGGGAGGGGAGTGTTTTCTGTTGTGTGTGGGGTTTTTTTTTTAACAGAGAGAAAGGGAGAGGGATAGAGAGTTAGAAACATCAATGAGAGAGAAACATTGATCAGCTGCCTCCTGCACACCCCCTACTGGGGATGTGCCCGCAACCAAGGTACATGCTTTGACCGGAATTGAACCTGGGACCCTTCAGTCCGCAGGCTGTCGCTCTATCCACTGAGCCAAACCAGTTAGGGCAAGGAGGGGAGTGTTCTTGTCCATGACCTGGTCAGTGAGGAAGCAGAGGGATGTCCAAAAGGACCTTTAAGGCTCCCATCTGCTCCCACGACCTGAGAGCCCATACTTCCTGTCGATATCAAGTGGGAGCTGCGTGGTCTGGGGCCAGGGAAACGGGCTTGGGAGTTTTATTAGACACGAAGTATTTTTTTTTTTTTAAGGAACAGAAATATAAAGCAAGCTGCCAGCAGCCCCTCCCTCTGGGGACTCTGGTGCTAAATTGTTCCATCCATGAGCAAAGATGCCTTGGCGGCAGGAATCCGACTCCCCTTTCCCCTGGTTCCAGAGCTGTTTCCACTGGCTGCACGGGGGGCAGGGCGTGGGGAGGGCTGGTGACTGGAAATCAAACCCTCGTGGAGCTGGGCTGCCGGGTGATGACAGCCGCCACTTTCTCATCATTGATAACAGGCGACCCTTCCTCACATCTTGGCGCCACACTCTAGCCTGGCCCCGAGCTGCAGCCATCTCTACCCACGTGGAGGGATGGAGACTCAGAGGGGGAGCGCCGGGCAGGTCCGAGTTCCCAAGGCAGAATCGGGATTTGAACCCCAGACCCCACCCTTCGGCCTTCTGCTCTTGGACACAGATACCTCCTGCCGGACATATAGTATGCGGAATGGTAGAATGGAGGACCTGGGGTTAGGAGGGCCCCGCTGGCCTTTGTTAGAAACAGGCTCCCCTCTGGGCAGATGCAGGTGTGCAGCTTAGTAAGTGGCATTTGGACTAAATTTCAGCTGCCAGTTGCCCCCTTGGCTGGATGCCCTGTGCGAGCTGCAACCTGAAGGCCCTCCCCTGGGCCTCAAGCCTCCTTCCCCATGTGGTGTATCCTTGAGGTGCCAAGAGCTGCTGTAACCCCGAAATGAACTGTGCCGAGGGTCAGACTGGGAGGCTCTGACCTCACCCCCGCCCCCAGCACCCTGCAGGGGTGCAGTGCCCCCCACTGCCTTGCTTCCGGCCGGCTTTGATGTGCCTAATACCTCCCTGGTGAGCTCATCCGGGCCCAGGTGGTTCCAATAGAAGGCTTTGGGGAGGGGTGTTTGATTCCTCAGAAGGTACCCCCGCTCCTTTCTCTTGCCAGTCTGACCTTCTGCTCTCCCCCCGACCCAGGTGTCCTTCGGAGGTGCCCAGGAGGCATGCCTCACGGGCCTGTACACCCACAGCGGCGAGTGCTGCAAAGCCTGCAACCTCGGAGAGGGCGTGGCCCAACCCTGTGGAGCCAACCAGACCGTGTGCGAGCCCTGCCTGGACAGTGAGTACAGGGTGGCAGGTGGCGAGAGGGGACAGGAATGGGAGGGAGGGGCCGGGGGCTGGGGAGGAGAGGCTTTACAAGTCCTCTGCCTCCTGGCAGGGTCTCCTGCCCACAACTGCATGGGCATCAGACATGGGTCTGATGCAGGATAGGAGGCAGAAAGAGGAAGCTGAGAATGGATGAGAGAGGTATGCAGAGGAAGGAGGGGACCTGATGGGGGACCCCAAGGGGGAGCCCCTTCCCAGCCCCCAAGCAGAGAAGCCTGGTAGAGGAGTGTGGCCAGGTGGGAGGAGTAGCTGACACTAAGACGAGCTAAAAATATCATCTGCACTGCAAAATCAATGGCTGCCACTTACCCTCGGTGTTTTTGGGGGGAGGGGAGGAGGATCAAATACTGGCTGCCCTGTAGACTGACCTTGGGGGATCCTGGGAGGGTGTGGCTACCCCTCCTCCCAGGCCAGCTGTTCTCCAGCTCTGACTGAGGACGAAGAGCTTTCCCCAGGCAGCAGGGGTGGGGGTGGAGTACTATAGGGGTGTGCTTCTTGTGGGGAGAGGGGCACTGTGGCCGTTCCTACCTGAGATTTCCTTGGGGAGCGGGGAGAATCCTGTCTTCCTACTGGGTGAGGGAGGCCGCGGGGTGGTGCGTCTGGGGTCTGGAATCTGTGTGCTGTGGAGTCAGAGGTCTCAGCCCTGCTGGATCCCCCGGCCTCAGTTGCTGCCTTCAGGCTATGGGCTCAGTGCTCTGTTGCTGACCCTGCCCAGAAAGCTTTGCTCCCTTCTCCCTGGCACGCACGGCCCATCCCGAGGGCCTGTGGTGATCATACTCAGATGATTCTATAATCAGGCTGGGAACCAGGGACAGGAACTGGGAACTCTGAATCCACCTGCCAGCCTCGTCTGACCTCTGGATGCCTCCCCACCACCTCTACCAACACCTGCGTGCCCAGCTGGCCTGGCTCAGTGGGTGAGCGTAGATCTGTGAACCAGGAGGTCACTGTTCGATTCCCGGGCAAGGCACGTGCCTGGGTTGTGGGCTCGATCCCCAGTGTGGGGCGTGCAGGAGGCAGCCAATCAATGATTCTTACCATTGATGTTTCTATCTCTCCCTCTCCCTTCCTTTCTGAAATCAATAAAAATAGATTTCAAAACAAAACAAAACACAAAAAAAACACACCTGCACACCTCTCCATCCTTCAGACAACCACAACTCCTTGGTGTTCCCCAACATACTGTTTTCCTCTCTCTGTGCTTATGAGTCCTATAACTCCATCCCCCAGCAGAGGGATGCCTGGGACTGGGTGGGGAGACTGGACATCCTGTAGTGTTTTTGTCATCTGGCCACCGGCCCTGGCCCTAGCCTAACAGGGTTTCCATCCCAGGGAAGGGCTGGCCCACGATGGCCTACCCCGGAAGCTCCCAAGATCGCCTCTCTCATTTCCTAGACTCCAGCCCAGGGCCTCTCCTCCCTGGACCCTAAGCCTCCCAGGATGGGCCCCCACGCATCTTCCAAAGGGTGGGGTAGAGGAGCCTGGGGAGGGAGGTTCTGGGGATCAGGAGGGGGAGCAAGCTCAGAGGTGGTGGCAGGAATCCTCCCTCCCATTTCCTCCTGCCCCCCCCTCCCTGCTGCCTCCTCCCTCCTCCCCCCTCTCTCCAGCAGCTGCGTTAACAGGCTGCCTTTACAAGCCCACTTTATGGAATGGAGACCCCAGTGGACTTTCTATCCTCGAAACGTTTCCACAAGGAAACCCATTAAGCTCCTGCCTTCATTCTCTGCCAAAAAAGACCACATTTTTCCCACCCCTTAAAACCCTTTCCCAGGAGTTTTCTGCTCATTTGCTGTATTTTCCCATGAGCAAGGCCCCCCCTTTCCCTTCAGGGTGACTATACCCCCCCCCGCCCCCCACCACATGCCAACCAGATAGGAGCCTCTTGTTTATTTAAACTGGAAGTAAGTCCTGTGTTTGGAAGTCCTTTCTGCTGTCTGACTTTATCCCTGCTACTGAAGCTCACCATGCTCATCACTGCCCACCCCGGGGGCCCAGCCTTTATAGATCCCCGCGGAGTGTCAAGCGCTTTAAAGTGGAATCCCACTTATTCCTCACCACAACCCTGTGAGTGGAGACATTGTTCCCTGTTTTACAGAGAAAGAAAAAAGCTCAGAGAGGTTAAGTGAAGCACCCAGAGTCACACAGCTAAAAAGTGATGGAAGCAGTTTTGAATCCAGATCTGCCTGATTCCTAGGAAGAGAAATACAGGGGTCCCTCTGCCAGAACTGACTCTGTTCTCGTCTTCCCCCAGTTTTTTCCCCTTTCACTTCTGTCTGGCTTTCTTCTTTGCTTCTTTACCGCCCCCCTCCCCCGCCCCATCCCCACCCCCCACCCACCAAGTGCTCCATGTTGCCTCTTGGTGCCTTTAGAGAGGGTTGTGATCAGACCCCACAACAGGCCTGGATTTCCCTTCAGAGGGATCTGACACTTTCTCTGCTTCTGCTTCCACATCTGAGCAGACCTGCCCTGGTTCTCAGGTTGCTAACCCCCTGCTCTCCCTCCCCTGGGAGCAAGGAGGCATCCTGCGGGGTTCAGATTGGCACCAGTTCTCCAGCCTGGAAGGAGTGGAAGGGGTGAAGAAAATCTGCCCTGGGCCTCCTCTTCTCTGCACAAGAAGGGGAGGACCTGGCACCCCTGGCACCCCTCCCCCCATTATTCAGAGAGCATGCGTTAGGCGTGAGCTTGGACATCTCCCCTCCATGCCCTTGGGAAGGGCAGGGGACGATGTATGCAAGTCTTTCTTTCTAGCTCCAATCCCTCCTGCTGTACCTGAACTTGCTTGCCAGGATTCCCATCCCTGCCCTCGAGAGCCAAGCCTTTCAGCAGCGTGGGGGAGCGCCATGGGTGGGAACTTAAGCTGTCCAACCCTAGTGACTCCCATTCAGGCCACACCTGAGCCCCCCCCCCCCCCCACCACCACCACCACCACCACCACCTGTGGAAGGGCAGCTGAGGCAGGAGGCTCCTGGGCCGGGTTCACAATCCAGCTCTGGCCTGCGGGGAGGGCTGGGTGGGAACCACCTATAGATTATTCCTTAATCTTGCTGGGAAACTCTCTAAGAGAATTTGCCAAGTAATTTACCTGTACCAAGTAATTTACCTGTACAATTTACCTGTAATTTACCTTGGGGTTACCCTGCCAAGCCCCAGGGCCACGGCTTCCCCGCCTGGAGCTGGGGCTCCTGGCCCCCTTCCTCCTTCCCAATAGGCTGCCACAAGCTTTCCCAGACTTGGGATCAGGGCCCCGAGGGGAGAGAGAGGGTGGGAATCCATGAGGGGGCGAGGCTGAACCAGGGAGTCAGCGCCCTGGCAGAGGCCCTGGGGGGGGGGGGGGGGGACCTGGAGCCCTTGCGTTCCAGCTGCCCCAGAGGCAGGCCACTAACCTCTGGGCCCGCGAGAGCTCCTCCACACCCCTTTGCCCGCAGGCGTGACGTTCTCGGACGTGGTGAGCGCCACGGAGCCCTGTAAGCCGTGCACCGAGTGCGTGGGGCTGCAGAGCATGTCGGCGCCCTGCGTGGAGGCGGACGACGCCGTGTGCCGCTGCGCCTACGGCTACTACCAGGACGAGAGCACGGGCCGCTGCGAGGCGTGCCGCGTGTGCGAGGCGGGCTGGGGCCTCGTGTTCTCCTGCCAGGACAAGCAGAACACCGTGTGCGAGGAGTGCCCCGACGGCACCTACTCCGACGAGGCCAACCACGTGGACCCGTGCCTGCCGTGCACCGTGTGCGAGGACACCGAGCGCCAGCTGCGCGAGTGCACGCGCTGGGCCGACGCCGAGTGCGAGGGTGAGCGCGCCGCGGGCCCCCCCCCGCCCCCCCTGCCCCCCTGCCCCCCTGCCCCCCTGCCCCCGGCCACGGCCACCGCAGGCTGGGGAAGGGCGCCCCCTGGGGGCCGGGGAGGGCCGGGCAAGGCTTGAGCAGGGACCACCTGCTGAGACCTGATGGAGGGGTGGCTCCCCATCCTTCTCACCCAAGGCCCCCTCTCCCTCTCCCTCCTTTGAGCTGAGCGTTTGGAAGCCATCCTCCTCCTCCCTGGCCACAGCCGCTGCCTGTGGTTGGCAGCGGGGCATTGGGCAGGTGGCCGATAAGCAGCTGGGAAGTGGCCACTGTGACCAGAGCTCAGAGCCGGCTTCCTGGACGGGAAAAGGGGCGTGAGGACCCAGGATCTGGGCCCCTTAGCAGGGAGGCCTGGTCTAGGTGCATGGTGGCTGTGGCTCTGGGACCTAAGACGGAATCTACCCGCCACTTGCTACCTGAGGGATATTCGTTAGAGAGGTCACTCCGTCTTGGACCCCCGTCTCCTCACTGGGAGGTGTTGTGGGTTAGAGAAGGTGGCCTGTCTGCTTCAACCTGTGGGATCAGGGGGGCGGGGGGGGGGTGTCTACAGCCATTTTTTGTTCAGTCCAGGATGAAGTTGGACCCGGGGACACTAAGGACGCTGTGGGGGTGGGATTTAAGGTGGAGGGGGAGTGGCAGGAGCCCCAGGATGAGAGGCCTCAGCCCCCTGCCCCCAGGGGAGGATGGGAGTTGGGTGTGCCCCCCTGAGCCAGGCCCAGGCCCGAAGGAGGTGGGGTGGTTCCTGGGTGGGAGGAGGAAGCACCGTGGCAGAGAGAGCAGGCGGTTTGGGTCTCTGGTGGGTGACATGTCTCGGGGAGACGGGCGGGCTTTTCCACTGCAGGGAGAGGCCGGCCATGCTTTACTTCCTCTCCATCGCCCTGCGGCTGGGGGCCCACTTCCCTACTTCCCTGGCCCTCAGGATACCCTCAGTCCCAGCAGGCAGTGCGGCGCCGCCTTAGGGAACCCCAAGTGTGATGGGAGAGACGGCCTTGGCCTCGTCTGATGAGGGGGTCAGGCCCCGGCACTCGTTTCCCAGGAGAGCCCTCGTTCTGGTGGCGGCAGCACAGCCTCTGCCTTCAGTGGGTCCCCAGTCAGATGGGGGAGGTAGTCCCCCTTGTGGGGAGCCTGCAGTCTGACATTGGCTCCCACACAACCTTCGTGTGTCCCCCCCCCCCGCCCCCGTGACCTCTGGCTCAGGCGGAGGGGCTGTTCATTGGGCTGAGCCAGGTGTGTGTGTGAAGCTTCCTGTACTGGGCTGGGAGTGGGAGGAGGATGGGGGTACAGAGCTTGGTGGTTCCGGTAGCAGTTGCCCTGGGCCAGGAGACAGGCAAGTGGCGCCAGGCGCGGGGCAGGGAGGGAGTTTCAGCTGCTGGCAACAGGCAGGCGCCAGCACAGCCCTGGGCAAGTCCAGACCGGCTGGTGGGGGGGCTTAGTCAGGGGCGCGGTCAAAGCAAAGAAAGGTGGTGGCTGGGGGAGGGGTGGGCTCTGCCTCTTTGGGGGCATTCATAGATCCCTCCCAGATCGCACCCCACTTTCCCAGCCGCCCTGAAGGAGGAGGGTACCCCTGAGAGCTGTGTTTACCCTCTGCCCCTCTAGCCTCTGAAGGGTTAAGTGTGGGCTCTGGGGCAGAGGGACCCTTCAGGAAACGGAATTTGATTCATTCGGTTGCCCCTTCCCCTCCAGCGCCTTGTACTTTCTCGCATATACATTTCAGGTGTCAACGTGGTGACTCACCCTCCCTCGGGGCAGAAGCCTCCCCCCCCCCCATTGCCTCAGCGAACGTTGGGTTTAGGAGGGATAACCTGGTCCCTCTTTCCACCCCCAAGTCTGGCAGCTCCCATTCCGGAAACGGCTGTCAGGACCTGCCAAGGGCTTAGGGGCCGGAATGCCAGTGGACATGGCCACATCTGGATCTCATCCCCAGCCCCCACCAGGGGTATTGGAGAATGTGGGGAGATGCCCGGGACAGCTCTGTCTTCAGTCTGGTCTGTCCCTCGCCACCCTTCCCCACGGCGCTGGTCTCAGTGACGGCCCGCCTCACCACACCTTCGGCTTAGGAGCTGGGGTTCTCCCGGGGCTCAGGCTGCCGTGCCCAGGTCCCCAGCAGGGCAAGAGGAGCCCCTCCCCGCCCCCCATCAAGTGCCCTATTTGGGGGTCTGAAAGACAGGCCTACGTCTCCTCCCCTTTCTGCCCCACCCCCTCCCAGGACTGAGATGGGGGCATGGGGCAGCAGAAGGCAGCCCCTCCCCAGTGCCAGCCAAATGGATTCCAGATGCCCATCTGGGGGCCTCGCCCCTCAGAAGGTGCTGAAAACAAGGCTCTTTGAAGCACCCTAGTCTGGAGCCAGGAGGCCCAGAGACCCTTGGGCAGCTCTGACTCCAACTTGGGTGGGCAGACTGGGAGCTGGTGAGGCTGAGCTGAAGGGCAAGGCGCCTTCCCCATCACCCCATCGGCATGTCCCATCCGCTCCCCTCCCTGCCCGAGGAGTGGGAAGTGAAGACGGATCGGGTAAGCAGAGTTGCCCAGACAGGCACCCCCGGGCAGAGCAGAGCCCACACCCCCAGGAACTGCCCCCAGCTGGGTGACAGAGTGGAAAACCCCACCCACTGGGGCCAGGAGGTGCCTGGGTCCCCTGCCAGAGAGACGGGCAATCCCCAGCTGGCATGAGAAGGCCTAGGTGGGTGGCGAGGCACGGCCTCCTTCCCCCGAGGTGCTGGGCAGTCCCTGCTTCCCAGGTCCTCTCTCCACCAGCAGCCTGCCTCCTGCCCAGGGAGGGTTCGGGCTACTTGATACTCTCCCCTGGGTGGCAAGATCAGAGGGTGCGAGGGCCACGCAGGGCAGGAAACGGCTAGCCGCTGTCCAAGGACTGGTTGGCTGGAAGCAAGCTTGCATGGCATCCCCGCCCTGCCCAAGCCTAGGGCTAAGACTGGGAAGGAGGCTGAGTGCCAGCTCTGCGGAGGGGATTCGGGGGGGCAGTACCCGAGTACCCTCATCCTTCCTTAGGACAGGGGTGACTGGGGCCATTGGGGCAACCTCGGGCCAGAGCGGTTACAACATTTCCCAGCGTGACCCCAGCTAGAGGCTTCCCGGGGCTGACGCTCTCTTCTTTGTGTGCCAGGCTCTGGGCCCCCAGGGGAGGCAGAATCGATTTCTAGAACCTCAGCTACTTCCGGATGGGAGGGAGCTTAGAGACCATCTCTCTTAATATTCCCATTCTGTGGACGGGGAAATGGAGGGGACCTCGGTCTCCTGATTCCCAGGCTCTTGCTCTCCACCCTTATGGGTAAGAGCTGGACACACGAGCGCCTGGAGTGGGCTGGGGACTCAGGACTCAGATCACAAAGGGAAGGGCTGAGGGGAATGGGCGCTCAGTCCTGTCGCCGTCCCTCCCAGAGATCCCTGGCCGCTGGACCACACGGGCCACGCCCCCAGAGGGCTCGGACAGCACCGCCCCCAGCACCCAGGAGCCCGAGGGACCTCCAGACCAAGACCTCGTGGCCAGCACAGTGGCCGATGTGGTGACTACAGTGATGGGCAGCTCGCAGCCGGTGGTGACCCGAGGCTCCAATGACAACCTCATCCCCGTCTACTGCTCCATCCTGGCCGCTGTGGTTGTGGGCCTCGTGGCCTACATCGCCTTCAAGAGGTGAGGGGGAGGGGCGGGGAAAGAGACCTCCGCTCTCGAGGTGGGCTTTACTGTGACCTTGACCTGAAAACGCGCACACTCTTTTAACTCAACCCCAAAGCCAGCTCATCCTCACTCCCCATCAGCGGCTCCACTCCCGGGCATGGCAGTCAGCAGGCGGGGAGGGGGCTGTCCCTGTCCTTCCTGGGGGTCAGCACCGCCCACTCCCCCCGCTCTCTCCTCTCTGAGGAAGCCCGAGCTGAGCGGCACACAGAAGTCTTGCTCTACCAACTGCCTCGGTCCTCATTCCCTGAACCCCACTGACCCACGCAGGTCCCACCTACACGTGCATGCGTCTCTTCCTTCCCAGTTCACACTTGGGAGGCTGTGGCATCCACATCCAGAAATCCAGGGCTCCCAGAAAGCATTTTAAATGTTTAAGTGCATTTTTCATTCCTAAAGAGAAATGAAACATCAAAGGAATATAGGCCTGTTTGGGAAAATGCAAACAAGAGTAATGTCTCGTAGAGCCAAAAGCAAAAGCTTCCTTTTATCTCCCCAAATCCTACCCCTCTCATCATCGGAATCTGTCTGAGTCCTTTCCAACCATTTTCTGTGCAGTTATAAACACGTGCACATAAAACGTTTTAGTTGCACGAAATGCGCAGGTATGTGTGTGTGTGTGTGTGTGTGTGTGTGTGTGTGTGTGTGTATCAGCAGCACTGGGATCACACTTACTAGTATATATTCTACAACTTACTTTTTCATCCATCTCCCTCAGGCGAGCTTTCCTTGGGAAACACAGATTATCTGATCACTTCTAACCACTCACTCAATAACGTGGGTGGGCCATCATTTATTTAACCAGTTGCCTGTTGATGGGCATTGGTTTGTTTGCCGCTTTTTCTCGGTGCTCAGAACAGCAGAGGAAGTCCCTGTCCTACACGTGCCCTGCCCACATGTGCGAGTGTTTTACAAGAGGAGGTTGGGAAAGTGGAACTCTGGGAAGTCATTTATTTATGCGCCATTCATCCCAGGAACATTTACTGAACCCTCGCAATGTGCACCACGCCCTGGGCGCCCCTCTGCCCTCACGATGCTTCCCGTGTGGGCCAGGCCGCTGTGCAGAGAAAGGGGAACCTTAGGCACCGTGGCGGGGGTGATCGTTGGGTGCCCATCGTGCCCCTGGCTCACACATCAGATGCCTTAGCCATGTGGCCAGTGCGCCCCCCCCCCCCGCCGCCCCTCACTGAGGCTGGGCCTGTCCTCTGGCTCCAGGTGGAACAGCTGCAAGCAGAACAAGCAAGGAGCCAACAGCCGGCCCGTGAACCAGACACCCCCACCCGAGGGAGAAAAACTGCACAGCGACAGCGGCATCTCTGTGGACAGCCAGAGCCTGCATGACCAGCAGCCCCACACGCAGACGGCCGCGGGCCAGGGTGAGCGGCCAGGCCGGGCCGGGGCCTGAGGCAGGGCCATTGGGGGTGATGAAGATGAGACTCTAGGAAGGACGGCCAGAGGGGCTGGCTCCCCGTGCCTCTGGGTGGAAGGATGGGAGAGTCGGGGTGAGGGAAGGGGTGGGGGAGGTCCTTTTCCCAGAGCGGCTTGAGAAACGGAGGCTTTGACAAATTGGAGCATCCAGACTCATCAAGCTAATTGTCCCCCCTAGGGCTAATTACTCCCCCAAGTGGCTGCAATTAGCCTCCTGCCCTGGACTTCTGGGGAACAAGTAGTTAATTATGTCCCCTAATTAGTGGCCCATAGCCCAGCTCCAGGACACTTGCTACAGCTGAGTCTGGGACTGAGAAGTCTTGTCTCCTCCTCTGCCTTGATTAATTGCTGGGGGACAGGGAGGGGTTAGGGGGTGGAGATAGTGCTGGACTCCGGGTGAGGAGGCACATGAGTCAGCATCGCCCCCAGACCTACACAGCTTGCACCCCCCACCCCCCCACCGATCCAGGACCTCATCTTGGCCATCCCTCTGCCTGTAGGCCCTGGGGGAGGAGAAAAGCCCTTCTCGGGTCTTTCCCGGGCGCACAGGCCCCCTCTGGGGGAAGGGGGCCTGGCGGGTAGTGTCTGACTCCCCCTGGTTCTTGGCAGCCCTCAAGGGGGACGGAGGCCTCTACAGCAGCCTGCCCCCGGCCAAGCGGGAGGAGGTGGAGAAGCTGCTCAATGGCTCTGCGGGGGACACCTGGCGGCACCTGGCGGACGAGCTGGGCTACCAGCCTGAGCACATAGACTCCTTCACCCACGAGGCCTGCCCCGTCCGCGCCCTGCTCGCCAGCTGGGCTGCCCAGGACAGCGCCACCCTCGACGCCCTCCTGGCTGCCCTGCGCCGCATCCAGCGAGCCGACATCGTGGAGAGCCTGTGCAGCGAGTCGACCGCCACGTCCCCCGTGTGAGCTGACCCGGGAGCCCCTGCCCTGGCCCACATTCCGAGGACTGATGCTCAGCCAACCCCCGGGGCCAGCATCAGAGCTGAGCTCCTCTGGGCAGGGCTGTGGAGCCCGGGCCCCTAAACCACAGCCCTGCCATTGACCCCTTGTGGCCCCATCGCTTCTGACCACACTCCCTCTGCAGCGCCAGCAGTGCCCCTGCTGCCTGCCCACCCTGCCCCTGCCCCTCACCGTCTCCAGCCTTCCGCTCCTTCTCCCCACACTTCTAGGCGGGCCAGCTCCTCCCACCAGAGCAGGTGTCAGAGCTGGGGGGGGGGGGGGCTGACACCAGGGATGGTGTTGGGGTGCTGACAAGGCCCCCAGAGACTCAGAGAGAGACTGAGGAACCAGAGCCATGGACTCTACACTGTGAACTTGGGGAAAGAGGGAGCATCCTAAACCCTCCCTCAGCCCCATCATATCCCCCCTTTGGCCAAAGATGAAGAGGATCGAAGGCTTGTCCGAGAGGGAAGGGGGTACTGAAATCTAGTCCACCCTCCTTGCTCTGGACTGGCCCAAAGAGAGGCAGTGACTGGCCCAAAGCCACCCAGCAATGGGGTGGCCAAGTGTGGGCTGGCTTCCTCCTCTCTGAATGGGGGGGGGGGGGGGGGTGCAAGCCTCAGCTTTGCTTAAAGGCTGGGAGAGGGGGCCAGGTGACCCGCTGGGGAGTGATGTACAGCCAAATCCGGTCCACCCTCCACCATCTCCAGGCCTGTTCAACCCCGAGGGAGACAGGATGCCTTACCCAAGGCTTGGCCCATGGGTCCATCCTAACCCGAGTCAGCTTGGGGTTTGTGGAAAGGGGTGCCACTTCCCCCTTCCTGCCCCCCTCAGGCATGTCAGTGTGGCATCTGGGGTGTGGCCCAGTCTGTAGGTGCCTTCCACCCCGGCACAGACCCAGAGCCAACACGGGCAGTACTCGGGGTTAGGGGCTAAGGACCCCCCACATACCACACACACACACACACACACACACACACACGCACGCACGCACGCGCACACACACACACACACACACAGCGGATGAGAACTCTTTTCTCCACGAGTTCTTTCTCTTGGGCTGGGACCGGATCCTGCCCGGGGCAGCTGCCAGAGAAGCATCACAGGGAATTGAACTCTGCTCGGCCGTCTTCCCTCGCCCCCGGGTTTGGCGGGCCAAGGACGGCTGGGGCTCGAGCTGGCGCCTGCCTTCCACGGGCCTGCACACGGAGGAATGCTGCCCCCCCCCAAGCCCTGGGTTTGGCTGCGCCCCGAAGGTTGCGACGAAGAAAATTGGACCAGTCTGGGAATGCAGCAAGAAGGAACGGAGTTAAACTGTGGGCCCTGGACGGTCTGTCCGAAGTCTCGAGGACTCGACAAAGGACAGCTTTTTCCCTCGCTTGGTGCCGGGAAGGGGCCTGGAGGTCCCCCCTGGCCTGTTCTGTTTTGCTTGATGTTGGAATGAATGGCTCCCCCCTCTATTTAGCATGAAGGAGCCCAGAGCAGGGGGGTGCACTCACAGCCACCCCCTCCCCCGCCCAGGGTTCTCCCAACGCCCTGCCAGGGACTGGGAACATTGTATGTAGATGGCGTTCCTTGGACCTCGGTCTGTGGTGGGAGGAGGAGGAAACTCACCCGCTGGCCCCTCACCTGTGCACCTGGGAGCGGGGCAGAGTCTGAGTGTATTTATTTTCCTCCCCGGCAGCTGGGAGGGGTTGGAGGGAGGCAGGTATGGTTTAGCATGTGTTTGGTTCTGGGGCCCCCCTCCTACCTCCCTTTGGGCGGAGAGGGAACCCTTTGGGCCCCCCAGCCGGGGGCTGTGAGCTCCAGACTCCCGACGCCTTCCCCTTGCATCCTGTGTAACCATTTCTTGGGCCCGCCTGAAACTTACACATAAAACATAAACGATGAACATTAAATAGCAAAGGAAGAAAATCGGCGCAGCGACTTTCTGGAAATGCGTGTGTTTTGAGTTGGCAGAGGTTGGATGTGTCCCAAGGACCCAGGTGTCCTTTCCAACTCCGTTCCCGTCCTGTTTCCTGTCTCCCTCCTGTACGCACCCCCCACGGGGAAGTTTTAACAGAAATCCAGCAAGTTCACATGCATAGTAGCCAGGGAGTTCATCTCCGTGGGGCAGGGAAGGAGTGGGAGCCCTCTGTCCCCAGATCTGGGAGAGGGAGAGTGAACGTGGCTATGCAGGAAGCCGGCCAGCTGCAAACTGGGCCAGATGTCAGAAGTGAAAGTGACCACAGGGGAGCCAGAGGCTTGCTGGAGGGGCCAGATCACAACCCCGCGGCTCCCAGCCACCCACGTGGCCCGGGAGACTCTCCCCGCCCCCCCACCCCCTCCAAACACATGCACTGGCTCTGGCTCCAGATGGCCCGGAGGAAGCCTGGCTGACCCGACCTGGAGTTAGGCAGGCCCTCCCTTGTGGCTCTCCCAGGCAGGTCCCAACTCTGGCTCCTGCCAGCCTGGCCTTGAGCCCTGCTTGGCCCCGGGCCTGGGAGCTCCCTGAGCTGCAGGGTCCCGGGCCCCAGGCCTGTTCCCCGCTCCAGGGCTGGCCAGGCAGCTAGCTGGTCAGAGCTGCTCAGCCCCTGCTGGTCCTCTGACGGGTCTGGCTCGTGGTTGTTGGGAAAAGCACGGGAGGCTTGCTCTTCCTGGAAAGAAAAACAAACAGCCTTCCTGATCTCAGATTCCTGGGAGGGGTCGGCCGGGCCCCAGCCAAGAGTGAGACACGAGTTGGAGGGGCGCTGTCTTCCGTCTTCCACCCCCAGACGGAGAGGGCGGTGAGGAAGGAGTGTTGGGGGTGCCATAGGTGGGGGAAATGACCCTGGTACTTGGGTAACACCCGGTGTGTGCAGTGTGATGGGGAGATGGTCTCTGTCTTGAGTGAACTTCCCATTCGATGGGGAGACACAGTCCCAGGCTTGAGGATACTTGTAGTCGGATGAGGGAGGCACCATCCTGCCCTAAGGGAGCCTCCGTTCTGATGGAGGAAACACATCGCACCTGGCGAAGGAGAGCCCAGTGCTGCCTGCGTGAATAAGGGAGACACAGATCCCTGCCTTCAGCGACCTTGCATTCTCGAGGGGGACACAGCAGACAGGCCACGCGAGGGGTGAGTGGGCGGTCCCAGCCCAGACCCACCCCTGCCAGGGATTAGGGAAGGTCTGTGAGAAAAGGGACGTTGAAGCTGCGTCCTGAGGGCTGAGTGGAATCAGTGAGCTGGGGGAGGACAGTGTTCCTGGCAGAGGAACCAGCTCAGCAAAGGCCCTAAGAGACTGAAGAGAGCACACAGGGCCTGGGGGGGCTGTGCCGGAGCCCAGGGAGTGGGAGGTCCGGGCCGGGAGGAGCGGGCCCCGCGGAGAGATGCTAAGGCGTCTGGACTGCATCCTGAGGGCACGGTGGAGCCGCCGAGGGGCTTTAAGCAGGGGCTCCATAGACGGCTTGCAGTTTATTGTTTTTATTTAAAGAATATATTTTTATTGATTTCAGAGAGGAAGGGAGAGGGGGAGAGAGAGAGAGAACTATCAATGATGAGAGAGAATCATGGATTGGTTGCCTCCAGCAGGCTTCCTCCTGGGGACCGAGCTACAACCCGGGCATGTGCCTGACTGGGCATTGAACCCGACCTCCTGGTTCATAAGCCGGTGCCAGCCACTGAGCAACACTGGCTGGGCAACAGCTCGCCGTTTAGAAAGCACTAGCTCTGGCTGATGGGTGCAGCAGCATAGGCTGGGGGGTGGGGTCCCTGGTGGCCTGAAGCAAAGAAGGGGCCCCAGGGATGGGGAAAAGAGGGCACACAGGGCTGGGTGAGGGGTACAGAGGTGACTGACCCTGACCTAGGGCTCCTGGGGGTTGGGTGGCAGAGAGCCTTAAAGACATGGCACCGGAGATTTCTCCCCCCCCCCCCCCAAACACACACTAAACTGTGGAGAAGCCATGTTTGCCCTCCTTCAGCCTCACCTCCACCCCCTTTTCTCCCATTCCCCCAGGAGGGCTAATGAAAATGCTTCAGGAGCTTCCCATTTAAAAAAAATATATATTTTTTAATTGATTTCAGAGGAAGGGAGAGGGAGAGAGAGATAGAAACATCAATGATGAGAGGGAATCATTGATTGGCTGCCTCCTGCACGCCCCCCCCCTCCCCCCGGGGATCGAGCCTGCAACCCACGCATGTGCCCCTGACTGGAATCGAACCCGGGACCTTCAGTCCACAGGCTGACGCTCTATCCACTGAGCCGAACCGGCTAGGGAAGGAGCTTCCCGTCTTCAATGTGGCCTCCAAGGGCTGTGTGAGGCCCCTGCCAATGCCCCAGCCACCCTCTTGCTCACTCTGTGCTCCCCCAAACCAGCCATCTTATGCCTCTTCAAGCTCCGATGATCCCTCTAGCCACGAGCTTTAGCACATGCTGTCCTTTCTGTCGGGGACACTCTTTCCCCTTCTTTCCCGAGTTACCCCCCAGTCTGGCGCTTCGTTGGGGAAGCTCTCACCACACCCTGGCCCCAATGCAGGCTTCTTGATCCCAGGTTCAGAGAACACCAGGCTCCACTCCTTTTCTCGTAGAGCACTTGTCTCTCTGCAATTAGGCACCCGTCTGAGTGATTATTTGATTACTGTAAACCCCAGGAAACCAGAGACAGGGTCTGGTTTTGCTCACTTTCTAATCCCCAGCACCTCGCCTGGCATAGAGCTAGCACCCAATAAAACCTCGTTGACCGAATGAATGGCGTGCTCTGAAGCAGCCCTGTCTGATAGAAATAGAATGCAAGTGACATATGTGATTCTCATTTTTTTAGTAGCCACATTATAAAAAAGGAAGCAGGTGAGATGAACTTAACGTATTGTTATTTAGCCCAATATGTCCAAAGCATTATTTCAACATGTAATCAATATTTTAAAACTAGAGGCCCAGTGCATGAAAATTCATGCACTGGAGGTGGGGGTCCCTCAGCCTGGCCTGCCCCCTCTCACAGTCCGGGAGCCCTCAGGGGCGGGAGGCGACCCGGCGATCAGGGGAATGCGACGCCCCATCACACCTCTGCTGCTGCCACTGCTGGCAGCACAAGCCTCAGCCAGCCCTGGTTACCTGAGCTTCAGGCGGCCCTGGGCGGCTGGGCAGCCGCCATCTGAGGCTTGCCTGCGCCTCGAGCCCACCCTGGGCAGCTGGGCAGCTGCCATCCAAGGCTTGCCTGCACCTCAAGCTGGCCCTGGGCAGCTGGGAGGCTGAGGGCGGGTCCGGCCGCACCGTGTGCCTGCTTCCCCCCTCCTGGCTGGATTGAAAGGACTGGGGGACTCCAGCGGGGCTGAGGGGACTGGGTGCCATAATCTTTGTGACAGTGTGATGGTCAATTTGCATATTTCCTCTTTATTAGATAGGATGATCAATGAAATACATTACTTTTTCTCCTACTAAGCTTTCAAAATTCAGTATGTATTCTATTCTTACAATACACCTCAACTGGGCTAGTCCAGTGGTCGGCAAACTCATTAGTCAACAGAGCCAAACATCAACAGGACAACGATGGAAATTTCTTTTTTGAGAGCCCAGTTTTTTAAACTTAAACTTCTTCCAACGCCACTTCTTCAACATAGACGCGCCCCGGCCGTGGTATTTTGTGGAAGAGCCACACTCAAGGGGCCAAAGTGCCGCATGTGGCTCGCCAGCCGCGGTTTGCTGACCACGGGGCTAGCCCATCGCCAGTGCTCAGTAGCCATATGTGACTGTCACCTCAGGCAGCTCCAGAGCTTCATCCTCCCAGAGTAGGACTCATTCTGAGTCCAGCCAGCTGTGAACTTGACCAGATGTGGGCCCAGAGGACCGAGAGATGCTCCCTTGCTTCTTCCTGTGTCATGTCATCCATCTCCCCGGGCCTGAGGCCTATAGTTCTCCCTTCCCACCCCGCCCGCCATCCCGAAGGCCTCTCTCTTCTTCGTCCAGGTTGGGGGAACATCTCTTTGTCCCTTTCATTCTCTAGGCTAGAGGGCGAGACCTTTCATCTTGGCTGGCCCACCAGAGCCCCTTCTCTTCCCCTAGTGCCTCCCTCGCCTCTTTCATCCAGATCAATGAAGCCCAGACGAGACTTGGAGCAATGTGAAAAGCTTCTTCACCCACTGGGGAGGGGTGTGGTGGTGGGGCCACTGAGCTTAGAGCCCCATGCTCTAGGGGAAGAAGGGGCTGGGCCAGAGCTGGGGTCAGAAGAAGACATTTCCCATGATGCTACTGGCTGGGGGGTCTGCTGACCATATGCCTGGGGGACGCGGCTCCTCTGATAATGCAAAGCAGATTCCTCCCTCGCTCTGTGGCAGCTGGTGGGCAGAAGGCCAGGAGGAAAGACCGAGCTCTCAGGAATCTGGGTGTAGAAGAGCTGAAGCAAGGAGGGCTCCTTCAGCCTCATGCCCCCTTATCTCTGACGCCCCCAGCACCCTTGCCTCATGCTGACCCCTCCCAGCTACACCAGGCTCCTCTTCAGCAATCTGCCTGCCCTAGGCCCTGCCTCAGACTCCAGATCACTCTCCAGATTCATAAAAGACCCCCCCAGTTCTCAGGACAAATCCTTGGGGGGGCCTCTGATGCAGCACCTTCATTCAGATGGGCACCCAGTAGTCTTCCCAAGGCAGACCCTGAGCAGCCCTTTCATCCCCACATCTATGGTGATTTCTCCCTGGTTCCACGGAAAGTCAGGGCTCCCCATTTCCACCCCTCAGTTCTACCTATCCCAGTCCCCCCATCATGTCAGAGGAGAGGCCAGGAGCATTTCCCTAGGGCTTCATCATGAAAGAACATTCAGGAACGTTCCGACTCTCATCCCCCATCCCTCCCAGGGCACTCAGTCCTGCCCTCTTCCCACAGCATCCGGGCACTTCCCAATCCCTGTGCTCCCTTCCCGGTAATCCCTGCTCCGGCTGTTTCCAGCTATATTCCCCAAGGGCTCCTGGGAGAGTTGGGATTGAGTCTCCTCCCATTCCCCTCCCATATTCTAATGACTCACAGAGTCTGGGGATCTTTTGTTTCACGCAGTAGGAGCCTGATGCCCCCTCCACACTCTCCATCCTGAGCCTGGGGCTCAGCATCCACATTCCGGAGACCCAGCCCTACCTCAGGGCCTAAGGCTTCACAGATGGTTCTCATCTACTCCTATGGACCTTGGGATGCCAGCGGGCCACACTGGATATGCCGGCCAGGGCCCAGGGCAGCCAGGCTTCCATGGCTCAACCTTGGAACCAAGGGAGGTCACACCATGACCTCCTGGAAGATGATGCTGAGATCCAGAAGCCAGCCGCCTGGGAGCTCCCCTCTTCTCACCCTGTGCACCGGCTCGGCTTCTTTGTAATGCAAGGAGGAGGAAACCAAACCCAGGGTGGTTCAAGGGAATTTACTGTTTGTCAGAAGTGATTGGGGGGTAGGGGTGGGGGTAGGGCTGGCTCTAGGTGCAGCTTGATTCAGAGGCTCAAACAACATCCCAGAGTTTCTCCCCCTCCATCTCTTGCCTCCATTTCCTCCCATAGACAAGTCCCTTGTGCTGATAAATGGCTGCACAGCTTCAGGCTCCAGCTCATGGGAAAGACAGTCTCAAGTCCTAGAACTCCCGCAGAAAGTCTTCAGGCGTCCTTGGTTCTGATTGGCCCATCCCCAGGAATGTCAATCACTGATTGGCTGAGGTGGAGGTCCATTTCCAGGGCTCTGTTTCCTGGGCAGGGGTATGCCCTGCCTGCAGCATGGGGACTGACAGTGGGAGAAATTGAGGTACAATTATGAAAAGGAGGCCCCCCAAAACAACAAAGGTAGCTCCTTCCTCCTCACCAGGTAATCTGAGTGACATTCCACCCCTAGACCCAGGTGTGTCTTTCTAGCAAGAATCATGAAACAGCACAGACATAGGGACACAGAGCTTCCAGGAGGCACTGGGGATCTGAGGAGGAAGCCCTCAAGGCTGCAGGGACCTGGGGAGGGTCTTGGAGGGGGCGGCCTTGATCTGAGTTTTGAAGTTCTGATGATGGACAGGATTTGGGTTGTGGGGATGGAAAATCGGTGGGGAGAATATTTCCAGCAAAGGAAACAGCTGGAGCAGAGGCACAAGAATGGGGAGCGAGGCATGGTTAGCTTTGACGAGCGTAAATCTAATGGGAACAAGGTGAAAGTCAGGCCAGATCTAGCAGGGACCAGAATGCCAGGCTGAGGAATTTGGACTGAACGGGCTGGTACTGAGGTTGTTTGAGCAACAAAGCATTGTGGGAGGAGGACGGAACCAGAGGCAGGAAGACCAGCTGGGAGGTTGGTGCTTCAGGCACAGAAACGAGCAATGGGGAGGAAAAAGAGGGAAGCCATTCAGGAAACATTAAGAAGGAAGAATGAACTCCCCTTGGCACTAGATCAGATGGGAAATAGGAAGGCGGAGGGGGGTCTCCATGACTCCCAGTCTCCAGCTTTGGCAGCTGAGGGGAGACAGAGCCCTGGAGGCGAGGCAGGCTTTTGTGGGGGATGGCGAATTCCCTGTTGAGTTTGCCAAGTCTGTGGGACATTCATGGAGAAAGGCAGGAGATGCGGTGATACAAGTCAGGAGCTCCGGGAAATTCCAGGGCCACAGGAAATTCCGGGGAGTGCTTTGTGATCGTCTGCCAGGCACCGGGTGAGGGCCCCATGGGGCTGAGGGAGAGAGACCCCTTGGGCTAGGCCTGCTTAGGTGACCAAGGAGAATGAGGATCAGAGGTGATCAAGAAGGGCCGGTCAGTGGTTTGGGGAGCCTGGTCTTGCAGCATCAAGGAAGCCTAAGAAAGGAGCAGGTTTCCAGGAGGGAGCAGTGGGTGATCCCGGTGCAGGTGCCGCAGGGAGGTCTGGGAGGGAGAAGGCTGGGATAGACCCTGGATTGGACCGCGGGAAATGCGGAAACCAGTGAATGGTGGAAGGAGAGGTGGCAGGTGAGACCGTGGAGATACCCCTGTATAGAAAACGATTCTCCTTGAAGCTTTGCTGAGAGGGGGAGGAGAGAGGGCATGTCCTAGGATGAGGAGGGACTTGGTTGTGGGGAAGAGGAAGGAGGATGTGACCTCCATGGGCAGGAAGCTTAAAGGTTTCAAGCTGGATGGCGTGAGCCCTCCCTCTCCACTTGGGCTCCACAGCGTAGGTCCACCAGCCCAGCCCCTCTGTGTGAGGGTCCAAACCAGCTTAAAGGGGTCAGCTTTGGTCCTCAGGGTCCTACCTCTCTGGCTGTCCCAACCATCTTGCCCTGTACCCCCCCCACCCACTCTTCGGCCCCCCTCACATCCATCTCAGTGCCAGTGGTGCAGGACTAATTAGCAAGAACCAGCGCCTTGGTCTCAAGGAGCTCAAAGTTCAGTTACAGTGAGGAGGGAAGTTGTCTGAAAATCTAAGTGGGATTGGATTCTGCCAGAAGAACCACAACCTAGAACCCCTGTCAGAATGCCACCTCACCGAGGCTTTACTAAGCAGCCAGGAGGCCAGGGCAGGACTGCAGAAGTTGCCAGAATCACAATAGGTTCATGCAGAAGCCACCTCGGCAGCTCTGGACCTCCAGCCCCGCCCCTTCCCGGGATAGCACATGGGCTGGGCACGTGCCCAGAGTGCCACATGCCTGTCAGGCTGGAGCCTGTCTCATGCCTCTCCAGGGAGGCTGCCAGGAGCCCGGGAGCAGGGCAAACCCAGAACGGTGACTCAGGTGAGGCGTGGGGGCTGGGAGGGAGGGCTGCAGTCCAGGCCAGATTGTGGCACCCTCCGCCCTCCCACCCGGTGTCTGGCTGGTCAAGGGACAGGGGAGGGAGCATGGGTGCCAGGAGCAGGGCTTGGCTCCCCCCTCTGGGAGCATGGCAATGCCTCTCTTGGCAAGGAAGGGGTCTGCTTGGCAGACTGGCATAGAGGCTGTCTTGGGCTGACCCCAACTCAGATTTGATGCCCAAATTCCAGGCAGCCCTCCATCAAGGAAGAATCTCCATTCAGGACACAGGGGCAGCCACAGTCCAGGCCTGGGAGGGCGTGCCCCTGAGCCCTGCAGTGAGGTTGAGGGTAAGGGTAGGGGGTGTCAGTGGGAGCCATAGCCTGAGTCCTTGGACTCTGGCTCCTGGTTTGGCCTCAAAGTGAGGGAGAGGACCTGGAGACCCTGGGGGACCCTGAGGGACCGGAGCTAACCACAGCCACTGAAATGGGTGAACCAAGCAACACAGCAGCTATAACTGGGCCTCTGGTGACACGGCTTAATGATAAGGGAATACACTTGAACTTCACAAAGCCCGTTCACGCTGTGGTTTCACACGGCTGTCCCCTTAGCCCTATCAGAGAGCCATTATTGGACCCACTTTATAGATGAGATGACTGACACCCAAAGGTTTGCCCAAGGCCCCCTGATAGCAAGTGGCAGAGCCAAGCTGGGAGCCATAGCTGCCTCCCTGGCACCCCCACCTCCTGTTCCTCCCCCAAGGCAGGCCGAGTCTGCCACCATTGGGCTGAGGGTGAGGTGGGGATGAAGGCGGGACAAGGGGCTGATGTGGGGAGACTGGGAACCTGGGGTGGGGACTGGAAATATCCCATCTGGGTATTTCCGAAGGTTCATTCCCCTCCCAGAATCCCCTGCCCCCCTCCTGCAAAGAGTGGCAGGGACAGCTGGAACCCACCAGGGGAAGGAGAAAGGGGATCCCAGTTCTGAGCCTGGTGTCTTAACCTTGGTGCCGCCACCAGCACCCCTCCCCTCTGCTCCCAGCCCCCACCCAGGCCGCAGGAGGCTGGCGCCACTGGGAGCCTGGCACAGAGCCACACAGGCCCGGCCTGGTGGAGGGGGCAGGAGGCCAGCATGGCCACAGTGCAGCTCCGAGTCCCACCCTGGGGGGCCTGGCCTGGACCCCTCTGCCTGTTCCCAACAGCCCCCCATGCTGCCTGTCCACGGAGACTCCTCGGGGCCTGAGCCCTCAGTCTGGGATTCAGACACCGCACCCCCTCCCTACTCTGGGCTCTGCCGGGCCCTCCCTGGGTCCCTGAAACAGAGGCTCCGAGGCCCACTGGTTATGTTGGCCTCATCACCCAAGGACACAGGTGGGAAGGATGCGAGCTTACGAGTCACACAGCCCTGGTTCAAACCCTGGCCTGGGGTCGTGGGGAAGGTGCCACACGTGGTCATTTAGCCTTTGTTTCTCAGATGTGAGATGGGAGTCGATGGCAGCTCCCTTGGAGATTTGCAGTAGAACTTACCGCTTTAAGGCTGGACCTAGCACCACCTTGGGTCCCAGCGGATGTCTGAGTCACTGTCCTCCCATCCTGGCCTTAGAGGACCCCTAAGAACCCCACCTGCCCCTCCAGTCTGGCTCCCAGCTGCAGTCTGACTGGGCGGCTTGTGTTCCCCAAGTACAGCTCACGCTTCCCGCTGGGACCTTCAGTGCTGCACCTGCTGCCTGCAGAGTCCTCTCCCCAGCCCTACCGGTAGCCACGCCCCTTTCCCTCCTCCTCCCGGAAGCCCTCCGGATCTCCCTCTCATACTTCCTCCCGGAGCTCCTCAGCACTTTGCATAGAAAGGGCTCGATTCCACATTGAATCCTTGCTTGATATCTTTTATTAAATTATAAGCTGATTCATCTCTGCCACTCTCTCTGTCCCCACCTAGCCCCTCCCCCTAGCCCCTTGTGCATTGCAACCTCCTTGCACACGGAGCCCTCCCACCAGGCAGCCAGGACTGAGCCTGCTAATCAAGGAGAACTTGGAACCCAACTGTGCTCAGACAGAAAGATGACAGTGGGAGAGTGCGGAGAGAGAAGTGCGTTAATGGGGGACCAACCATGGGACTTCATCCAGCTTGACACGGTTTGGCAAAGCCATTCACATGGTCCCTCTGACTCCAGCCAGACCAGCAGCTCTCGCCTTCCCCCACTCTTGGCCCAGGAAGTAGAGAAGGAAAAGCCACCCACAGACACTAATTGTGAGACAGACATAACCTGGGCCTCCAGGCAGGAGCTGGAAGAAGGCTGGGGGGCAGGGGGAGTAAGCCAAGGGACGATGGCTGAGCTTGGCTGCAGCTGACACGGGGCTGGAGACTAATGCTTCAGACACCTGTCCGCCTTCTGGGCTGTTCTCCTCGTACACACCGTCTCCATTCCAACCCCCTTCAGATTTCCAATCTCGTCTCTTCTTCATTTCACTGCAACTGTAAGCTCCTTGAGAACAGGGCACTGGCTCTTACTAATGACTCCCCCCCACCCCGGGCTGGGCCGAGGAACCACTAATAGTGTGCTCATCCCGTTGTACAGGTGAGGAAATTGAGGCTCAGAGGGGTGCACGACTCTCCCAAGTTCACACCATGGATGCACAGTGGACATGGGAACCCATTTGAGACCTTGGACCCCCCAAATACCTGGACTCTTCTCACAATGCCCTGGAGATGGAGGATCTCACGGGCAAGATATTATCTGCAGACAAATTCCCAAAGCTCAGCAAGTTCTGGAGGATTCAGAGCAGAAAGCAGGCGCCTTGCTCCCCACCCATGAGCTCCCAGGTCTCTCCCAAAATGACCTCCTAGCTTAGAAGGCCCTGAGCAAGGTCATTGGCCACTGACCAAAGGAGCTTCTCTCCCAGTTTTACAAAAACAAAAACAAAAACCCTACCACGACCCCCGGCCCTGGTGCAGCGAGGCAGCCAGTGATGCGTGTGGTCGGCAGCTCACGGGTGTGACTCCAGGTTCCATCTTCCTGGAGCTCCTTGTATAAACAGCAAAGCTCTGCCCTCTCCCTTCCACCCTCTCCCTTCCACCCCCCTTAGGCCTAACCTCAGTGCCTTCTTCGACTTAGAGCAGATCAAGGTTGCTTGGAGCAACCCATCAGAAGCCCCAGACGAACGGAAAACACATGATTCTCTTGTCAGCTCCCCATCTGATGGTGGAAACAGGTCACACTGGGAGGACCGCAGAGAGACACAGGGCAGTGGGCACCAGGGCAGGACACTTGGGGGAGGGCAGAGGGAAAGCGGCATGCCTGGCAGGGTAGGAGGGGGAGAAAGGCTGGGTTCGGGGAGAGCTTTTGGCCAGAGGAGAGGCCTTGGGGAGAAGGGGAGACTTGTGTGGGTGGCGGTGGAGGCCGCCTGCCAGGACTTACAGAGGGAACCGAGGTGGCTGAACGGTTGGGGTCGGCGGACAGGACCCCTGGAGGCCCCAGATCCTGGACTGGGCTCCAGCAGAGAAACCTAAGCCTGTGGGCCCTCCCCCTTCCCAATCCTCTGGTGCTAAAAAGCCCAGGACATTTACGACTTCAGGAGGGTAAAGAGCCTGAGAAACCATCGCAGACCATATGGATTTGTTTCCTGGGTTAAAAAAAAAAAAATCCCTCTAATTAGGCGGGGAAAAGCCATTGGCCTCTGCCTCAGGGCCTCTGGATTCAATTACCACCCAGTCCCCCACTAGCGCTGTGGCCCTTCCACCCCCTCCACGTGGGGTTCCGGGTGGTACCCTGCTAAGGGGTGGCCCGGGGAAGACAGCCATGGGAGAGGGGACCTGGACCAGGAGCTGGTGAGGGAGGTGGCGGGGAGGGCAGGGCTCAATGATTTACTCGAGTCTGATAGATTGGATATTAAATCCCCTCGCGGCTGTGGTGAGTCCGCAGTGCCCAGCCCCTCTTCGCAGGATAAGGTCCTGGGACAGGACCTCCTTGCATTCCCCGCCTCTCTCTGCCAGGAAAACTTGACATCGCTGAGTAAGGTGAGAGGTGGAATTATGAGTGTTTCCCCTCCAAAAAGTTTTTATTGGTGTAATACTTTTTCTACAATAAATGGAAACAATCCATGACAACGTCCCTACTCCTCCACCTGTGCTCTGGATCCCCTCTGCGGACTGTCCCCTCGGTCTATAAACAGTCTCCCACTTCCCTCATCCTATAAACACCTTCTCTGAACCCCTCACACCCTCAAACCCCCGTCCTCACCTTCCCTGCCAAACTACAGATTCAGGGAAAAGAGGCTCACCCCTCCTCCCTTCCAGCCTCAACCAACAGCACCCAGCTCTCCTCCAGTCCCCCCACCCTTCTCCTGCCCAAGCTGGCCTCCTTCCAGGTGGGATCCAACTCTGCACTCCCAGGCTCACCCTCTCAGCCTTCCTGAGATCAGAGGGAAAAACCTTCCGGAAACGGATACCCACCTTCCCGGAAACAGAACCCCTGTCCGCCCTGCGCTGCCCCTGCCCCTGCCCCTGCCTCTACCCCGTTGCCCAGACACTGGACTGCCTCTCCACCAGCACCTCTGCTCACTGCAGCCACCCCAGAGCGTGTGGGTCCCCTTCTATGCCCTGTCATCTCTCCAGGCTGTGCTGCCTTCCTATGTCACATGACCCACTGCCAGTGTGGGGCCCCATCCCCACTCTAAATGGCCCAAGTGTGTTACCTCCGCACCACCTCTCTCCAAACCCATCTCCTGGTTGCCTGTCAGATACTGCCTTTTGCATGTTCTACCAACATCTCAAACTCAACGTGCTCAACATACAACAAGAAGTCATTTATCTTCACCACGCCTCCAAAACCAAATCAATAACAAAAGTTCCTCCTTCCGTGCTCTGTTCTTTTAAAAAAAAATTAATAGACTTTATTTTGTAGAGCAATTTTAGGTTCCCAGCAAAACTGAGCAGAAAGTACTGAGAGTTTCCATAGGGTCCCGTGTCTCTGTCTCCCCAGCACAGCCCTCCCCACTGTCTAGATCCTACACTCCAACAGTGCATGTGTGACACTGATGAACCTACATTAAAACATTATTATCACCGCCCTAACCGGTTTGGCTCAGTGGATAGAGCGTCAGCCTGTGGACTCAAGGGTCCCAGGTTCGATTCTGGCCAAGGGTGTGTACCTTGGTTGAGGGCACATCCCCAGTAGGGTGCGTGCAGGAGGCAGCTGATGGATGTTTCTCTCTCATCGATGTTTCTAACTCTCTATATCTTTCCCTTTCTCTCTGTAAAAAAATCAATAAAATGTATTAAAAACAAACAAACATTATTATCACCTAAAGCCCATATTTACATGAGTTCACTTTTAGTGTTGTACAGTCTATGGGTTTGGACATATAATGACATGTATCCACCATGGTAGTATCACACAGAATAATTTCACTGCCCTAAAACCCTCTGTGCTCCCCCTACTCACCCCTCCCACTCCCCACCCCCTGGCCACCACGGGGGAGGGGATGAGGGGAGGGGGTGTCGGGCACCTGCACACTCAGCATGCTGCCAGGTTGACACTACAGAGCCTGCCTTGGGGGAGGAACAGGAGGTGGGGGTGCCAGGGAGGCAGCTATGGCTCCCAGCTTGGCTCTGCCACTTGCTATCAGGGGGCCTTGGGCAAACCTTTGGGTGTCAGTCGTCTCATCTACAAAGTGGGCCCAATAATGGCTCTCTGATAGGGCTAAGGGGACAGCCGTGTGAGACCACAGCTGTGAACGGGCTTTGTGAAGTCCGGATTCAGGCTCGCTGGCTGGCGAGGGGGATGGAGAGCACTGGCCGATGCACAGGGAGGGAGCCGGGGCCGCAGGCAGAGGGAGCTGGGGCAGGGGACTCTCGGCACTCCTTTCAAGTCCCTTGTGCCCTGGACTCCCTCCCCTCCCAGATCTTATCTTGGGGTGCCTGTCCCTGGATGAGCTTTCCCTGGGGCACCCCGGGACCCCCAGGGTAGGAGGAGGGGGCAGATCAAAGGGCAAGCTCCCCGACAAGGGAACCTGAGATGCCTTCTTTGTGTCCTGGAGAGGCCCAGCCTGAGACAGGATGGATGGGAGCCCTGGGCCGGTGGCTGGGCTGGGGGGAGGGGGGACAAGTGTCAGTGGAGAAACCGAATCCTGCCGTATTCACTGTGGACAAAAGGAAGGGCTTGAGAGGGGGTCCGGCTCCTCTCACCAGCTGCTCTGGCTGGAGGATTCTGGCAGGGTCCCGGGACACCCGAGTCAGGTTCGCTTCACGGGCAGGAAAGGCTCAAAGCAGGTGGAGGCTTGCCCCGCTATTGGTTGGGGACCTGGGTCCATTCATCAAGCCCCACTTTCCGCTGACTCCAAGTTACCCGCATCCAGGAAGGGGCCTAGGAGCAGAGCTGGGGGGGAGGGGGGAGTAGGAATGAGCCCCCTCCCCTGATCCTCCAATCCCAGACACCCCCTGACATTCCCATCCCTCCTGGGAAAGCAAACGGACCACTTGGGTGTAACACTATCCCCAGGCTCCGGGCTACCCCACATCTGGAGCCCCAGCTGCCAGCCTGCCATGGAGGCTGTGAACTCTTCCCCTGCAGCCCGCCTGGTCCCCACAGCGGGCGGAGCCCAGGGGAGCAGCAGCTGTCTGTTTGGGGCTGTCTGGGCCACAAGCAGGCGCCTGGGCTCTGGACGGGGGTGTTGAGGGGGGCGGATCCATGTTACACCTGCCTCTATGGTAATTTGGGGCCTTACAGTTGGTGTTAGGATGGGGGAGTGTGTGTTTGTGATATAGTTTCATCCCAAATTTGGTCTGAATTCAAAGACACTCAGAGACTAGGACCCCCAAATCAAGTCCCCCCACAAGTCATCCACGGAGACCAGTTGGATTCCACATAGACTCACAAGGCAGGTCCCGGGTGGGAGAGGAGTGGGGGCGGAAAGAGGTGAACCCTGAATTTAGCCTCCTGTTCCCAGGGTCCTCTCTCTCACACCCCATGACCCTCCCCTCGGTATTGCTCCTTATGGCTGGTTGTCTCAAGCCCATCCGGTTTAGTTGCCCAGTGACAAATTACCACTAATTTAGTAGCTTAAAATAACACATTTTTTTTTAAAAAAAAAATCTCAGTTTCCATGGGTCAGAGTCTGGGTCCAGCTTAACTGGACCTGGTGCCAGGGTCTCACGAGGTGTCGGCCAGGCTGCACTCCTTTCTGAGTTCAAGGTCCTCTTCGGAGCTCGCACCGATGTTGGCATCTTCAGTTCCTGCAGCCTCAGGACTGAGGCTCTGGTTTCCTCGCTGCCGGGGGGGGGGGTGGGGGGGGTGGGGGGGGTGGGGGGTGGGGGCTGCTCTCAGCTCCGAGGCTGCCCACAGTTCCCGGCCTCACGGCCCTCTCCTAGGCCCCCTCCCTACCGCTACTTCGCAAGCCCAGCAAGAGGAGCTCATACACCTTGTAAGAGGTTTCACCTGGTTCCACCAGGCCCAACAGAATCATCTCCCTTTTGCTAACCCAGAACCAACTGATGTGGAATCTTTATTGCATCTGCTAGACCCCTTACCTCTGTCAGATTCTACAGGCTAGGCGCAAGGCACAGGTTCTGCCCCCACTCAAGGGGAGGGGATTCTACGAGGGTGTGACTCACTGGGGACCACCTTAGTGGCCTCCGCCACACCAGACACTGAGGGTCTTGGTGAGGTCACCACGCCTCCTCCCACAGCCTTCTGCCAGCTCTGACCCGTGAGGCAGTGAGCCTGCTAGTCCGTGGAGGGGCCGGGCGTGGGCCCTTTCTTTTTCAATTTCCACTCAACAAAGGGCTTTTGAGCCCAGCTGGCCTGGCTCAATGGTTGAGCATCGACCTATGAACCAGGAGGTCAGTTTCATTCCCCAGCAGGGCACATGCCCTGGTTGTGGGCTCCATCCCCAGTAGGGGGCATGCAGGAGGCAGTGGATCAATGATTCTCTCTCATCAGTGATGTGTCTATCTCTCTCTCTTCCTCTCCCTTCCTCTCTTAAATCAATAAAAATATATTTTAACACCCCCCCACACACAAAAAAAACAAAGGGCTGTTGAATGTGTGCAAGGCATGCTGGGAACATGCAGGTTGATGAGGCTGTGACCTTGGCCGATCACTGGGACATCCATCCTCAAGAGAGGCCAACCCCACCTAAAGAAGCCAGTTCAGACCTACAGGGGAGTCCAGGAAAGCTTGTCAGGGGCGGGATACTCTGAGCAGGTCCTGCTGGGATTTTGAAGACAGCCAAAGTGGGGGGTGGGCAGAGGAAAGGGCTGTTCCGGCTAAAGGAGCGCTTAAGGGAAGTGAATTTGGGGAACAATGTGGCTGTTGACTGCAGGCCTTTCAATGAGAAAGCCGATGAGGGAGGCTCAGGGAGCTCAGGGAGCCGTGAATGTGAACTTGTGTGAGCAGGGGAAGGATATGATGATATCTTGTCATGGACACCTCTTGAGAGCCCGTCTCCCTGTCTATATGAGCTCCCACTACAAGCCAGACACCGAGGTTGACGCTGGGAACGCAATATTAAATCAGCAGAGAGGGGACCTTAGAGAAGAGTCAGGGACAGACATTAACCAAATCATCAATTACATCTGGAATATGAGCTGGAAAGAAAGAACAGGGTATTGTAAGAGCAATGAACAGGGGCCCTGATCCAGTCTGGCGAGTCCACAGAGGCCTGGGGTCGTGTGGGGTGGGGTGGGGTGGGGTAGGGTGGGGGTGGGCCATGGTGGTGGCTGGTATATCACAGCCCAGCAGTGAGAAGAGAAAGAGCAGGTGGGCACCCCGCCTGCTCTCACACACCCTTGTTCAGTCTGAAAGCAGCCTCCCTCCCCATCCGGCCTAGTCCCCATCCTCTCTCACGGCAAGGACCACAGACACGTCCTCCTGTGTGCCCAGCTCCGAGCGAGCACACTCCCTGCGCCTTCACACACTGTGAAGGAACAGAACCTGGACTTGGCTGCACAGACACAGAGACCCTCAGCCAGCCAGGGGCACAGCCGCGTGTCCCCACGCGATGCGAACTCCCTCGGACCTCTGCCCCTCTGTGCTACCAGGGCAGGCCCTACCCCGCTGCCTGGCCGCTCTGCACACTCAGCCCCAGATGTTCTCACGCCCCATTGCCCCAGACACTGCCCCAGACAGCTGCACAGCTGGCCATCGGCTTGTGGGACAACGGGCCTGCCAATAGCCCTGGGAAGGAGGGCAAACAGGGGACGCCTCAGACAAACAGCAGACTCCCCGAGCCAAAGCATACACTGGTCAGAGGCCTGAGCGGCAGGCTGTGGGTGGTAGTAAGGGGGGGGGGTGCTTAACCGCTTCTCTCCCAGCACAGCTCCCAGGAGCCCCCCCCCCCCCGTACTCATCACTGCCATTCCCTTGCCCTCCAGCCAGATGTCCCGCCCCTCAACCATCCCAGCAGACTCTTCTGGCTGAACAAGGGGAGTCTTTCCTTGCCCCCAGGGGAACAGTTTCATTCATTCATTCATTCACTCATTCACTCATTCACTGTTACAGAAATAAGACATAGGTCTGGTCCCCAAGGAGACAGGGTTTGGAAGTTCTCCCGCTGGCTGACCCTGCTCCCACTCTCTGACTTGGTCACTGCTGTCCATCTGCTGTGGCAGCTGCTGACTGCCCCCCCCCTCTGATCTCCAGTTCCCCCTCAACTTCCAAGAGAAACGAGAAGTGGGCCTAGGAAGGGCAGGAGCAGGAGCACTGGTGGAGGCAGGGTCTGAAGGAGGCTCCAGCACCCTCCTGTCCCAAGGGTGCTGCTTTACTGTGGAGGCAGCACCGTGCCGCGGGTGAAGCCTGGTTCCCATCTCGGCCCCTCGCCCACTAACCTCGCATCCCTGGACGAGTTCCTGGGGTCTCTGCAAACCCGTTTCTAAGATGTCGGTGAGGGTAGGAGCTGCCTTAGCCGGGCTCAGGGGATGGAAGGAGGAGGTAATACGTGCAAAGGCCCTAGGCTGGTGCCGGCACACACAACCGCGCAGCCAGTGCTACTTGGACAGTCTGGGTGCCGAGCAGCTCCAGGGGGAGACGGTGCCCGAGCCACCTGGAACTCACACTCTAGGGCAGCAGCTGCCAACCGGTGGGCCATGGACCACTGGTGGTCCGTGAGCTCCGAGAGGTTGGTGACCACCGCTCTAGAGGCCCAGGCAGACACTGGGCAGGTGATCAAACAGCAAGTGACATCATCCCAGGCTGTGACAGGTGACGGGGGGGGGGGGGGGGGGGGCGCGCAGGAGACTGGACGGATGGGTAGGAAGCAGCGTGGGAAGGGCCGGGCTGTTTTGAGAGTGGCTGTTTGCCCGTCTCTCCAGCCCGTGTCCTGGCAGATGGAGAGTCACAGGTGAGCGGCAGCCAGGCCCTGCACCCAAGACCTTCCAGCCTGGCAAATGCTCAGAGGCACGGGGTTACAGGAGCACGGAGCAGGCGTCCCTCACCCCTGGGCAGGCAGCGGGAGAAGAAGCCCTGGAGCTATTGGAGAGAACGTCGGAGGCTGGGATGCGATAGGGAAGCCCTGTGAGCCCACGTGGGAAAGGAATTGGGATGGAGAGTTGGGACATTCTCCTGGGCACTGGGGAGCCATGGGGGGTTGGAGGTCCAGAAGTGAGTGTTCAGATGTGGGTTTGCGGAAGATCGCTCTGGCCGCAGTGAGGAAGAGATTGGAAGGGCGGGCCCAGGGGGGGCAGGGAGCCCAGGCAGGGGCCAAGTCTGTGTTTAGGAGGAACATCAGTAGCTGCTGGGACTGCCTGAACCTGCAGAGGTGGAACTGGGTTCCCCGTGGGAGCTGGCCTGTGCCGTGCAGTTCAACACATCTCAATGGCGTCTGCTGGGGCCAGGCTGAGACAACCATGAACAAGCCAGATGAGCCGTCTTAGGGAGATGCCAGCCAGTGGGCAAAACAACATTAAACAAACTTCATTGGGAGGGACGGCTTATGAATGACTAAGGGAAAGTCGGACAGACTGTCTGCGTTATACCTGGGCTCCCCGGGGACAGGGGCTGTGTTTCACCTTCGCCCTGGCGATGCCTGAGGACAGGGCAGTGTTTTCCCCATGAGGCTGGAGGCTCCCTGAGAGGGTCAGTTTCCCGTCCAGCCGCCGGGGTGGTGTCTGCCCCAGTCTGTCTAACGGGGCAGACACAGCCCCTGCCTTTAAGAAGCTCCTGACAGTGGGACAGGCCCGAGGGAGTGCTAATCTCAGGGGACACACAGCTCTTATCTTCAGGGGCCCCATTGGAACAGAGGAGTCACAGCCCTGCCTCAGGGAAAAGACGGTCACATAGAGAAATGACCCAGGAGTCAGGCAAACCCCAACCCCCCACTCTGGAGGCAGCGCGCCCCCCCCCCCCCCAGCCCCCCACTGCATGTGAATCTGAAACCGGATCAGGGAAGCAGAGATGGCCGCATGCCCAGCAGTATGTTGGAGCTCATGAGGGTGAGCAAACCACGCCGCCACCCCCCCCCCGCCCCGGCCTGTTGTAGGCATGTGCACGGGTGTAAGGAAGAGGGCTGAGTCAAAGCCCAGCTGGAGGCTGTGTGCACATCTGTGGGCAGATGTCCTGTACCTGTGCTTGGGCCTGGGGGATGGGTGTGCCCAGGTGCATGGTCCTCAGTGCTAGCAAGCACGCTCCACGCAGAGTCTGTAAGCATGTGAGGTGCAGGTGTGTGTACTGCTCGTGCAGCACATGTGCATGAGTCAGGATGCCGACCCCCGGCAAAGTGGGAGGCCTGGGCCTGGTCTCTGTCTGGGTCTTGGCCCCATGAAGCCATGCTGGGTGATCGGCAAGCCCTCCCTGGGCCTCGGGTACTTTGCACACAGGGAGGGGCGAGGGCTGTTGAGGTTTCCCCAGCTCCACCCCATCGGTCTGTGTTCTGAGCTCCAGGGAAACCCCAGGGGCCCTGCACACCCACCTCCAGGCCTTCTGTCTGCCCTAATCCCTTGCCTTGGCGCCCAACAACTGTGCCTGGCCAGTGAATGCAGGCTAGGCCAGCTGTCACTGTGGCATCCATTCTCCATGGTGGGTCTGGGAGCGCCCACCCAGCTCCCCCAGTTCTCTCACCCCTCTCCCTCCCCAGGGCACCCACAGCAGGGAATAAGGCAGGTGGCACCTGGAAGCTTCTGTGGCCGTGGCATTTCTCACGGGGTTTAGAGCCTTAGTCTACAAACCGGGAAGGACCAAAATGGCGAGAAGCTCTGCTCCCAGCACCCCCCAAGTCCTACTTTCCACTTCCCCTGCCCCCGGGGCTCCAGGAGGACTCCCTGGGCCCCAGCCCTGGCCAGGAAGAAGTGTGCTCATTTGCATATTACTTACATATGATTTGCATGTGCCTCCTGGTTGGCCATTTCTAAGCAACCCTAGAATTCTAATCTCACAGGATGCTGAACCTTTCCCCAGGTACGTGCTCTTGACCAGGAATCCAACCCCTGACTCTTCAGTCTGAGGGCCGACGCTCTAACCACTGAGCCAGACTGGCCAGGGCAAGGATTTGGCAGACTCTTAACCACATGACAGGATGTGACAGTTCTAGGCAAACTGGTCAAATGTCAGGCCCAGGACTTCCTGATACCGATGATGTACACATGGCCACACCCCTCCCTGTGTCCCCGTAGCACATAGGCCTGTGCTCCATCTGGTCTCAGCAACTGAAGACAGCATGGGACACCCTGAAAAGGACTGCCCGTTGGCCTGACCCCCAAGGCCAACTGAGGTTCATCGGTACAATCCTGAGAACAGGATTCCATGCGGAGAGGGGGAATCAGGGTGCGGGCCTGGAGTTTGGGGTCTTTGTCCCCACTGGCCCAGGGTGCTGGTCAGTCGGACCCTGCCCACACGTCCATTCAGCACCCAGCCCAGAGCAGCTGGCTGGAGAGACTCTCCACTTCTCACACGGGGAGCGCCGGGACCCTCCTCCTGGGAAGCTTGCAGCCACACTGGCCAGGCCTCACTCACACCCCACCCACTGCATACCCTGGGCCAACAGCCTACCTGGGGCCCTCAGTCCAGCTGGGGAGCCCTGGGGCAGTGGAGGGACAGGGAGGTAGGGGCACAAGCGTTTCCCCTGCGGCAGCTGGACAGCAGCCAGGCCAGAGAGCGATTCCTTCCCATCCTACAGCAAGTCTGGGCCTGCCCAGCTTCCGGAATCAGTGGGGGCCCCCTTCCCCTGGCCCTGCCGGCGGCGTGGCCAACAGGTAGCCAGAGTCCTCAGTGTCCTGCTGGGGGCCTGGTCCCGCTGTCTGCCCAGTCAGCTTCAGGGAGGGTGGCCCCAATGGCCAGAAGCCCAGGGGGGACAAACTAGACGGGCTTCCTCTGATCCTGGGACAAGACACGCCCAAGAGCCTGCCAGGCCCGAGAGGACAGGGTCAGGGGCACGACACAGGGAAGGAGGAACTTTCCTGGGATGAGATGAGGCGACACAGGGGAGTGCGAGGCGCGCAGCTCGCGGCGGAGATGCTCACAGAGGTCCCGGGAGGGCCCAGCACGGGGAGGGCTGCAGGGAGGGAGCCGGGTGGTAGAGCTTCGAGGGAGGGGCCTGGAAGGAACGACTTCTTGAGCTTCTTCAGGTTCCAGATCCAGCCTGCCCTCTTCAGCCCAGACCCAGGGACGCGGGCACTCGAGTCCCGCGGACCCTATGGCGTGATGAGAGCTGCAGAGAGAAGGACCCGTGGGCAGCGAAGCACCCAGGACCGCAGCGGCCGAGAACCGCTCTGGAAGGCGCTGCGCCTGGCCCGATGCGCGCTCCCGCAGCGCCCTCTATTGGCCGGAGGCGGAGGCCGCCTGCTCCAAGCTTCCGGGTGGGGGGAGGGATGCGGCTGCCTGCAGGGCTGGCCCAAAGCAGGTCCCCGCACCGGGAGTCAGCCCCCACAGAGCTGGGAGGACCTTGGAGACTCCTGCGCCAACCCCCACGTTATTGCTGAGAAAACTGGGAGATGGGTTAAGTCCCAGCAGCGACGCCAGAGGATGTCAGGGGGTTCCATAGTCACCCCACCAGCCATGCTCCCCGCCAACCACCCCAAATCAACTCGTATCCAGCCAACTCCAAACCGGTCTCCCAGTCCAGCCTTTATTTCCCGCCCCTTCTACTCAGCCCCCTCCTATAACAATTCTAGAACCTCCTGTCTCCCCACCAACCCCCTCCTCTGCCACCCTCCATCCTCTTCAGCCCAATCTCCCAGCCTCCGGAGACCACCTGCGCTCCCCAAAACACCAAACAATTTCCCACACCAAGCCTTCTGCTTTTTTTCCTTATTCCCCCCACCCCCACCCCCACCCCCTCAGGAAATGAAAACTTTAATTTCTTTCTTTTCTTTTTTTTAATTAACTTTATTGGATTTCCCTTTTCATTACAAACCGCAGCACTGCATGTTCTCTGTACAGCTTAAACGAGAGGTGTCTAAAGAAAAAAATCGATCTTCTCCTCTCTCCCCTTCCAGCCCCACAACTCTGCGGTCACTAACGCGGCTGAAGGAGTGTTGTCTTTCCCTCTATTTCTCTAAGGAGGTTCGCTCAGCAAGTTAGAAGTTGTGAGACCTACTATGCACAGGGCCCTGTACTAAGCCTGAGCTCCTGGGGCAAATACGCAACAGCTGTGGTGCCCGCTACTCTCGTGGAGCTTACATTCTAGTGGGTGAAGGGAGGCAACAGACAGAGAATTAGAATATTTCAAATAGCAATGAATTCTCGGGGGGGGGGGGGGGGGAGTGATGGTACAATGATCGCCGGGGAGTGATGGGGCCTGGGGCAGGGATCAGGCTGCTTTAGATGGAATTGTCAGGGAAGGGCTCTCTGAAGGGGGACATTTCAGTTGAGCTCCAGTAGAGGGCTCTGTGAGGGGCAGTGAGGGTGGAGGTGGGGATGGGGGTGGGGGAGGGAAGTGAATGTTAATCAAGGGCACGGGAGAGCAGGGGGAGGTTGCACAAGGACCCCCTGGGGTGTCCACTGGGTGCAGAATGGATTGAAGGTGGGCCAGTGTGGCTGCGGGGAGACAAATGGAAATGATAGATAGATGATAGATAGTCCTTTTTATATAAATACTATGGCCTGGTGCATGAATCCTTGCGGGGGCGGGGGGGGGGATCGGGCCTAAATCGGCAGTCGGACATCCCTCTTGCAATCTGGGACCACTGGCTTCTAACCGTTCACCTGCCTGCCTGCCCCTAACCACTCTGCCTGCTGGCCTTTTCGCCCCCAACTGCCCCCCATGCCGGCCTGCTCGCCTCCAATTGCCCCCCTCTTCTGGCCTGCTTGCCCCTAACTACCTCTGCCTCAGCCCTGCCACCATGGCTTTGTCCGGAAGGACGTCCGGAAGGTCTCCTGGTCTAATTAGCATATTACCCTTTTATTAGTATAGATGGGCTCAGACAACACACCTGGCTCTGCCTCTGCTCTTTTTCCTTCAATGTTTCCCAGGCTAACGTGCAGCTCTGACTCCAGAGGACAGCAGCTCACTCTCTGGGTGGCCAGCACCTATTGGATTATAACCTAAAGCACAAAATAAATATGCATGAGCCCACACTGATTTAAATATGTAAATGGTCGAACACATTAATCACTGGGGGGAGAAGAGACAAATCTCCCTTGCAAAAGAATTCCAAATAAATAATGTGGATACTTCATCCCAAAAGAGGGGGCACATAACCCCCCTACTGCTTAATCGTGGGCTGCCCATAACACCTTCCTTCTAAAGCGTACAGAATAGAAAGAGGCGGGTGGGAGGGTCGGGGATAATTTTACTGTGAAGAAACCTGGCCAACACTACTTCAGCCAGGTGATCAAGGTCAACTTCAATATCACCAACCATGTTGATGGTGTGTAGCCTTGAGGTGATGTGATAACAGTGGAATTCCATCTCGGGTCACCTTCCCGGAAACCCATAGCCTGAGCACACCCAGATAGGTTCCAGTAGAGGGGCGTTTTACAAAATACCTCCCTAGTACTCCTCAAATTAGGAAAGTCATCCAAAACAAGACACGTCTGAGAGAAACTCACAGTCAAAAGGAGCCTAAAGAGACCAATGTAATGATGGGGCCCTGGGACAGAAAAAGGACGTGGGGTAAAAACTGAGGACATCTGAGTAAACTGTGCACTTCAGTTAATAACATGTCAGTATCGGCTCTTTAATGGTAACAAAAGTGCCATTTGTAAGTTGTTAATAGTTGGGGAGCAGTCTGTGGGAACTCGTTGTACTCTCTGCTCTATTTTTCTGTAAGTCTAAAACTGTTCTGAAAAAATAAAGCCTATTGATTAAAAAAATACACATCTCATTGTTCTTTTTATTTGTATTTCCCTGGCTCCTGCTGAGGCTGAGTCTCTTCATATGTATGTCCTGCCAACTGCTTTTTATTCTTCTGCACATTCTTTTTTGTCTTTTTCTTATTGGTTTATTTAAAAAGTGCCTCACGGTAAGGATATTAATTAACCCTTTGTTATACATGTTGCAAATCTCCCCCCCCCCCCAGTCTGTTGGTGTTTTCATTTTGACTTACATCAGTCAAAAATATTTTCCCCATAACCAAATCTTTCCTTTTCTCTCTTTTTTAAAAATATTTTTAAATTAATTTCAGAGAGGAAGGGAGAGGAAAGGAGGGAGGGAGGGAGGGAGGGAGGGAGGGAGGGAGGGAGGGAGAGAGAGAGAGAGAGAGAGAGAGAGAGAGAGAGAGAACGAACAATGAGAATCACTGACCAGCTGTTTCCTGCACGCCCCCTACTGGGGATCCAGCCCGGAACCAGGGCATGTGCCCTTGACGGGAATTGAACTTGGGACCCTTCAGTTTGCAGGCCAACCCTTGGCAGTGAGCCAAACCAGCTAGGGCTCTTTTTCTCTTTTGATGGCGTCTGGGTTTCCTCTTCCTAACCCGTGACCCTTCTGTGCGTGGGCCAGTGCTCTAACCATTGAGCAACCAGCCAGGGCTGCCTCTCCAAACCTTCCGCTGGGCTCTGGGCCTTTGTGGTTGCAGGTGCCTCCTCCTGGGATCTGCCAGGACTGAGGACCCTCTCAGGCTATGACCATCCCCCGGCTCATTTCTCCCCAGGCACTGCCCTACATTGTCCCCCCTTGAAATCTTGGGGGTGAGGGCTGGGGCACCAACGTGAAACAGTAACGACCCCAAATGGAGGGAGAAAACTAGGGAGATGTTCCTGCTGAACTCCCTGGTCCGTCATCGGGCTACACCCCAACCCTGCCCCTTCCTCAGTGGGCCTTGACTCCCCCCTGCCCCGTCTCTGATCTGATTTGGATGGAAGAGTTCAGGTTCCATCTCCCCAGCAGAAGCTCCCCCGGTCAGGGCTGCTCTGGGAATCCCTTCCACCCCCGGGCCCCCCTGACAGGGTCTGCTCCCCTCCCGCCCCCACCCAGCCTGGCCTGGCGGTGCGGGCTGTGAAGAGCTTCTCGTAGGGGTTCTTCGCGGAGTGGGGGTCGCGCTCCTGCTCCCCTCCGCCGCCAGGCGTCACCAGCGGCCTGCAAATGGAAGGCACCGGCCGTCTGGACGCCCGGGGCATCACCGGAGGGAAAGAAGCGCCCGGCAGCCCCGTGCAGGCGGGAGGGGACCTCCGGGAGGGAAGCCCTGATCCCCCCCAGAGGTGGCTGCCACTTGGTGCTCTAGCCCGAATGCCCACCGGCTTCCCGAGGGCGAGAGCCTCCGAATTCAGGCTGATGTGGCCGGGCTTCACGAGGTAAACCCGAGGTCAGGGGTGCGGGAGCGCTTGGGGACCCTGGGGCGCCCTGCCTCCACCCCATCCTGCGCCCCTCCAGTGCGGAGGAAGCGGAACTTCTCGCTGGGATGCTATGTTGACCCACTTGGCAAACAACGGACCGGAGGCTCCCTTTCCCTGCCCGTTCGCAGGAGCCCTCTCCCCCGCCCAGCCGAGGCTGTTTGCACTCCAGAGCCGCCTCCCCGCGCGCTCCCGGCATCTGAAAACCTGCGGTTGAACGGGTAACTGAACGCCAAGGCAACGACAGCCAGCGTTTACTGAGCACCTACTATGTGCCAGAGGCTGTTCTCAACAACCTTACATGGGCATCCTGTTATTATCCCCAGGAGGAAACTGAGGCACGGAGAGGTGATCTGCCCAAGACACTGGCAAGTCCCGGACTGCGAGCCGTTCGCTGTTGTAAGGAATCTTCATGGAGCGCCTCCGCCCCGGAGAGCGGAGAGGCCCTGAGCACCGGCAGGCTCCTGGGACCGCGGGCTCTGTGGGTCCCGCCTCTCCTTCCTCGCCCCGATACAGCGTCCACAGGAGGCGCCCCAAGTGCTCACCAGGGGGCGCAGGAACCCCACGGGCCTCCGACGCGCCACGCCCGCGCGCCTCTCCATCGCCCCCTGCGGGGGTTGGAGTCGACCACAGCGACCTGGGTCCAGCCGACAGGTGGCGGACAGGTGACCCGGTGCCAGGTGTCGGCTCCGGGCCAGGTGTCAGCTCCCTGCCAGGTCCCCTGCAGTCTGGCGGCCCCGCTCAGGCCCTGTTTGGAGAGGCAGCCTGACATGCAGCAGGAAAGAGCATGACCAGAGTCCTTTTGTTCAGTGCGTCACCATTTGCAAAACACTTTCCACCAGCACAATGCAGACCGAAGACCAGGGGTACTGGGTGCCCAGCCAGATGCTCACACTCAGCGCGTCCTCACCCTATGAGAGGGGCAGTAGGATCCTCCCCCCCACCCCCCTCCTTTACAGACAGGGAGGCTGAGGCCCAGAGAAGATGGGAGATTCACCCGAGATCACCCAGGAAGCAGACCTCAGAGCCAGACTCCTAATCCAGGGCTGCTGGACTCCATGTCCTTGCCCTTCCCGCTCTACACCCCACAGGGGGCAGCCTTTCCGGGCAGCGGGTCCCTCCAGGCTGGGGAGGCCCGTGAGAGGCAGGGGCACAGACAAAGTGACCTCTCCGCGCCTGGGGTGGGCACAGTTGGGGATGTTAGTGGCAGCTTCCCTCTGGGTTTTCAGACCAGGGCTCTCCCACCTGCTTCCCTGGCTCCCTTGCCCCTCCCCCACCCTGGTGCCCCCTCCCTCCCCTCACTCCTCCATCACTGGCCCTAGCAGCCCCATCTGGCACCTCCAAAGATGGGTCCTTTGCAAGCTCTTCACACTTGCACCTCCAGTGACCCCCGAGGCTCATACACACACCTCCAGTCGGAACTCCACTCCGCACCCAGCTATTCAGCCACACACCTGAGCCCCCTGGACCACCTCCACTCAGCCTGCCCGGGTCAGGCTGCTGCTCTCCTCTCCCCCTGCAAGCCTGCTCCGTGTCCTGTGTCCCCAGGCCGGAGGTCATCTGTGATTCCTCAAGACTGTATCCTGGAGTCTAACCCCGCTCCATTCCACCCCTTAACCATCCTTCAGGGTCATTGCCTCCTCCCATCCCAATGGCTTCTGCCCTAATTCAGGCCACCATCACCTCCCAGCTTCCAGTTTCACCCAGCCTCTCCAATCCACCCTCCACACGATGGTCAGAGTGATCTTTCTAGTGATGGTTCTAACGTGCAAACCTGACCCCTGTTTAAAACTTGAAATTAAAAAACAAACAAACAACACACCTTGATCACAGGATGAAACCCCACACCTTGACTAGGTCCATAAAGCCCTGGATCCATTCCCCACCCACCCTCTGGCTCTCTGGCTCACCCTCCACTCCCACCCCCACCTCCTTGGCTACACGCAATCCCTTCAGCTTCTCCAAAGCACCGAAGTCTCTCTCCTCTCCCGGGCTCAGCATGCACTGCTCCCTCTGCCTGGCGCCCCTCCCCAGCTCTGCGGCTGGCCAAGGCCTCCTCATCCTTAGATCTCAGGTGTCGCATCTCTCAGACTTTTCCCTGGCTCCTTCCCTGGACCCCTCCTCGCTTTCTCTGCCTCAGAACGTGCAGTTCTTCCTCCTGCCACTTGCCAACACCTCCGAGCTTGTGTTTCCTTGTGCTTGGCTGCTTCACCCCCCCCCCCCCCCCCGTCTCCCCCAAAGCCCGCCTTCTCCATGCGAATACGTGCCGCGGCCTCTCCGTGCACAGGTGTACCCCACACCCAGCCCAGGACCGACATAAAAGTAGACCCTCTGATAACTATTTGTAGAACAAATGCTTCTTTCATCTCGTCCTCGTCAGAACCTCGTTCCCCGGCTCACTTTCATCGCTGGCCTTTGCATGAGTTGCTTCCTCTGCCCGGAAGGTTCTTTCCTTCCCCTCCCACCTGGCCCGATCCATGCATAACAAGATAATTTCTCTAGGATTCGTCCTTGGCCCCCTCATTTAAATGAGGGTTTCCCTCTGGGCCCTGGCAGTCCCCTCTACAGAGCACTCCACGGTAACCCTTTAAAACTGCAGATTGTCAGGTAAACATGAATGATTATTAATGATAATGACCTGCTCCCACCTCTCCCCCTGGACCTCTCTGCTCCAGCTGGCTCAAGGGCATCCGCTCTCTGCCTTTCAAACCATCAGGAACCCTCTTTTCCATTCATTCAATAAGCACTGATTAGGCCCCTACTGTGTTGTTTTCTTTCCGCAGCACCACCACCACCGCGGGAGAGGCAGGGAGGGGAGGGAAGTAGGATTCTTCCAAGGGTGAGACTGAAGCAGGTGAAGGCATTGACGTGCTAAGCAAATAAATGCTCAGCCAACCCACATCCAGGGTGCAAATGGGCACTGGGGAGGCTGGGTGTGGGCCGAGGGGCACTAAGTCCTGTTCATTGGGCATCTGCTGTCTGCAGGGCGTGGCGGGGGAGGGGAGTTGGGGGACACACAGAGGTGAGCCTGAATGGCAGACCTGCCTGGGGTTACCTCCAGCACAGCTGTGTGTTTTCCCACCCTGGGAGCAGCTGTGGGGACTGAGATTGGATACAGTTGCCGGAGGAATCTCAGCCAAACTCGGTTTTCTGTTCTGTCTCTACCTATGCAGGCCACTCCGCTCTTTTGAGCTGCTTCTCATTCCCTTTCCGCCCCATGCCCTCTGCCCCCCCTCCCGCCCCACCCCCGCGCACACACACACCAGAGTTTATCAAAGTAAGAAGCCCAGAGGCCACCTCCATCGCCATCAGCGGGGATGGGACAAGGGCTTAAGAAAATACATGGTTCTGGGCTCCCGAATATACCGACTAAGATTCCCTGGGCGGGCCCTGGAATCTGTGTGTGCAGAGCCTCCCGCTCTGCTTGGTGCACTCAAGTGGGAGAGCCCCTCAGCCCACCTGCCTCCTTCCGTGGCTGCCTGTTCCTGCCCTGGGCCTGTGGGAGCTGTTCTTCCTCAGCCCACCCCTTAAATGCCAGTGTCCATCCAAGCTGCGTGCTCCTCCTGTGTATCCTGTATATCCACATCCTCAGCACCCCAGGCTAGACTTTCTTCTGCCCTGGAATGGCCAACAGCACCCAGGCTTGCAGGCCCAAAGCTGACCCTGCCACCCTCTCTTCCCAGAACCCACCTTCCTTCCCTCCCCTGGGTGCCCATCTCAGTAAGCATCCTGCCTGTTGCCCAAGCTAGAAACTTGGGTATTGTGCCGCGCCAGCACGGCCATGGGTGAACCTGAGGGCGGGGTAAAGACAGACAGACAGACAAGAGAATAAAGCTGGGGCTAGATAGGATGCTGCCTATTAGAGAGACAGTGCCATGGCCTACAAGCAGAGTCTTTCTTTTATAGCCAGATTCCACGAGGCAAAGTAAGGGCGTGGTCAAGATGTTTACAACATTCTGGTGGGTTTCGAATCTACTCAATTACATGCACCTGATCAAGCTTTGTTTACTTGCTGCAGCCCATATCACTCAGCCACGTGGGGCCACAGGTTTGTGATGTAGCATCTACCTGGGCACTTGTTAGAAGGGGACATTCTGAGTGACATGGGCAGCTCTCCCACTCCTAACCATGGGACATACATGGCCCACAGCCCATATCACTCAGCCAGGTGGGGCTACAGGTTCGGACCATAAGATCAAGCTTGCAACTATAGCCTTTGGCTGTAATTGTGCGGGGACTTGCACGTGGCTTTGCCGCGAGAGGATCGTGCCCTCTCATTAGTCCCAGGCTTGCCCCTGTCCAAACGCTGTAGCCGCTCTCCACAGGGTATCATACCTGACTCCCTTCCTCCCTTCCTCCCTCATCTCAGCAACAACCAGATCCCGATTATTTTACCTCCTAAAGATGCTTTCGGCTCCCCCTCTCTCTCACCCCAGACCATTGCATTTATCTCCTAACTCAGTGGTCGGCAAACTCATTAGTCGACAGAGCCAAATAGCAACAGTACAACGATGGAAATTTCTTTTGAGAGCCAAATTTTTTAAACTTAAACTTCTTCTAACGCCACTTCTTCAAAATAGACTCGCCCGGGCCGTGGTATTTTGTGGAAGAGCCACACTCAAGGGGCCAGAGAGCTACATGTGGCTCGTGAGCCGCAGTTTGCCGACCACTGCCCAACTGGTTCCCCCCTCTAGTCTCTCTTCTTTCCAGTGAATTCTCCACAAGCTTTCCAAAATGCAAATCTGACTATACTCACCTGCCCCCTTATTAAAATCCTTCAAAAGATCCTTACAAAAGTCCTAACCCCTTGACCTGACACATAAGACCCTCCATCAGCTGGTCCCAGCCCTCTGCTCCAGCTTCCTCTTCTCCCCTCTGTGCGCCAGTAACAGCAAATTGCTTCCACTTCTGGCCTCCAGACCTTTGGCCAGTCAGCGCCCCCTGCCAGGAATAGCCCTCGCCTGGCTTGTTCCTCCTCACCACGGTGGCATCACCTCCTCCAGGAAGCCCTCCCTGACTCACCCTGCTCCCGTCTCTACTATCATTGGTGCATCCATAATGCCTGGTACAGAGTTCTGTGATGCCACTCACCACGCTGAGTTATAATCATTGATTTCCATGTCTCAGTTCAGCACTAGCCAGTGAGATCCTTGAAGGCAGGGGTGGTGCCCCATTCATCTCTGTACCCAGCCCCTGGCCTGGTGCCTGGCATTGAGGACAGGTTTGATTAGTGGTTGATGGATGAATGCTGAGGGGGGGGGGGGAACTTGAAGGAAGTGAGAGCCAGGAATGGCCACGAGGGCAGTGAGGGCAAGCCTGGCAGGAGAAGCCGCCAGAGCAAATGTGTGGGAAGTAGAAAAGCGAGAACTTCCCTTTATTGCACTCCCACGACTGCCTGCCAGCCATTGTGCCTGAGCTTTGTTTGTACATGTCGTCTCGTTTAGCTCTTGCAACAACGGATCGGGAAACTGGCATCAGAGAACCAGCGCCACCTGCCCAAGGTCACACAGCCGGGCCTGGAACGGAATGCAGAGCTGCCTGGCCTGCAAAGCCGTGCCCTTCCTTCTGGCCCACACTGCTCTCCTGGGGGCAGGGCCTTCTGGAGATGTGCAAGGAGCGGGCCCAGCTATGCCTCTGCCTAGCCGAGCCCCGGAACCAGCTGCCCACGCTCAGGCCCGCAGCTTCTCCCTCCCAGCCGGACCAGAGGCCAACAGGATCTAGCTGTTCCTTCCTCCCCTGGGCGTTGGGGTCTTCAGCGAGACATGCACACGCCCACCACCAGCAGCATCATTAGGGAAGGGCTGCTGCACCTGGTACCGCCCAGGGTGCCTGGGGATGCAGGGGGCTCTGTGATGCTGTCTGGGTTCGGCAGAAGCTGTCTCCCTCATCGCGCTTGGCCCAGGCTGGTGTTAAGATTCATCTGCATTCTCAGCGCACCGCCTGGCAGATGGTGGGGGAGGAGGCTGGGTGCCTGCGGGTGGGGGGCTGTAGCCGGAGACCTGCTAGGGCCACAGAGCAGAGTGCCCACCCAAATAAATGCTGGGGTACTTCCTCACCCTCGCAGCCTTCACAGGGTGCTAGGGCCTGGCCTTTGCTTTTTCTAAGGACTAAAGGGGCCCTAAGTTCCAGGAAGGAGATGTGAAGATTAGTGGGGGGGGGGGGGGCGGGGGGGCGCTCATATCGGGGTCCTGTTCTTCCTCCTTGCCCTGGAAGTTTACAGAAACTAGAGATAACCAGGGGCCCCGCTGAATAGGAGCCCCACATCCCAGCCTAGTGACTGCCTGGGTCACAGGGTCTATGCGGAGTGAAGAAAAGAGGAACAGCGTCCACGGAGTCCTTGCCCACGTCACTACCCAGCTTCTCAGGAGGCTTACCCCTGACCCCAGCCCCAGAACCCAGCTTAACCCCCAGCGGCCATTTCCGCACAGGGCTTTAGCCAAACGTGTGTGCGTGTGTGTGTGTGTGTGTGTGTGTGTGTGTTGGGGGCGGGGCGGGGGGAGGAGAGAACAGTTATACCAAATAACTGTGTAAAGTAGAAAAGGAGAGGACCTGACATTATAACAAAAGGAGTGCAGGCTAGACACCCAGAAGAACTTCCCTCAGCACAGAAGCAAGTCTTGCAGAGAGAAAGTGGACTTTCGACTGTGGGGAGAGGCTGCGATAAGGAAGTTGTTTGTTGTTGTTGTTGGAATGGGTTTGGAAAAAAAAATGATCTTTCCAAATTCCAGGTCTTCTGGGGTTGAGGGTAGAGCAGCAGGTGCCTAAGGCCCTGCTAGAGGGGTGGAGAAGGTAGGGTTCCTACCCTGGGTCACCACCCTCTCACTGTATTTCCAAGAATTTCTCCTCCCCCCAAGTCTTGCCCCCTTTGTCCTGGGTCCCGAGCTGCGGGCCAGGCCGGCAGGGTAGGAGTTAACTCCGGAGGTACGAGGCGGGGATGGGGGGAGCTCACGGTACCTGCCGCCGCAGCCGCAGCCGCCGCCGCTTGTAGGAGGGACGAGGAAGCGGGAGTCGCCTGGGCGCCAGGAGCGCTCCAGTCTGGCGGGTGCTGCGCCGGGAGCGGCGGCCGGGTTCGGCGCGGCCGGGGGCGTCCGCCAGGGGGCGCGCCACGACGGGGCGGGAGGGGCCGTCTGGTCTGGGGAATTAGCACTAGGGACGGGCGCGCGCGCGGGTCCCCAGCACATCTGGGCGAGAGCGGCGCCGCTGGAACCGAAGGGGCTGCCGAGCGCAGGTCTGGAGCGGCAGAGCCACCGAGAATCTGGGACCCCTCGAGGCGCACAGCTGGGACCTCCAGAGGGGGCCGCGCGGCGCTCGGCTGGACCGGGGGAAGGGGGCGGCGGCTGCACAGCTGGACCGAAGGGGGCGGGGTCGGTCCCCGGCGACTGGCAGAAGCCAGGGCCGCGAGTCGCCGGCCGCCGGAGCATGGGACGGCGCGCCTGAAAAGCGCAGGGGTGAGGCAGGGCCCTGGGACCCCGAGAGGAAAAGAGGAGAGAAGGGGGCGCGAGAGCAAAGGAGGAGGATGCAACTGACTCGCTGCTGCTTCGTGTTCCTAGTGCAGGGCAGCCTCTATCTGGTGAGCGGTCCGCGGGGAGCGGCGCGGAGGGCTGGGGCTCGGAGGACCGGGGGAGAGCGCGGGAAGCTTCCGAGCCCGGAAACTTTCTCCCTTCCCCCCAGCATCCCCGGGATGGAGGGAACGCCTGGAGGCTGGGGGAGAGGGCGGGTCCGAGGCCGGAGGAGGCACGGCACGGGTTAATAGGGGCGGGGAGCGGATGCTCGGCTGGCCCACCCATTCGGCCGCTGGTGGCGGGAGGCGCGACCTGCAGCGGCGAAAAGGCCGGCCGCGGGGTCGCCCGGGGTTACCCGACCCCTTGCAGGAGCCCGGGCCGCTCGGAGGGGGAGAGGGGGTGAGTTGTGAGCTGGTGACCCGCCAGGTCCAGGGGCTTGGGCTCGTTCCTGATCTCGGGGACCCAGAGGGCCCCGGGCTGTGGGTCCCCCAGCGCTCGGGGCCGGTCCAGGCGGGGTTGGCCCCCGCGTCCCTCGCTCCCGCTCCTCCCGCTCCCGCCCTCCCCGCCTGTTGTTTTCCTCTCTTCTCCCGGCTGCGCGCAGCCCGAGCCCCACAGGACCTGGGCAGGCGGCTCCCGCCCCGGGCGCTCGCGGCAGCTGAGCCGGGCGCCCAGAGCGGCTCCCCGTGCTGGCGCTCATGGCTGCCCGGGGGCCCCGGACACCGGGGAACCCCACCCCAGGCCCCAGCGTAGGGCTTAACTCCCTCCGACCCAGCGCCCGCCGGCCGCGCCCCACCCCCCATCCTGTCGTGGGGAAGCCTCAGCCCACATCTGGACCTGCCCCTTTCCCCAGAGCAGCAGTCCCCTCGGCCACGCACGCGGTGGAGGCGCCCTGCCCTCTCCCATCCCACCTGCGGCCCTTCTCCCCATCCTCCACCCGTTCAGCTGCGACCCCTGGGGCCAAGCGCGCACAGATCTGCAGCCCTTAGTCCAGCCCCCGGGAGCCTCCCCTCCTGCTGCCCCACCCACCCCTGGGGCCTGGCGGGCAGGGTCACTGCACCCATCCATCGGCTTGACCGGAGCCAGAACAGGGACATGAAGACCCCAAACCCCTCTGGAGCCCCCAGACCCGAGCGCTCAGGCATCCCCCATCCTCATCCCCAGGGGATGCCAGCAAATCCAGGTGCCCCTGGTGCTGGTAACAGACACTTAGGGCGAGGGCTCTGGTCAAAAGCTGAGCAGACACACGCCAGGCGGCTGCCCTCAGGAAACCTGGTCTCCTGGATGCCCTCCAGAGCTGTCCCGAGCAGCTCGGTCAGGCTGCCCTGCTGGTCCTCCCCCCTCCCCCCCCCCCCACCCCCAGCTCCTCCAGGCAGCCGCCCCGGTGTCGCTGCCAGAGCTGGCCCAGCGGAGCCCTGGCAGTTTTACAGGAGATTCGGGGTGGGGATGGGGCTTGGGTCAAACCCCTGTTAAAGGACACGTCTGGTCTGCGAGGCTGGGAGTGTGTGGTGCAGTGGGAGGGCTGACCCTGTGAGACAGCCTCCTGGTGATGTAACCTTTGAGCGCCGATGCCTCATCTGTGGAATGGGAGTACTAACGCCGGCCTCATCGTGCAAGCCCTGCCCTGGCCTGCCATCTTCAGGGGCCCCGGGGGAGGGCTAGGCTGTCCACGCGCTTGGCCATCCTCAGGGTGAACGTCACTCCCGGTCTCCCCCCAGTCCCGCTGATTTAGACTTGAGAGAGAATGTCACGGGCTCTGTTTTCTTACCCCACTGTCTGTCGGTTCCCACTGCCTCCGAGGGTAGAGACTGCCCTAGGAGAGGACGGTGCCCCCTCTTCCCAGCAGACCAGGAAGTCCAACTGGGGGCTCTCCCAGCACAGGGATGGAGCTCTTCCGTCTGAGTTGGGGCTCTCCGAGGGCAGAGACGGTGCCTCCCCCATCAGCCGGGGATTTCACTCTACCCCTCCTCTGCCTGGGGCTCTGTCCACACAGGGATATGCTGCTGCCCTCACACAGCAGCTCTCCCAAGAGCAGGAGCTGGGCCGCCCCCCTCAGACGGGCACTCCCTAGGGTTAGGGACCCTGTATCTCTGGAGCCGCGGTCCACTGGAGAGAATTCCCCTCCATCCTTTTAGGCTTTAAATAATGGACAGAGGCAGGAAGGTGGGGAGAGGAGGTGGCGGGGAGGAGATGGGATGTGACACCAGTCAGAGTATACACCCAGCCCCCAGCATAAGTGGGCAGTGCAGGGGCCCTCAGCCCCAAGTCAGTGGAAGAGACAGGGAGGAGATGATGCTGGCGATGGGGAGCAATGGACCAGAACTTCTGGGTCCTCTGGGGACCGAGTCCTCACACTCATCACCACTCCTTCCACAGGTCATCTGTGGCCAGGATGATGGTCCCCCCGGCTCAGAGGACCCTGAGCACGATGACCCCGAGAGCCAGCCCCGGCCCCGGATGCCTCGGAAGCGGGGCCACATCTCACCGAAGTCCCGCCCCATGACCAACTCGACGCTCCTAGGGCTGCTGGCTCCACCTGGGGAGGCGTGGGGGTTCCTTGGGCAGCCCCCCAACCACCCAAAACATAGCCCCCCTCCTTCAGCCAAGGTGAAGAAAATCTTTGGCTGGGGCGACTTCTACTCCAACATCAAGACGGTCGCCCTGAACCTGCTGGTCACGGGGAAGATCGTGGACCACGGGAACGGGACCTTCAGCGTCCACTTCCGACACAACGCCACGGGCCAGGGCAACATCTCCATCAGCCTCGTGCCCCCCAGCAAAGCCGTGGAGTTCCACCAGGAGCAGCAGATCTACATCGAAGCCAAGGCCTCCAAAAGCTTCAACTGCCGGGTGGAGTGGGAGAAGGTGGAACGGGGCCGCCGGACCTCGCTCTGCACCCACGACCCAGCCAAGACCTGCTCCCGAGACCACGCTCAGAGTTCCGCCACCTGGAGCTGCTCCCAGCCCTTCAAAGTCGTCTGTGTCTACATCGCCTTCTACAGCACGGACTACAGGCTGGTGCAGAAGGTGTGCCCAGATTACAACTACCACAGCGACACTCCCTACTACCCCTCCGGCTGACGCTGGGCAGGCCACCGAGGCCAGGCCGGGGCTGGAAGGACAGGCCTGCCCACACAGGAGGCCATCTGTCTGGACTCTGGGCAGGGAAGGGGAGGCGCCTCAGGCAGGGAGTGGGTGGAGAGAAGGAGATGCCAGGTGGGGCCAGGGCCGAGTCTCAGGTGCTCGGGAAGGGGTCCCGAGTGCTGGCCTCTATCCTGAGGTCATGGAGCGAGCCCCTAGGACACCGGTGCCCCGGAGGCGGAGAGCGTCTCCGCGCAGCCGCCCGGTGTCCCCACTGAGCGACAGGCGGATGCTGTGTCCAGGAGGCCCCTGGGGCTGGCAGACCAGTGAGGCCCCAATAAAGTCATGGAGACGAGCCTAAAACCTTGGCTGCCTCCCTGCCACCCTGAGACAGGACAGCAACAAGGAGAGGGGTGTTTCATCAGTGTGGACGCCGAGGAGGTAGTGAAGGATGGCTGATCTGGGGCCTCCTGGGAGCCAGGCCTGGGGGGCGGAGGCAGGAGGAACTCCCCAGGCCCTCTCAGTGGGCAGCCCTGAGCCCCTTGTCCTGGACTGTGGACCGAGCTCGGCTTGAGGCTGGAGTGGTGACTTTGGAGTCTTCGATGTCAGATCATCTGCCTCCAGCCAGGCCTCCCCTTTCCAAAACTCCCTGTCCTGCCATCGCTCTTCACCCCTCCTCGTGCCTGTGCGACCCCCTTCCTTCCGCTGAGACAGAGGGTGATCGTGGCTCTCCCAGCACCAAGGCCATAGGCGAAGCCCGCCTGTGCGCTGTGGCCCTCCTCCGCCCCACCCCCTGCTGGCCCCTCTGTGAGCACCCTTGTCCGGTGAGCACCCTCCGGTAGTCGTGCCTGGCACACTGGGGCTTGCTGGAGACGTCGCCTCCCCCTTGGCTGTGCGGCTGGGGGAGGCCAGACTATGGAGGGTGTGCCGGACCTGTTCCGTGGTGTCTGTCTGTGGGGGGCGGGGTGGGGGTGGGGTCTTGTGAAATCGCCTGATTGTCAGCTTCCGTGTGCAGAATCTTGTTCTTGGAGCAGGGAATAAAGCTTTCCCGGGCACTGGATCCTTGTCAGGGAAAGGGCCCCGGAGTCCGGGCAGCGCTCCTCAGATGGTGGCAGGCCATTTGCCGGAGCCCCGAGCTGCAGGGCTCGGACAGCTGCGGGAGCTGATGGGGTGGCATCTGCAAAAGCAGCTGGGGGTGGGGGTGGGGGGGCGGGGGAGAGCTGGTAGGTGGGATGGGCCATCGAGGGGTGTTCCTTGTTACCTGCCTGGGTTGCCATCTGGGTGGGCCCAGTGGGGGTCCCAGATCCCGCAGTATTTTGCTCTGTGGCCTTGGGCAAGTCCACTCTCTCATTTCTTTTCTCTAAAACGAGGAGCTGGCCCAGCCCAGAGGTTCTCGAATACGGATGGGCCTCTGAACCACCAAGACGGTTTGTTAAAACAGCTTTCTGGGTTTCAGTCCCACGGAGGTTTGGGTGGGGCCCAAGACTGTGCCCTTCTAACCAGTGGCCAGGTGGACGCCCGTGCTCCTGGCTCAGGGCCACACTTGGAGGACCGCCCGGATGACCTCGGGGGTCCTTTCCGGCTCGGCTCCCTGGGATGTGCCGACGCCTCTGACGCCCTCTCCCAGCTGTGCCCTTGCCCCTGCTGCTCCTGGGAAGGGTCCTTTCAGAGAATCGGGGGGCTGGGTTTTCAGTCTCATGACCCGCTGGTGAAGGAGCAGGCCAGGATGGACCGGGGCAGACGGGGACCTGAAAGCAGCCATGCCCCTGCCGCCGTCCACAGGAGACCCTCAGAACGATGGCTGCCGGGCACCTCACCTGGGAGGTGGCTGGGCCCCTCGGGGCTCGGTGAGGGGGAAGGCTGGGCCCTCACTACCAAGATGGCAGTGTCCTCTCTGGGGGTCATTCTAGCTCTGCTCTTTTGGGTCCCTTTGGCCGTGCAGCCTCGGTTAGGAGAGTCCTGGCATGAGGGGCAGATGGCCTCGCCACCCCCGCCTGTCTCCCTGCCCAGCAGCGCTCGGCACGGACCAGCGCCCTCGCAGTGCAAGCAGAGCCGGACGGGGCCTTAGAAGCCGCCTCGTATGACGTGACCCGGAAAGGGCACGTGAGGAGCCCACACCCCTCTCCCAGCCTCTTCGCCCTGCACCGTGTTCCCTGGGCAGAGCCCGAGACACCCGCCCTGCCCCACGCCGCTGTCTCCTTCCCGCCCTGCGGACGGGCACTCAGTGTTCAGAGAGGCCCAGGGGCCCGGCCTGCCGCAGGGGACTTGGGGTTGTTGTCTCACCTGCAGGTGCCCACCCACCGGACACCAGCCAGCACCCCGCCCGCGGCCCTGCGGGTGCTGGAGGACAAGAGCGGGGAGCAGCAGGTGGTGGTCCTGGGCCCTCCTCCGTGGGGCCTGGCTGACCTACAGCAGGACCGGGGGCACGCTGACCCCCAGCCCCTGGCTCCTTCCTCCTGCGGAGAGCCAGATGCCGCCGACAGCTGGAGGGCCGGCCTGCCTGGCACACAGCTCTGCCCGCGCAGGGGGTGGGTTCGTTTTAATAACTTCATTTCACCGGCGCGCACACTCGGCCGCCTCGTCCTCCTCTCCTGCCTTCCCCCGTCACCGGGCGCGCTGCTCAGCTCGATCTCACTGACAGAATTCCTCCAAATCGGAATTCTTCTGGAACCAGCTGCTGGGCCCCACTCCTCTTGCCATCACCACACTCTGCAGCCCATTGGTCCTCACCAGGGGGAGGGGTCCATTCCAAGGCGCCAACCTCCGCCCCCTTGGTGAGGCGTCCCCCTGGGAGATGGTCCCCCTGGGAGATGGCCCCAGTCGCTGAGATGGACCCTCTTACCGGTCAAGCACGCACAGGGGAGCAGGCTCCTCAGGAGGGAGCTCGGCTCCTCTCCCAGGAGAAACTCTGGGCCCTGCCCTCGCCCCCACCCTTCATCCTCCCCCACCACTGCCCTGCAGTGACCAGGCTGCTGGTCCCGGCCCTGCCCCCCACTGCTCAGACTGGGGGGGGGGCTGCCCCAGGGCAGGTCCTCGCCTCCTCCATCCTAGGACAAGCCTACCAGATGGGGCTCTTTAAGGTCATGGCTTGGTATCTCACATCAGACCGGGGAGCCCCGGGGGCCAGGGTCTGTGCTGTCCTCCGCAGAACGGAGTTTCTCTGCGGGCAGGAACTGCAGGGTGCCAGTTCTTGTTCTTTTCCGGGCATCGGAGCACCTGGGAGCGTCTCTGCCCTCCGGACTTGGCACCGGTGCCGCTCGGGCCTCAGCATTCCGATCTCTAACGGGGTGAATCTCCCCAGCAGTCCGGGAAGCTAATTGGAGGGAATATACATCAGGTCACCCAGCAGCATGCTGTCTTCCTCCTGAGAAGCTGCAGGCAAAAGCGAATGTCCCTCCTCCCCCCCTTCCCTCCCCCCTCTTCCTCCTTTCCTGGGATGAGCAAGCGGGAACTGAGTCACCCCCCCTGCCCCCTCCTTGGCAGGAATGCCAGTGACCTTGCATGTGGTACTCTTTGGCAAGGCCCATTGCTCAGAGATGCACGAGGCAGTGGGTGGGTAGGGAAGCTCAGAGGAGGGTGTGTGTGTGTGGGGGGGGGGCGGGTAAGAGGCAGCCGAAGGTCGTGGGTAACCAGGGGCCTGGATTATCGAGTGATATGTGTAGGGGGCTGTGGGGGACACAGAACCAGTTGCTCTGTGTTGGAAAGGGATCCAATGTCATGGCTGGGAGTGGGAGAGAGAGACGTTACTTCTTAGGACTCCGAGTCTGTGGTACTGCGGGGAGAACCGGGGGTTGGGGACGGGCGAGGGGAGGCACCACCAGCCCACAGGGCAGAGGCAAGATCAGGTGGCGGCGGCACCTGCCAGAGTCCTAGATCAAGCATGTCAAACTCAAAGGCTAACACGGGCCAAATAAGCGAGGCATGCGGCCTGCGGGATGCGAGTTTGACACGCTTGTGAAGCAGCCTTCCTGTCACTGAGGCATGTGCCGAGCTCAGCACCGTGGGGGGTGAACCTGAGGGGCGGGCAGTGAAGGATTAAAGAAGACAGACAAGGGAATAAAGCTGGGGCGAGGTGGGACGCTGCTCTCTGATGGAGAGAGCGCCACAGCCTGCAAGCCGAGTCTTTATTTTATAGCCAGATTCCACGAGGCAAAGTAAGGGCGTGGTCAAGAGGTGGTCAAGATGTTCTCTCGGGTCTGAATCCACTCAATTACATGCACCTGAACTCTATCAAGCTTTGTTTTGGCAGCACTTGCTGCACCTCCCACAGCCCACATCACTTAGCCACCTGGGACCACAGGTTCGGACCATAAGGTCAAACTATAACCTTTGGCTATCATTGTGCTGGGAGGGCTTTGCCCTCCAAGCTGGGACCTGCACGTGGCTTTGTTACGAGAGGACCGTGCCCTCTCGTTAGTCCGAGGCTTGAACCTGTCCAAACGCTGTAGCCGCTCTCCACAGAGGCACAGATGCCAGAGGAGACCGGGCACTCAGCAGTGGGGGGCTGGCTTCTGGTCCCACAGGGGACCCTGTTTCCTGCTGGCCTGCCAAGGTCAAAGGCTGACCTGATAACAATCCAAGCGAAGGACGCCCGGCCGAGTCTCCCAGCTCATGGTCTCAGGGCCACCCCGCCGGATGGTCTCATGGTCTCAGGGCCACCCCGCCGGATGGTCTCATGGTCTCAGGGCCACCCCGCCGGATGGTCTCATGGTCTCAGGGCCACCCCGCCGGATGGTCTCATGGTCTCAGGGCCACCCCGCCGGATGGTCTCATGGTCTCAGGGCCACCCTGCCAGATGGTCTCATGGTCTCAGGGCCACCCCGCCGGATGGTCCCAAGGGACAAGCTGGCAGTTCCCGTGAGCTGGCAGCCTGAGTGCATGGGAAGATCTATCTGGGTCCCACCCCTGGGTCTGTAGTTTATGGGGGGGTGGGGTTTGGACAAACGATAGAACCTCCCAGACCCCCCCCCCCCCCCATGTGAAAAGCTAGCACCTCCCTCCCTCGAAGCATTGTTGGGAAGATTAAATGAGCTGCTTAACAAATGCTGCTTCCTCCTCTTTGTCTTTGGAGGTGAGTGGAGGTTAACTGCAGCCTTGCTCCGGGCGGGGAGGGGAAAGGGCTCGGGCCAGAGGTGGGAGACCTGGTTCTGCTCCTTAATGCGTGTGGCAGAGACCGCTCACTGTTCCCTAGTCTCCATTCCCCCTTTCTCCATGGGAACGAGATCCTCCGTTTTCAGCTGGGCACGTGCTGCCTGAAATAAACACATCTCTCTGCCTCCCTTGCACCAAGAGGTGGCCATGGGGCTAAGATATGAGCAGTAACATAGCCAAAGGGTTATTTGGCAACTTCCAGAAACCGTAAGACACTGTGGCCCTTCTTCTTTGTTCCATCTTCCCTCCTGCGGCCTGGAATGTGTGTGTGAGCGCTGGAGCTCCAGCTGCCGTCTTGGGCCACAAGGACAAAAACCACCGCCTAGAAATGACTGGCAACGCCTTGTTCCCTGACAACGTTGTGGGATAGAAATATCAGGCCAGCCCTCGGCTGCCTACCTGCAGACTTCTCCGCTAGAGAAAACTCAAATTTCTGTCTTATTCCTACCAAGTTTCTATCTTATGGGCTCTCCATCTAGCACTTAAGTCTCGTTCCACCTGATTGGATGGATGTGTTTGCGCACCCCACCCCTGTGGACCCCCGTTTCCTCGCTTGTAGAATTGAGATCGTGCTCACATCTCTTGCCACATCTCGGAGGTTTTGTAGACTCACAGACAAGAACAAACAAGGGAAAGCGCTGGTCTCCGCCCTCTCCCCGCCATCAAGGCCCTCGGCCTCCATTCTGGGAGGCGGAACAACTGGCTGCTGCCTGGCAGGGCGCCGCCCCGGGGCTCAGAGGGATTCTTCACCCCCGTTCAGCCCCCACACGTCTGTGTCCCCATCCACGTTCTGATGTTGCTGACACACAATCCTCGTTAAGGGCCTGACTGATCCCAGCCAGATGGGATCCTAATTTAATTAAAACCCTTTAATTACCTGCGACAACACAGCCTTGGAAGTCCGATGCAGAAGGGGGCCTGTGGCGGGAGGGGAACGGTTGACAGGGCGGAGTGCCAGCTGCCCTCTCATGGGTGGGGGCACCCGGGGTCGGGGGGCACAGGCTGCACGCATCAGCCAGCGCGGCCCGTGCTTCGGGCTTGGTCGACAGCCAGGCGGGGGAGTGGGGCAAACCAGGCCTTTGGGAGCAGAGGGCCAGGCTCTTGGCTCTTGAGCCCGAAGCTGCCAGTGTTGGTTTTGTGTTTGCACGGAGACCAGCACAGCTGGTTAAGCACGGATCCGAGCTCTCCCGAGACCCTGGCCCGGGTAGGACCCTGCGTGGGAGCAGGCGTGGGTCTGCTTCCTCCCGAATTGTCGCGGCTTAAGAAACAGGGGGTCTCTGCACCCAGCAGAGGAAAGCCAGGCCCCGCACACGGGGACCGTCCTCAAGGTGGCATCCACCGGAGAGCGGGGAGGAAAGGGAATGACTAGGTGGGCTTTTGAGGGGCCATGTCGCTTCTTGGGGGTTAGGAAGGACACCCCCTCCCCTCTTTGTGCTGGGCTTCGACGGGCTCCCCCTCCCTCGGAGGGCAGAAGGAAGGAGCCAGGCCAGCTCAGAGGTCGCCAAGGCTGAGCAGGGGCAGCTTCTGAAACGCAGACGCTCCGGGCTGGGCCCTGTAGGCCTGCGGACGTCACACGTTAATCCCCTCTGTTCTCTCAGTGCTCTCCATCCAACAGCGATCGTCTAATAAAGCCTCTGAGTTCCAGCTGGCCTCCGGGTGCCAGGGCCCCCGGGGAAGGGGTTTCGGTTCACAGGTGAGCCGTTGCCTAACGGGACATGTTCTGCTGGGGCCCGAGTGACGTCAGTGGCCGGAGTGGAAGGAGGACGCCCCCAGAGGAAGGAGAAACTCAGGGGGAAGAGGAGGAGTCCGGAGGCCCCGTCACGCCCAACCCAAAGGTTCTCCTTCGAAAGGTGAAGCCGGGAGGCTCCGTGGTTTGCTCTGTTGAACACGCCCCCCTCCCCCAGACTCCAGCCGTTTTGCTCCCCGCTTCCCACCCCATCCTCTCTGCCAGCGTCGGGCTGCAGCTCTGCACCCCTCTTGTTTCCTGCGTGGTCCCCTAACACCCACGGCCCCTCTAAAGAGCCTCCTGCTATCTCTGACTCAGATTGCGTCCGGAGTGCCATGGACCTGCCAACTCGGGGACAGTAGGAGATGTGGAGTGTCCCCCGCCCCCCTGACTAACCAGAAGCTGGACACAGAGCTGTCTGCCCCTCAGATGGGAGGCGCGTGAGGGCAGCGGCCACGTGCCCCAGTCCAGGGGGCCTGGAGGCTCCCCAGGGGCAGGAGGCCCTTCCTCTGAGGCGCAGCTAGTGAGCTACCTGGGCCCGGCATCCTGAATCCCCCCCATAGGCCTTGTTGGGGTTGTGCTGGGGTGTGAGCACAGCCTCCACTCTGCCAGCTTGGGAGACGAGGTGACAACAGGGGGACAGGCGGCTGCACCGTTCGCACCCCCACATGCCGGTCCTCGGGCCAGAAGAGACCCCGGTTAGCTCCTGGGGCACAGTGGGGGGGGGGCACTGGGAGTCACAGGAAAAGCCGGGGCCCCTGGCTCCTCACCCAGCAGCTGCTCTTCCCGTCACACCTGGCCCCACGTGGCGCTGATGGCTGGCGGGGTGGCCCCACCTGGGGACGAGGGGCCTGCTCAGTCCCAAGGAGCCTGGGCTCCCCGCCTTGGGGTCAAAGCAAGACCACGCCCAGCTGGGATGCGTTTCAGGGAGTCTTCGTTGTTATGGGATCTCAACTAGTCACCTCGCCCCTGGGTCTTGGATGGCCGTGCTCCCCGCACCTGCTCCCGGGTGACTGTGAGGGGGGAACCGGCCTGCGAACGTGGCATCACGTCAGTGTGGGGCCAGTGCCATCAGCCCCCCCCCCCCCCCCTTCCCGGGCTCCCAGCATGCCGGGCCTCCTGGGAGGGGAGAGGCGGGCGGGCGGTGAGCGCAGCGGCTGAGAGCACGGGTTCCGGAGCCAGGTTGACCTTGGGCAAGTGGCTGACACCTTTGTGTCCCAGTTTCCCCGTCTGTAAAGTGAGGACCATCTTGCCTGCCAGAGGGCCGTGGTGAGTGGGGCCGCGTGAGCAGCTGGAACTGCGTTGGGCACCGAGGCGGCGCGGGAGGGAGCGCTGAGTGCGGCCCGGCTCCTGCCGTGCCCGGGCCGGGCAGCAGGGACGCTGGCCCCGGGCACTCCAGGACACTGGCCCCGGGCACTCCGTCCTTGCTGCAGGAAGAATGCGCCGGGGAACCCCACGGGGAAGGCTGGAGTCTGTCCTGCCTACAGAAGATGACGCCTACAGAAAGGCGTTTGCTGTGTTTCCCTTGATTCTGGCCAGGAAGCTGGGCCCGTGGTTGCTGCTGGGCCCAGACTCTCCCTTCTGCACCCCGGAAGCCCCCGTGCACCCTGGGGGCGCGTGTACAGTGCCCCCGGGACCTCCACCCGTGAACATCACAGGACGATCAGAGAGCGCAGGTGGCCAAGGGTCTCCGTGTAGAAGCACAGAGTTCAGCGCCCAGAGCAGCCAGCCCCGCGCACCCCCCAGTCCGGGCCCTTCGCCCCAGCCCACACGCCTGATCTCTCCCCCTGCCCGTCCTCAGGTCACCTCCACCGACAGGGCAGTGTCTCCTCAGCCTGGATGGCCTGCGGGCCCTCGCTGGCACCCCGGGGACCTGGGAGTGTGAAAAGCGCCCCGCTTGGACTGTACCCGAGAGGGAGTCCCTGGGGCCGTGCGTGACCCATTTCTTCCCGAGTGCGTGGGGTGCACAGAAGGCCCGGCCGGGGAACCTGGACTCCCGGATGGACTCTGAATCCAACTGCATTCGCGGGTGCCTTTCACGAGGGCGGGGCAAGGGAAGACACTCACAGGTCAGAGCAGCTAAACCGTGCCGGGCGGGCGGCATCTGCAATGGACGAGAAGGAAGCTGGTCTGGAGAAACCGGGGTAGGAGAGGGAGAGAGAGTGGAAAGGTATGTAGAGGCCCCATTTCTAAGTGTTGGCAGCTCCCGGGCCTGGGAGAGGAGGGGCCGCTGCTGCTCAGTCAGGCTCTGCCATCTGCCACATCTCAGCGGAGATCAGCACCGGAGGGCCCGTGGTAGGCGCTTTTTTTTTTTTTTTTTTTTTTTTTTTTTTCTAATGCAGCAGGATCAGGCTCAAGATGTCACTCTAGTGAGCAGGACTGGAGGTGGGGGAGGGAAACGTCTAGGAAAACAGGAGAGGAATACACGGAAGCTTCCGTGCCCCAGCAGGAGGGAAGATCAGGGGCGGAAGAGGAAGGAAGGGAAAAGAAGCTGGAGAAGAAAAGAGGTCCTTGCTTGAGCAGGGAGGCGTCTCCCATCTTTCCTGGCCCCCTGGAGGCAGCAACAGCCCCAGGAACCGGGCTCCCGGGCCCCAAGTGACTTCCATCCGCTCCCCAGGCCCGACGTTCCCGCCGGCCAGTGCTGCTGCCCTGCCTCTCACCTCCCTCTGCCTGCCTGGGGTCAAGCGCTCCGAGCCTTCGGAGCCGCTAACGATGACCGCGATGGTCAGAAATGAAGGATGAAAGAGCTATTCTGGGTGTCGGAGGGATTGGGCGCAGGCTGGCACTTTCCCCAGACTTCTGTGGCCTCCCCCTCACAGCTCCCAGGATGCCTTCTCCACCGGGTCATCCCGCTCCAGGATTCCCACACGCCCCAGGGGGCCCATTCAGTGCCTCCTCGCCGTGTTTAGATTCCATTCCAAGAAATCCTAAAAGGAAATGGACTCAGGAGATTACATATGGCTTAGGTGAGGACCGAGGAGAACGAAATAATAGCAATAACATTCCCATCAGTTTACCTTCCTGGAGCCCTTGTTCAATGGCAGACCCTGCGCTGAGCGCTTGACATGCACTTCCTCATGAATTTCCCAGAACTCTGTAAAGCCCATTTTGCAGATGAGAAAACTAAGGCTTACACAGGCAAGTTAAGTACTTTGGTCAGGATCATGAATGTGGCGGGAGGTCCGAGCCAGGCTCCTGGACTCCAGATGCTGTGAACCTGGGCTGGCCCTTCCTACCAGCTTGAGACGTGCTCACACCACTTTCATTCTAAAATAAAACAATAAAACACTTCCCTCTACGCATTTCCCTCCTCCAGTTACTGCCCCAACTTGGTCCCTCCCTTCACAGCCACACTTCAAAGACTTGCCGGACTCCCTGCCTTCTTCCTCACCGCCCACTCACTCCCCATCTCATCCCAACAGGGGTCCCTTCCCTGAAATGGCTCTGGCTAAAGTCACCAGTGGCTTTCATATGCTAGCTCCAAAGGGCTTTTTAAAATTCTTTTTTTTAATTCTACCCCATTTGATACTTTGAACAATTCTGTATCGGTTCTCTTCACTTATATGTTTTCTTCTGATCTTCGGCCACTTCTCCTCCTTTGTGGCTTATCTTCCTTTACTGGCCTTGAAATGTAAGAATTCCTTGCCCTGGCCGGTTGGGATCAGTGGATAGAGCGTCAGCCTGCGGACTGAAGGGTCCCCGGTTCGATTCCAGTCAAGGGTACATGCCCGGGTTGCGGGCTTAATCCCATTGTGGGGCGTGCAGGAGGCAGCCGATCAATGATCTCTCTCATCATTGATGTTTCTCTCTCTTCCTTCCTCTCTGAAATCAATAAAAATATATATTTTTAAAAGGTGAAATAAAACTAATGCTCTAATCTCCCTCAAGCCTGTTTATATTCCCATTGGTCTCTGTTTTGGTGAATCCATCCTAGTCAGCTCTTCATCCTTACTCTCTCCAATCCATCATCAAGTTCTGCCACATTTGCCCCCTAAATCTCTCAGATATACCTATGCGTTTCCATCTCTGCCCCCCTCCCTCGTTCAAGCTGCATTATCTCTTGCCTTCCTCCATTCCTGCTCCCAACATCGACTTTTATGTATTCTAGCTAAAGATCTTATTAAAATGAAATTCTTGTCACCCCCTCTTGCTTAAAACTCAACCATTTCCCGCTGTTCTTAGTACAAGACCCATCAGGTCTAACTAGGACCCAGGCAGGTCCTGCCGGGCTGGCTTCTAACTTGCTCTCAGGCCTCGCTGTGCTCTGCTCCGGGCTCCCCCCTGACTCAGGCCTTAATGTATGCGACTTCTCCTGCGAGGAACATGCCTCTCCAACATCACGGCGCTGACAGCTCCTCATCCTTCAGGTCTCACTTTCAAAAGCTGCTCTCTTTGGGAAGCCTTTCTGGATCTCCCCGACGCGATGAATTCCCCTCTCCCAGGCTCTCACCGTGCCCCATGCCCTCGGCATGGCTGCACCGTATGTCTTTCGGGGACACTCTCTCCCCATTAGATGCTAAGCTCCCATGAGGGCAGGGGGCAGTTTTACTCACCGGTTAGCCATAGAAACTAGCACATTCCCTGGCACATCGTAGGTCAAACGTGTAAAGGAAGTACCAGCAAAGGAAACAAGAAGTTCTAAAAGGTCATTCTTAAAAGGCCAAACCAAGGCACAGTAGTTAAAACGTTGGTGGGCGGAGAAGACCCCAGGGGTCACCCACTCGTATGCTGACCACTCTCACATGCCCGGATCTGGCTTTGTCTTCCTCTTTACATTTTGTACAGAGGGAACGGGGGCAGGAGGCTGCGCTACGGAGACCACAACCCCCTGCAACGACTGAGGATTATACTGGGTAATGTACCGGGGGATATGCCCGTTTCTCATCAGTGTTTCAATAAAATACGTCCTTCCCATACTGGTAAAGAGATAGGAAAACGTTTCACTGGAGAGATTCAATCTGTGTAATATGACTATTGGTCCATGTATCAATGTCGATTTATCTACAGATCCTAAGAAGGCATGCAACGGGGCACGTGCGTTTTCAAGTGTTGAGGGGCGACAGAAAACGACGAGGCGCACAGATGTCGGAGGACACACCTGACGCCACGTCCGTGAGCGGCGTGTCGGAGCTGGTTCACACCGGCTCTCTAGAGCCAACTGTTACATTTTCAGGAATTCCGAGAGCTCGTCCTGGAGTGGCCCGTTAAACACCACATTGCATTAACATACAATGAACAGCAGAGGCAATACTCAAAATTCATCTCTTCCTAATTATTTTACACTCTACTATTATCTGTGCTCTTGGGGTTCTGTACATCTATTTATCTGCCTGGTGGGAACATGAGATAATGGCGACCCCTTTCCAACACCGTGCCCAGAAATGTCACCTTGGAAGTTGGAAATGGGTCATGGGAACTGACAAATGTCACCAATCAGGGCTTGGTACCAAACTGGGAAAAGGAATGTTATACCTTTACCGCACCCCCCTGAACCAAGCCACTGGCCCAGGAAAAGAGGGTGTAAGGGGTTTATCGTAAGCACGGAGCAAACGTTTACTTGGAAGATGGCTAGGGCTGAAGAAGCAGAGGAACACGCGTCTGTCTTCAGGAAACCATTCTCAAAATTGTGTTAGGGTTGAAGGTGCTTGTTTTCTCTCTCGATTTAAAGCTATAATTATCCTGTAAACATGACTTTTATTACAAATACCAGTTATGAAAGCGTCTGTAACTTCATGGAACAACCTGTATGCCATGACTTCTAGACAAAAATAAATGTGTTGACTAAATTGAGACATAAGTTCTTAAGAGTGGGCGACAGAGATTCCCTTCCTCGCTCCCGGCCCGACGTCGGGAAACAGGAGTTATACTCGGTCTGTTTGCTTACCTTCTCCTCAGCCTTGGCTTCTGCCTCCATCATTGGCCAGAAACTGCTCTAAGGCAACCACTGACCTCCTTACGGCCATGTCCTCAATGCTAGGACCCCGCCCTGGCTCGGTGCCGTCCCCCTGCCTCTTCCACTGGACTGAGTTAGAGCAGAAATCCTACCCTCCACCTCAGCCCCAGCCTCGCCCCATGTTTGGCACCTTCTTGTTTGCAGAACCCGTGGCCCGAGTTTCCATTTCTGTGACCTTGAGTGTGTCATCTCACTTTTCTGGATGTCTGTTTTCTCAGACGTGAAAGGAAGGTGAACTGTGTGTGGGGCCTCTTTTTCCCCTTACATTTGTTAAGAGCTCACCTTTAAGGGTCTTGAGGGGGTCGGAACTCTCCCCACTTCACCTGAGCAAAAGGAGCAGGTATGTCCCCTTTGCTGCCAGGCAAACTCTTGGATTTTTCGCTTTCTCTTTGGTCCTTGGGCCCGTGCCCCAAAACTATTCCTTTGCCTTTTGTTGCTTCTTGGCTTACAGCCAGGTTGAGTGACCTTGAGGGCATTGCATGATCACCTGCCCAAGCTATGCGGCCGGGATGAAGACATGCCCACAGTGTTCAAAACTCCGGTGAGCTCTGCTACATTCCCATCCTTGAGTTATGCCTTTTATATCTTCATAAAGTTTCTCCCCTCGAGTTGATCCCCTTCCACTCGTTAAGCATTTCTGTTGCATGGATTGGATCCCCTCAAATCTAAGCTTCTTTTTTCCGTAGAGTTGCAGGAATCAGAACCAAACAGTGTTCCCCAGGCCAGTTCCCACTCCGGCATCACGCGGTTTACAGAGGGGAGGGATCATCTCGCTAATGGCTTGGTGGCACAAAGATCCCATCAGTCAACAACATTCCAGTCTCCACTCTCATCTGGAGGTCAAAGCTTCTGGTGCGCCCCAGCTCATTATCCAAAACACTGACCGTCCTGCTTTGGCTTTCTTGCTCACTGTCTGCACGAGGTGTCAGCCTATTGGGTCAAAGGCCCCAACGTGCCGCAGTCACCTCTGAAATTAAAAGGGGAAAAAACACATCCACCTTGGGCATCACACACACAAAGAGCAGTCCAGCCACACTCACCGGAATGTTAGATTAGTCAGCAAACCATCAGAAATGAATCTAAATGATGTAGGGCAGAGTTCAGCGAGAAGTCATGGGATAAAGGAACACACTGGGTCCAGGCTGATTAAAAAGATAATTAGCTGTAAAAATAAGATTGGACCTGGTTACCCTTCAGAAGGGCCTTCCAGGGACGGCACAGGCCCCTCTGGGCCTCCTGCATGGACTCTGGACGGGCCGCTGCTCTCCTGTCTCCTTTTCAATCCCAGCTGCCACAGCCCCAGGAGGAAAGAGATGGCACGCACAAACTGTTTTCTGGAAGGACTTTGGAAAAGGGACTGTTGACAGGTGTGAGGCAGGAGCAGACAGCCAACCAGGGAGGGGGCACCCCGGAAATAGAGACCATGCAAGGTCTCAAGGGGGCTGTGATCAACCAGAAGAGGGCACTTGAACAAGGGAGTGGGGCCACATGTTCAAGCACGAGTAGTCACACGAGGAGGGGCCACACTGGAGGAGCCCCCAGCCCCCAGTGAAGACTGAAGGGATGTGGCCAGGAGCCCCCAGAAGCTGAAGAGGCAGGAAGGACCCTCCCTGGAGCCCTTCGAGGGACCACAGTCCAGACACCCTGACCTCAGATTCTGGGCCCAGAGCGGGGAGAGCACACGTTCCTGTTTGTCTCGGGCAGTCTGTAGTCCTGGGAGCAGCAGCCTCAGGAAATAGACCCCTCCTTGCCCCACCTTTTGGGGCTTTGACCGGGTTCTGGGAACAGCTGAGCCCTGTGCCCCGGCACAGGAGACCCCCTAGACCTCTCGCTGTGGGGGCTCACAGGGAGATTAATCCCTGTGTCTGTGCCTCGGCCCGGTCTCCCGCTCCCCGGGGGCTCCTGGGCAGTGACAGGGCAGTGGGCACACCAGGGCAGGCTGCTTGGTGGGAAGGGCAGGCATCGTGGCTCAGGGACTCCTCCCCTTGCCCAGCCCCCAGCCCCCAGCCCCAGCTGCGGGATGATGCAGGGTATTCCCCAGCCCTGCCCTTACCTCCCGGGCCTTCCTGCTAATGAGTCCAGCCTGGGGCTCTGCTTCTTGGAGCACCTGGGTTGACAGGAGCCAGTAATTGGGTTGTGGTGCCCATATTCTAGATGCCAACACTGATGCTCAGAGAGGGGGGCAGAGGTCCCTACCCTCGGCCCACCTCCCCCTCAATACAGTCCAGCTCACAGGGGCTACCCCAGCTGCTGCCTGGTTGCCATGGTGTTAGAGGAGGAGGAGGAGATTTCTGAGAAACAATCCAAAAAACACACCAGCTTCCTCACTTCCTCTCTCCAGCTTCAAAGCCTCCTTTTGTGCAGGTAAGCGGGGACCTCTTCCTGGCCAGGCAGCCAGGAGCAAAGGTCAAGGAGGCAGAGGGACCACGTAGTGGGTTCTGGGACCCAACGTCACCCAGCATCTTTCCTAGACCTGGGCTCCACGCCCTCCCACAGTTCCCAGACCAGGTGGGCTGTTTCCCGCCTCCCTGCATTCTTACATGCAGTTCCCTCCACCTCGAATGCCCTTCCTCATCCTTCAAATCCCAGCTTGGTTTTAACTCCACTGGAGAACTTTCCCTGAGTCACTTGGGGCTCCCCCTGCATCCTGCACCCACCCCAGTCACAGCTGTTTTCTTGATGATGCCCTCACGGGGCTGTGAGGTCTTGGGGATGCTAGCTTTGCCTTTGTACCCCAGCCCCTGACACAGACAGGTGCTCAGTAATTCCAGAAGGAAGGGAAGGAAGCAAAGAAACACCTCTCATAGGGTTGGAGAGGGTCTGGCCCATGAGCATCTGGCCCAGGGCTGGGCAAGGAGCAAAGCCCACTCACTCCCTTCTTGCCGCCTCCACTTGAGCCTGGGCTCCAGCACCTTCTGCCTCATCTGGATTGGAGCCGGCTCAGGGGTCATCTCCATACCTGCAGGCCTGTGTCTGTTGCCCATTAGGATGCAAGGTAATTACACCAGGATGCAGATGTGCACTTGACTTCATAAGGAGGTAATGTGTTTGGGAGAAAGACCTTCATTCTGGAAATTTTAGACTGCAAATTTGCAAGGGCTGAGGGCTGACCTTCAGCAGGGGTTTTCAAAGGGTTTTCACACTGAATACTTTCTGCAAACAAAGCCTTACCTGAGGGCCATTATATAAAACAGATGGAAACTAAGCTGCTTGGGGCCAAGTGGTTAAGTGTTGGGTGTTGACGGCTAGCCTGGGAGAGGAGACCAGAGTCCCCTTCCCCCTGTAGCTCTGGGTCCCAGGGGAGATGGGGGTTGGGGTTAGTGCTGGTGATGGGATGGGGCGGCCAGGAGAGAGGGAGCCCTGGGGAGAGCCCAGTGGCTGATAGTTACTAACTGGTACAGCAGGGCTTTAGTATTTTCAGAACTGCGTGTTCATGCCAGTGTGGCTGGGCCAGCGAACTCTTTCATAGCAAGAAGTCAACAAAAATGAAAATATGTCCTTGGAAAAAATCATGACTTCAACCTTTAATGTTCTGTTTCTACTTTTTTTTTTCAATCTTGAAGGGATATTTTAGGGGAAGTATCTCTTGTCTAGAGGAAATATTTATATGAATTCAGCAATTCTATCAACTTTTTTCTTTTGTGAAATTCGAGTAAAATTAAAATTGTATCCAAAATTATTGTTATGGTTTTTTGTTTTTTAAATATTTTTATTGATTTCAGAGAGGAAGGGAGAGGGAGAGATAGAATCGATGAGAACCATTGATCGGTGGCTGCCTCCTGCACGCCCCCTACCGGGGATAGAGCCTGCAACCTGGGCATGTGCCCTTGACCGGAATTGAACCTTGGACCCTTCAGTCTGCAGGCTGATGCTCTATCCACTGAGCCAAACCAGCTAGGGTGATTGTTATGGTGTTATAAAAGTATCTCTAACCGCCCCCCCCCCAAACACACAAAAAAAGATTACAATACTGGGCTCCAGCCCAGTATTTGCGTTTTTGTGTGTGTGTTTTTAAGAATTTGCTTTTGACAAAGATAAACCGAAGGATCTAATACAGTCATGTTGGGGGAATTCAGCTGTTCTTTTATAGGAGTTGAAGAGCCAGAACAAAGCAACAGTCAGTTTCAAAGTGCAGCTCAACTCCCCCTCTGTTTGTTGTTCTGTTCATAAACATACAAGCTATTTTCTTTCATCTGCACAGGGCTCATGCAATATGGAGAATCCATAATAGGCTTAAACCAGATTTATAAATAAATGCGCAGAGTGGTGGTCAAGCCAGAGATCTTTGGTCCTAAGAAAAGATCTCAATGTCCCCGGCTGGAATATTTTTTAAAAGAAGAATCTCTTCAAAGGCCTAAAAGCCAACTGACGTGCCAGCGATAAGGAAAAGAGGCATCTCTTCCCTAAACTGTTAAAACCCATAAAGGCGTTTGAGATGCCCAATGACAACAGAGAGGTCTAATCTCCACATAGGGAATGGGAACGATTCTCCATGGATGGCTCACTGACTCCATGTCCAGATACGGGGGCGCTGACGACAGGGGAGGAGGGGAGCTGGGAAGTGATGCCAGAAAACTCTATTTGGACCGGAAACAGCGACGCCAAAGGTGCTGTGAAACCGCTTGCCTGAAATATTGTTTTGATAAATAAGCCATATCCTTGTGGAATTGAAATCTCCAACTGTTCCACTGGCACGGACATCTCTGCAGTGACAGCACATGCCCCAGATTGTGGAGTTAACTTGAATTAAATTTCAGACGTGGGGGAGCCTGAGGGAGGGGTGGTGGCAGTGGGAGGGTTACGAACAGTATGCTGGGGCTCTGATGTTGTCACAACCAGATGGCTTCAACTGTGTCATTTAAACAAAAACAAACACGTCCAGAAGTAATGTAACCATGACAGGAGAAGCGCCGAGTAGCTTCACCAGGACCTGAAATCCTAACAGCTCTGCACCCTCAGTCATGTCCACGTTAGAAATTCCATAAAGATTGGAAAATCCTAGAAGGGATCTTCGTCCTGCCAGAAGCCTGGTGCCAGGATGCCATCCCCTCCCTGAGGACATAGTCCTCGAACTCAGCAGCCCCAGGCCCACTGCTCGCTGAGTGAGGAAGAAAGCAAATCTCAAGTCTGATTTGTCTTCCGGGAGCCTCTGGAGAGCAAGCAGCAAAGGCGCCTTCCCAGAGCTTCGCTCTCGCTGTTCCCCCAGGAAGGAAGCTTTACCTAGAGCCCATAAACACTTCAGAAAAGAAACTTCCTACACTTACTGACAGTCTTTTCAGGGTGGTCACTCAACCGTTCCGTGATCTTAGCGTGTCACGTGACTTCTCTGGGCTTCCACCTCTCTCATCTATAAAACGGGAAGATGCTATCACGTGTCTTACCGAACATCAAGCTGTTGGGAAGTTCCGATGAGATACTGTGCTTGGAGGTTCGCTGAAAACTTGAGAATTGCTGAGCAAATGCAGTCACCCGAGGGACAATGTGGGTGCAGGAGACTCTGTGTATGCCCTGATCCCCAGAACTGTGTGCTGATCTGGGAAGTGAGGACCACGGAGGCACAGGGACAGCAGCCAGAACTTGGAGAACTGGGCGGTTCCTCACAGAGGTGATGCTTAGAAGGACAATGAGAGTGCAATGGATTGGTCGGTGTCCAATAAGCAAATCCTGTCTTTGATTATACTGATAATAGATCTTATTTACTCCATTCCAGGGGTGGCAAGATAAATGAAAATTAGAATATTTGCAAAGACTAAAGTCACTGGAGGGAATTGGAAGGTGAAATATGTCGAGTTTCCATCTAAGGTCAAATAACACATACCTTGGCCACATGGCCAATGCATTTCCCAGTGTATCCCACCTTCCGACCTGCACTGCTATGACCAAGGCAGAAGAGGAGCCCAGAGCATTCCTGTGAGCTCGCTGGGAATTCAGACATCACATCAAGTCAGTGACAGAACCAATCAGAGAGAATAACTTCCCTTTATTTAATGTCCACATTCATGTCCCCTTGATCTTTTCATATTTCACTGGGAGGACATTGAGAGTAGGTCTTAGAATGTGTAGGGTGCAGAAAGCCCACTTCCATTACCTGTCTTGGTAGAGGCAGGAGCCTGATCCCCAGTAGGATGTAGATTGTGAGATCCTCAAGGACAAGAGACTGGCAGATGCTGGTAGCTCACCAAGGAACCTGATATTAGGGAGATGTAATAAACCCCACCGCTCAGACCTTTCAAACATCTCTGCAAACTGCAGGATCAAACGAGGCCTTCAAAATCCCTTACGGAACCCAGACCCCAAACACCAATCAAATGAGTGAAACAAAAGACCAGAGATACCACACAGTACAAAATAGTCATTATTTATATTTTCAAAAAGAAAAAAATTAACATTTGGAAGTTCTCCCCTGTAGGAAGAGGAGTGAATTGGAAGGAACAGGACTGGCTCCTATGCAGGCGCAGGTACGAACAGCTGAGCAATCGGGGCTGGAATTTTTTTCACACAGCGTTAATAATAAAATTTCCTTTTCTTTCCTCTTCTTTTTATGTTTTGTGTTTTTGTTTGTGTTGTTTTTTTTTTATAAAAGGGGGGAGGAAGGAGAAATAAAATCAGAGAAAAATGCCAAAAAAACATTTTCCACAATATCTAAAAACAGCTATAGTTCTTGTCAAGACAGTATGAATTCTGGGTGAATTATTTTTTTCCAGTTTTCAACACCAATAAAGATTTTTTGCAAAAGCCACCACATCAGAACACTCATCTTCCAGATCAAATAACCTCCTTCCCCTTTCGCCTTCACTTGTCGTTTTTCATAAAGGGATAAAAGGATGTATTCTGTTCTTGCAAACAGTAAGTGCTAACAACAAGAGAGCTCTTCTGATACTTGTATGGTGGTGAGAAGTTTTCGCAAATATCCAAGTTTTAGCACAGTTGGATGGACTGAAATTTCTCTCAATATAAATAGTACTGGAATCCGCAAACTGATTTTTGAGAAATTCTGCAAAAATCCTTTCTTGTTTCCTTTTCTTCCCCCTTCTCTTAAAACTAACTGTCCTTCCTTTTTTTTTCTTTTTCCTTTTTGCTCCAGGCACCTGACGATTTGTTCTGCTCAGTCAGATGCAGGCAGGTTTCTCCAATACCACCGCAGGGATGTCCTCAGGGCCAGCGCCTAACCGAATCCCCACAGGATCAAACTCGGTCAGGCCAAAGGGAACACAGTGACGCAGCAACAGGGTTTTCATTAGGTTGAACAGCCCCGAGTCCCCGGCCCTTCCCTCCCCCCACTCCCCCCAAGTTTATTTAGTGCTGTTTTAAAAGTCTGGGGCCGAGACGCAGTCTTTCCCCCACAGCAGAGTCAAAGCTCCACAGATTGCGCTGTCTACCTGGTGGTCAATGGCAGCAGCAGTGGCTGCTGCTTCTGGAAAATAAACGGAGTCTCACAACAGGCAGGCTCTTAGGACTGCTTCAGGCGCTTGCGTGGGGGTCCCAGAAAGGGGCACTGTGCCGAAGCCAGAGAGCGGTATGCCTCAGCCACCAAGTGGGGATGTGACACCACCATTGCCTTCCACCCCGAGGTCTCCAAGACGTCCGAGGCGTGACTAGGAGAAATGGGAGAGACGGGTTACCAAACGAGGGAGTGAAGGATGGGTTACACAGCCGCCTGGACAGCCTAATTTCCCAGTTTGCTGTAAAGGGTGTCAATGCAGGAAACACTCAGACAGAAAACCCTTAATATGCATGAGACTGCTTGATAGAGGGTATGCAGACCGCTGACCAGATTGTGGCTGTTGTGACTCTGAAAACCAGGACCTAGAGCTACTATATTACTAACTACAAGGTGAAATGCCCCTCAGGCTAGTCTCTACACTGTCAAAGCTCTTTACATTTTTAAAATCCTCACCCCAGGATATGATTTACTGATTTTAGTGAGAGGGGAAGGGGGATGGGGCGAGAAACATCAGTGTATGAGAGAATCAACGATTGGTTGCCTCCCATACACTTGCACAGGGGCTCGAACCTGCAACCTTTCCGTGCATGGGATGATGCTCCAACCAACTGAGCCACACCTGCCAGGGCTGTCAATGCTCTTTATGTTGCTAATGAAGAGACCAGAGACAGCATGGAGCTTCCACCGGGCTCTGCCATTTCCTAGTGCCCTAACCACAGAGCAGAGCAGGGCCTGGGGCCTATCTGAATGAAAAGGAGGGGATACTAACCGCACTTCCTTGAATGGGTCAATCTGCAAAGCACCAGGCAAGTGGCCACCACAGACTGAGCCCTCACTAGGACCATCACTTGGTGGTCTCCTTTTCCTCAATCGGTAACTCCTTCGAAACAATCTTACAAACAGCCTTAGAGGGCATCGTTTCCTGATTTGGGGCATTTTCTGTGATGAATAACGTTCACTATTTGCCTGGCCACCTCTTAGACCAGCGGTCGCCAACCTTTCGGGCCTCACGGACCACCAGTGATTGGTGGACACCAGTTGGCGACACTGTCTTAGACCCATCTCTGAGGTGGTTGTGAGAACTGTTGTGAGGGTTTTATGAAGCCTGCTCTTTTTTGGGTTTTCTCCAACTGCTGTTCCCCCTCAGGCAAGGGAGTAGAACATGCCCCACTGAGAATTACTTCAGAAAGTAATATGGCCAGGTCATTTGTCATTTAAGGTTGAAGGAACAGATCTACTGGAATGAACATTTCTTTCTCAAAACAGTATTTAACAACCTCATCTACTGATGACCCCTTCTTTTTTCCCCATTCCACAATGGACCATTAGATATATTTTACTAACTCATAAAAACACACTTCTGTTCACCCAGAGATCTGCATGCCTTTCATCAGGCCAGTGAATGTGAAGTAAAAATGCTATCATTTGGGGAACACAGCTTCTCCCGGCCAGCACATTATCATTTTCATCAATCTGATCACTACAAGGAAGTAAAACACCTCACTCAGCAATCAAATTAGACCCATGAAAGCAAAACCATCTTCCACACGGTCAAGATGAAGGGAAAGATGAAAACTATATTTACTACTAGAAGTTAATGAAGCTTCTCGTCTATTTTATTCACTAATTCAAAGTCTTTTCATTTCTCTAGCTATCCCAACTACCCTGAAAGAAGAACTTTGAAGATGCCAACTCACTAGTTGATGAAATCCACTGCCTGCGTTTTCAATTGATCTGCGCTGTGGAGGTCAGCCAAGATGAGAATTTCTGCGGCGTTCTCCACAGAGAGGTTACTGCAGAGGGCATCCTCACACATGACCTTTAAGCGCTCCAGGGCATACTGTAAAACACAAGCACTGCTGTCAGAGCAGGAATAGCTCTGGGCTGACCGCTACTGAAGCTGTACCTTCATGTAACGGATTCCTGAACAGAACTGCGCAGACTGTGAGGAGGCTAATACTGCCATTATAAAACATAACCACACTCCCAATGCTGAGATGAAGACAGCTAAAATAACGTGCACACCTACCAGTCCAGTTCCACAGTATACCTAGGAGAAAAATGGCAATTATGAAATAGACCCACATCCTCACGTTTACCCTGTCCCGATATTATTCAAGTGTTTCTTAAACCATCACTCCCCACCCGTACAATGACGGATCACCCTGCTTCAGGTCACCAGGGACATGACATGTTCAGTGTCTGCAATCCTTCCATTCAGAGCCGCACTAGTGAAGCACAGTCACCGGCATGGCAGGGTATCCCGACTGGGCCACTGGGCTGTGGAAAGGAGCCCTGTGGTGACTTCCACCAGCATCTCTGCCACTAGTTGTTCCTGAATGAGGGTCAACCCCAGCCTCCTTTCAAACAGAGGATAAATGGAGTCCTATTTTCTTGGGGCTGAGGTTAAGATTCTCAGGGTAGAAAAACAAAGCAACGAAGACCCTGGGATCCAGTTTCAGTCTAAAAATTCCTCCAAGCAAAGGGTATAAATGTTTTATAAATGGAACTCTAGGTTAATATTGGGCACATTTCATTTAGTTGATTTGTTTTGACGCAACTGTATTCCTTGCTCTCAAATAGGAGATTATGAACTTACTAAGGAACTTCAAGGATAAGGAGGAGGAAGGCATAAAAGGAGGCACAAAATAAAATGTCATTAATCAGTTTACAGGAAAGGGGTTTGGTTGAGGGTCTCCAGTCTCCCTACAGGTCCCATCTTAAGGGGCCTAAGAACTCAATGGCACAATATTCCTCTAAGCTGAATCATGGCAATCAAACCTGGCCAATTTTATTTTTATGAATTCTGGGTGAGGAGGCATATCTGCTGGCACTATGATCTCCTGCAGCAAAAAGAGAATTTTATTGGTTTTGGTGCAGCTTTAATTTTTACATTTGAGTAACTGGAAAACAGTTTCCATGGAAAACAGGAATGACACTAGACAAGCAAGAAATTAGGTTTTTGTTTTAAAAGGCTGGAAAAGGTTTGGTAAATGTTCAGTTTTTACACAGTGCTGCACAGAATATTCCTCTTATCCTTTCTCAATACATTCTTTTAAAAGGACTTTTACTGTGAATAGCTCTGATCCCTACTGCATAATTAGACAAAAGTAGCCACTGCTGTCCCTTGGGAGACAAAGTTTTTTTCTTAATTATACTTCTGAAAAACCTGCCTAATGGCAGTACTTACCCGAGAGATTGAAATTGTGTCTCCCGGCCTGGCCAACGTGTTTTGTTTTGTTTTTGGTCTAATTACACATGTCCCCAGGAGACTGGAAAAGCTCAGAAGAAGCTGTTGCAGCCTCTTGGGTAAATTCTAGATGTTTAGATCCTTCCATGAAAGATTTCTTATTCTGTTTTCCTGAAGCTTACAAGGAGGTATAAAGGTAAGAATATTTTCGAATAAGCTTGGAGCAAAGAGTGTCTAATGGGAAATTCTGAATGGAATTTGAAAACACACCCTTCAGTTATTTCTCATTCATAAATTGAAAGTATTGCTGTGATTCAACTTCTTTAGCTTTTAAAATCCCAAGTTAACACATTGTACCGAAAATACCATCCTTAGAATGTCACTTTAGGCTGATCCCTATGCTCTGAGCTCTTACAATAGTAGGTTCCCAGTAAGTTCTCTGGTTGAGGAGCAGAAATGAAAACCCAGGGACACAGATGTCTAACTCTGACTCTAAGAATATACAACTCTGAACCTTAGTATTTCTGTTTAAAAAGTGGGCCTTTCGATACTACTCATCCTTATGGGAACTAGAAGATGAGAGGGAGATAAATGCCTGTGTATAAGCACCAAGTCACTGCTTCATTGAAAATTAGAGGGCAGATGAGTCAGAATCACTATAAAATTCGTATTTATAAAAAGCAGGTATTGGGCGCTAGCCAGTTTGGCTCAGTGGATAGAGTGTGGGCACTCAGACTTAAGGATCAAAGGTTCGATTCCGGTCAAGGGCATGTACCTTAGTTGCAGGCTCAATCCCTGGCCTGGTGTGGGTGAGTGCAGGAGGCAACCAATCAAGGTGTGAGACACATCGATACTTCTCTCTGTCTCCCCCCCTCCCTTACACGCTCTCTAAATATCAATGGAAAAAATATCCCCGGGTGAGGATTAGCAACAACAACAAAAAAAGCAGCAGGTATTGGGCTGTGTGCCTTCCACTTCCTCGGAGCTCACAATGTATAGTTCCTTACTGTCTCCACTGGAAGCAAGTTTCTCTGGTCAGAGCTAAGCTAGACTGAAAAGGTATGGGATGTTCGCATTGCTTAACTGTACTAATTCAGTCTTGAAAGGTAATATGCAGGATAAGTATTATTCAATCCTTTTCATCTGCAGCATTGATTAGGGTTTACATGCCTTATCCTCTACTAACACTCCAAAATGCTGATCAATAAAGACAAAGCCTCCACTGTAAATACAGGTACTTTCCTCTGTCCTCAGGGGTGCAAAGGAAAGTGGAAGGAGACTAGTCCCATGAGCAAAATCCTGAAAAGGCGCTAGTGCCCTTACGTCAGAGCCAGAGCCTCAGATGGGCGCTGCAGCATCCTGGCAGAAAGAAGAGACACTTCCAGCAGAGAACCATCTTTCTCATCTACTATTGGATGAGTTTAAGTCCTTTGACATTCTTACCGCAACCCCCCTTCCCAACACAAGCAAAACTCCCACAGGATAAACAGTAATCACACACACACACACACACACACACACACACACACACACCCGTCATGCTTCTTTAGACCACAGGGCTTGGAGGACAGACAGGTCACTGAGCTCTCTTTCATGTATTTATACAATGAAAGTCAGTTTCCCAAAGTGTGCTTTGGGGAACACTAATCCAGGGGTGATCTTTCAGGAAAAGAATTCCAGAGTTAACTAAATTGGAGAAATGCTATGATAGTGAACATGAACATACTAAAGGTTCTGAGAAATCCTGCAATAAAATAGCAACAATACACAAAACCTCGCATTTCACTTGGTTAAACTCAGTGTTTCATTGGGATTGAGCCTGCAACTGAGGTACATACCTTTCCCCCCACCCTAAGCTTATTTTGGGAACCACTGGTCTGTTGTTTTAGGTAATCACATTTCCTTGCTAAGATCCACATTTTCATTTTCACTCTTTAACATTTCTCAAATCAAAATGTATCTTACAATCAAAGTATACATTTACTGTAGTAGTAGCTCTCATTTCCCAAAGAGCTATTAATCATCTTATAATTTTGAATATTTCAAAAACTACTTAGGGGAAAAGTTAAAAATGCTAACCAGGACACTGGGAAAAAGATTATCCTCCTATTGAAAAAGTTTAAATAAAAGTTAATGAACCCAAGAACATTTTGTAAATTATAAAGCCAAATTATAAATCCAAAATATCAGTCTTAAATATCACTATGGTTAAATCTGAGAGGTAATTTAGCAGACTTCTTCTTTTCCATAGGTAGAGTGACCATATATAATTTACCATTCAAAGCAGGATGAAAATAAAAAGGGTGCTATCAATAATTGGGCTGCAGCACAAGTATAAAACAGGACTGTCCAGCCAAACTAAGATAGGTGCTCATCTTACTTACCAATGCAGCATAGAAGCCTTGCCACGAAACTCAAGAAGTTACAGAAACCCCTAGTTTTGTGATTATTTTTCTATTCCTATCTCACCTTGTCAGCAGCTGCCAGCAAATCATCAGCCATTTTGTCCAGGTTCGGAGCTTTCCCCGTGTAAATGAAGCACATCATTTCCTTAAAAACTTCAGGCTCCACATCATTGATTTCAACCCGATTCTATGCCAGAAAAACTGGAAGTCAGAAACATTTCAGCAAAACAAATTCCCTAAACAATTTTCATGATGTTAAGCTCTGGTGAGGAGAGAAGCTTGTATCATTTAAAACCTAACATGAATGGAAAAGTGCTCTTTGCCATATTTGATTATAATATTCTCCTTCATATGTACCACCTTTGTTTTCAAAGACAACTATAGCTTTCTTTTTTTAACCTTTCTTTTCTTGAGTAGAAACACATGTCTAATACCCTCACCCCAAACCCTTTGGATGATCTGCCTGGGAGAGAGTGAGTCTCCTTTACCTAGAATCCTTCTGGACCACCTCTCTCCACTCTCACAAAGTGTCCCTTCAGGGAATTCGTACTCCATTTCAGTAACACAATAAGATAGTTAGGAAAATAAATCTGCTGCCAAATTGGAAAACTCATCTGAATCTAGTCACCTAGCTAGAAGACATATTTTTATCCTGATACATACCTTTTTGCTCTCCTCCATTTCATGTTCAAACATGGCACTAAACACTGGAGAACGAGCTAGAAAGTGAATGGCAACAGAGACAGGTGTGGTTATCACATTGTAATCACTTGGCTCTTCTGTTATGTAGAAGAGGTCACTTTCCTTCCTGTCGCACTGGTATAGGAAAGGGTCTTAGCCTCAAATTATATCAGAATTATAAAATTCATTTCTTTTTATATTATACCAATAAGTTAGTAATTACAATACATAGTTAAAAAAAGAAATTGCTACTTTCAAAATAATTTATTAGCTAGATTCCAAACATTCACGTTTTAAGGAAATTACTCAAATTTATCTATATGTTGGATGACAATGATATTCTCTGGGTAGATTTGGGGGTTCAAATGGAAGGTCCTTTAGGGTCCTAAGCAGGATGTCTTGATACCTACATTTTTGCCTGGAAAAAAGACACCTACTTTCCCCACTTCCAGGGACCACACAGCAAGGAGGCCCAGAACAAGGCTCAACAGCATCCACTAACTAGATGAAATGCATGCTCATTTACGTCAGGTTTTCTGGTCCTTCCAGCCTTGCATTCTCAACAGAGATGGTAACTTCCCAAAGAGGCAAGAAAAAGAAATCTTAGGGATTACATCATTTGTAGCCCTTCAAAGCTCAACCCTAATAAAAAATAAAATAAAAGATTAAAAAAAAAAGCTCAACCCTACCTAACAAAATCTTATTCCTTAGTATTTAATGTCTCTCATTGGGGATAATTTAATTTTTTCCTTAGGGGTGGGAATAATGAAAAAAGGTTAAGAAACAGTGTTCTAAGTCATGCCCAATTCTAGTCTAATGAACACTATAAATAATAAGTAAACTTAATTTCAACCATGAAAGTAATGAAATGGCTAAGAACTCAAATCTTATCATGTTGTCCGACAAATCAGGGATTTGGTGAAAGTGAAGACTACCAATCTCTATCTGAGAGAGGAAGAATAGATGGAATATATACAGGACTTTGAGCTAACAATAACTGGCACTTTGACCTATAGTTTATGTTAGGAAGAACTAATTTTAGATCTGCCATTTTTTAACCATACAATGTTGGGCAAATCACTAAACCCTCTGAGCCTCAATGTTTTAATCTATTCCAAAGGATATTAATTCTCCTTGTTCTTGTCTCAGAAGGGCTACAGACTAAAAGGTACTAAATAAATACATTACAGAAATTGAAGACTAAAGGGCTGGTGCTTTTCATAAAGAGGGAAGGGTCCAAAGCAGTGATTTGCTTAGAGGGTCATCATTGGCTAGACAGACGCTGAGGTTATGAGGATAATAAAATCACCCAGGGAGAATAAACAGAATGAAAAGAGAGCTGAGGGAACACCAACGTTTAAAAGGATGCGTGAAGAAGAGGGAGGCCACACATCAGAGGTAGCCAGAGAATCAGAAGTAAACTAGAATAAAGGAGCCAACTAATATATGAACGAGAGTCCCTCAAATATAAGAACTAGCTGGCCATATTACTTTGGAAAACCGCTTTCATTGCATGTAGATAAACTGAGGATAATGGGAGGAGAGAAGTTGAAATGGAAGGTCCTTTTAAATAAAGTAAATATGCTAACTTAAGAAATTTAGTTCTGAGAGAGAGAGAATAACTAGAGGGAGAAACCTGAGCCTGTTTATAGACTGAGGGTAAACAGGCAATAGGAGAAAGACAGTTGGTGAAGATACCAGATAACAAGGGTATAAGTGGCAGAGTAAGAAGAAGAAGGCAGTATGGGATATGAAACAGAACAGAAGTAGAAAGTACAGTGCTCTGGACACAAGGAAGAATACCCCTTCCACGGAGAATGCAGGTAAGGTGAGAGGCAAGAGCTAAGGGACAGGGCCTCAATTTTCTCTTGGAAGAAGTAGCGAGGTCCTCTTTTAGGAGTTGGAGATTAAAGGAGAGTAGTAAAGTTTTGAAGTAGCTGTTGTGGAGAAAAAGAAAGGGAGCTGACTAACTGTAGGAAGAGTTCTTGGCAGTGCTGAGGGCCTGAGTATGGAGCGCTAACCTAAGAGTTGATGACTTGCTTTAACAATACACAGTAACATCTAGTTCAGAGAGGGAACAGAAAGATGGATAGATTGAGACAGAGTGAGGTTTTGCCAAGTGTGTATTTTAGAATAGAGCTGAGAATCTTGGTAAGAAATCTGTTGCTGAAGGTTCATGCTATTTCCTTCTATGTCTTATGGCCTGAACAGAAGTTTGTGGCTGACTGCTATGCTTTCACGTGAGGTCAAGTCAGCCCTGCCTTATCAGTTCCCCTCTGTGTCAGTCTTTCTGGTCTCAAAGACAAAGGGCCTATTATTAGAATAAGACCTGATCCTCCATGTCACTAGCAATATTCTTATCCTTCTAATATGTTTATATGGAAGAGAGGGCTAAGATCTCCAGGGCGGGGGACTTAACTAGAACGTAGTTTATCCTGAGTCCAGAATCCTCTCTGTTATATCCTAAGTCCCTGTCTAGGGGCTAATACTTGATCCTAAGCAGTGTTTTGACATCTGTTCTCTAGGTGCAAAGGCATTCAATACACATCATCATCCATTCCTTGAAAATGGTGGTCTAAGTCCACTACAGAGAGGAAGAATAGAAGCACCATTTTTATGCAGAGTTGCCTTTTTGGTTATGACAACTAATATAAAAACATATTTAGTTGCAATTTTTTTCACTAGTTCAGAAGGCTGAAGTTATTCAAAAGGACATTATGCAGCCACTGGTTTGCCTTGTTTCACTAAAACAAACGCTCCCACGAATAGATACTAACCTGCTAAGATAGCTTTGTGAGCCTGGAATTCCTGGCCAGCAACACACAAACAACAGTCTGTGAACCGGGAATTCTCCCAAAGTCCTCCTAACTCATCTGCCAACCGGCATTCGGGAACCTTCACCATATTCATGGTATTCTGGCCAGAAATGTTGACGGAATCTTGCACCACGCTCACCTGTAAAGACAAGGAAACAGTCCAAAGCTTTTGTTATCAGGAATTTTCTTCCCAGCAGGAAGAGAGACGATTTTTACCTCATTCAGATACTAATGTTAGTCATATTCTCTTGAAACCACCTCCACAAATCAAGGCTTTATCCTCTGGATCACGTAATTTTCAATCTATCACAATTATACTTAGTCTACACCATCTCAGGAAAATAGGGAGAGAGGCCCACAAATCTCCTTCTCCTCCAACTTCTAATAAGCCTCACCTCCCCTTCCCTGAAAACCTGGGCAAAACCATCAGAGGGAAAAACTAAAAGAAACAAATGTTAAACCTCAAGTATTTACCTTATTCTGCCTTAAGGTTAAATACAAAGAACTCCTACAGAAACTACCATTTAAATTAAACTCTTTAGAGAGAAAAATCTAGTACACCTAAAAGCACTTCACTTACTTTAGTTAGGTCTGGAACATGAAAATAAAATGCAACTTCCATAGGGCCTGGTAAGTAATTGGCACTTCCTTGCAAGCGTTAATTTATTGAACAGGACTAGGCTTGGAAGATCTTTCTGGTAGAGATAATTGTATGGGTATCCCACACCATTTATACCCTTACTCAGTCATTTGTGACAATGAGATACAAGATGGCTGGCTTCTGCTAGACTTGCACTCATAGCTTTGAAACGGAATGATGAGAACAGGTTTAAAGAGGGATCCAACTTGCCACATGGCTTCAGCAGCAGGTTTTAACCAGTTGAATTAACAGTTCAATTTAGATTTAAAACAAAACAAGGTAACTTCTAGATAGGTCAATGAAAGTCAGGTAAGTTTGTTAGTATACCAAATACAAGAATTTATAAATCATATAACATTACAAAATAAATTTAAGTTACCAAACTGAAGCAGATCAGTCTTTCGCCTAGCAATCACTGCTATACTTCATCTCCTACATCGTAATAAGTTAGAAATGTTAAAATCAAAGTAGAATTCATAAACCTTGAGAATCAGCTCCCCCATTTTGCTATTCTGATAAATTAGTTGAGAAAGGCAGCTTAGGATCATCCTAAATGACCCAAATTTCTTTTAACCTTCAAGACAGAAGTCATCCCTTAAATGCAGTCATAAACCCGAAGGCAAAGTTAATGCCCCATCCAAATGACCCGCAGTCCCTTCTGTGCAGGAGTGAGATATTTATTACCAGGTCAAGAAATTTATTCATTTGTTTAAAACGAGCTGTTATAGTCTTGAGCAATGAAGCAGCCAAGTTAATCAATTATGAATGTGCTTAGCATTAGCAGCACATTTATCAGAGCCAGATTATAACATTATTTTAATAGCCTGAGACCCAGCACAAACTACTGCTCAGATTCTCTCTTGTCCTGTGCAAGATCTCTAATTTGGGTCAGCCATTCTCTCATATTAACACTCTTATTTCTTTGATATAATATTAATATCAAAGTAGAAGATGCCTATTTCCAGTTATAGCTTAAAGATACCGCTGATTAATTTTTTTTAAAAAAAGGAAAAGACCAAGTAAATCCAACTTCCTCATAGAGAAAGGCAGGACTCTCTTGGGATGACCAATGAAGGGAATGAGAATACTTTTGGCACTAGGTCCTAGGCCTGAATTAAACCAGGCTCACAGGAGCCCAAAGTCATTAACACTTGATGGCAATTTACTAGTCTGAGTAAAATGAATTGGCAAGAGACAAAGTGAATTTCAAACTATGGTTACCACAGACCCTCTGCTGGTTAGATGCATGCTTGGTAATGAGTGGGGCACCCAAAACTGTGACTCCTCTTGCAGGGACAATTCCTCTCTCTAGACACAAATAGGAACGCAGCAGGAAGGAGAATGTACCTTTACTGTCTGAGCCAGACTTGTTCTGTAGATATATGGATGCCTGGAGTCTCCAGAGCTCTGAATGTCTGGCACCTCTTACCAACATTAAATACGCTTAATTAAAAATAAATTTTAAATGGCATTCACAAATGAGTCTTCAGAGCCCAAACTTTTAACTTAGAAAGGGATTGTTTTCCTCTGCAAATGATGCTGCTAAAATGAAACCATTTTGAGAAAAACTAAAGATTTTTTTAATGCCTATAAAGTTGACTATGGAGACTCATTCAGAATTACAGCTGCGAAGATGACGTGACTGTGACATTTATGCCGTCTTACAAATGACTGCATGAAAATGTCTCAGGAAGGCTGTATAACCCTCTAAATTTCAAGCTGTAAAAGGGCCTCACTTTTAAAGTCAATTACTTTTCTTAAAAAATAAAATTTCATAAAAGACTAACGATTATGCCAATTCTTGAATATTTTACTTAAACATAAAAAATAAAAGCAATGGAAATGTATTTTTTAACTTCTATATCATTAAAACAATTGGGGGGAGAAAAGACTCTGCATATAGACGGTTATAGCAGCAGCACTGTTTCTAACCAAAAGACTAGCATCAACCTAAATGCCCATCAACAAGAGAATAAATAAACTGTTGCATACTCACACAAATATTATACAGCAGTAAAAATGAATGAACTGCAGTTACATCCACAATATAAATTTTAGAAACATAATATAAAAAGAGCAAGTCCTAGATGACTACATACTTTCTGACACCAACTTTATAAAGCTCAAAGCCAATCAAATGTAAACAATATATTATTCAGGCTACAAATAATAAATGAGGGGATGATAACATATAAATCAAATAGTATATCCTGAGGGGGGAAGACAATAGGTTTAAGGAATAGGGGAGAAACATACAAGTTAATTCCAAGTTACTACTGGGTTGGTTGTAGTTTACTACATTATCATATTTTATAACCTACTAGAGGCCCGGTGCCACAAATTTGTGCACGGGTGGGGTCCTGGCTGGCTGGGGGAAGGGGCCACGGGTGGTTGGCAGGCTGGCCCCGCCCTTGATTGGGGTCGGGGGGCAATCAGGGGCAAGGCCGGCCAGGGGAGGATCTATGGGCTGTTGGCCGGCTGGCCCCGCCCCCCTGGTCGAACTCCCAGTTAAACTCCCAGTTGAGGGGACAATTTGCATATTAGCCCTTTATTATATAGGATAATAATATTACATATTAAATCACCATTTTTGTAGGACAAAAACAATCAAATATTGGCATTTTGACACAGTTCAACTAAAATATCCAAATAATCCTATCTAATAAAAGAGTAATATGCAGATTGACCATCACTCCAACACACAAGATCAAGAGAGCTTCCCCCATATGGTCAAAGATCCTGCCCTCATGTGGACACAAGATGGCCACCACAAGATGATCAGCAGGAGAGGGCAGTTGGGAGACACCAGGCCTGCAAGGGAGGGCAGGTGGAGGCAATCAAGCCAGCAGAGGGCAGTTAGGGGTGACCAGGCCAGCAGAGGAGGGAAGTTGGGGGCAAACAGGCTGGCAGGGGAGCAGTTGGACATCGATCAGGCTGGCATTGGAGTGGTTAGGGGGTGATCAGGCTGGCAGGCAGAAGCGGTTAGGGAAAATCAGGAAGGCAGGCAGGCAAGCAATTAGGAGCCAGCAGTCCTGGATTGTGAGAGGGATCCCAGATTGGAGAGGGTGTAGGCTGGGCTGAGGGACACTGCCCCCACCCGCCCCTGTGCATGAATTTCGTGCACCGGGCCTCTAGTTCATTAATAAAAAGGAAAGAAATGAATAGATCCATGTAGGGAGTGGCTCTAGGGTCAAGCCTCGGGCTGACCTGTGGCAGGGCCACAAACAAGTCCCCAGCCTGGAGGGCAGAGCTCTCCTAGCATTGTTAAGCCTGACCTTGTAGCCTTCCCTAATTCCTTCCTAAGTAGCTAATGGGCTGTGGGATGTGCAGTAAGTGTTGCCAAAACAAGAACATTTGTATACATGTTAATCTTATTATCAGACTATAAAATAAACAGCTCTGGGTCTCTGTCTCTCTATCAGAGGACAGCTGTCCCACCCGGCCCCAGCTTTTTCCTTCTATCTCTGTGTCTGTCTCTTTCTTTCATTTTCTCAATCCCCAGCTGCCCCTACTCAGGAACCGGACTACTCTCTAGCCCCACTGGATTCGGAAAAGAGAGAAATATTTATAGATACACACATTTAAATTTGGCAAAAGTCATATTCCCAGGTTATGAAAGGATATTCTATATTTGAGAAGGAAAGAAATGTTTTAAGAGTTAAGTAGTATCTCCTGGCTTGCGTGGTTCAGTGGTTGAGCATCAACCTATCAACCAGGAGGTCACAGTTCGATTCCCAGTCAGGGCACATGTCTGGGTTGTGGCTTGATCCCCAGTGGGGGGCATGCAGGAGGCAGCTGATCAATGCATCTCTCTCATCATTGATGTTTCTCTCTCTCCCCCTTTCCTTTCCTCTCTGAAATCAATAAAAATATATATATTTTAAAAAGAGTTTAGTAGCATCTAGATATTTCATATTTCCTATGGTATTTCATATTTCAACTTTAATTGCAACATTACAAAGAAACACTGAAATCGTCTACCTATCAAAGGCATATGTAATGAGGGTGGAATATGTGCATCTTTATCGCTAACAGCTACTTGTTTTCAATATAAGAAATGGAGAGAAGGGTCAACAGAAGCTAAAAGTAGATTTTCAAGTAGATTTTCCATGGTCCAAATTATTAAAAGTGTAAAGCTTTCATGATTCTGTTTCATTACCAAAATAAATACTCTGTTAAGAAAACCTGGTAAAGCCCATGTTTCCCTGGGTAAATGGCATTTAGCTCCACTTAGCATGGCACAGCAGCCTAGAGATAGAAAATGGAGAGCTGACACTAATTTGCTGCACAATGTTAGGAAAAAATTACCTGACCTCCCCAGGCACCGCTTCTCTCCCCAACAACATGAAATGAAGATAATAGAACTAACCTAGCTCAAAGGATTGTGAAAAGAGACAATTCAAGGAATGCTTTGAAAATGCTTCCAAATACATTAGCTAAGCAATATCAACTTGGAAGGAATTGCCACATATCCTAATAGTCAGACAAAAACATCACTGAAAATTGAATGTGAACCCAGTGTGGCACATTATAAACAAGACCACCCATTCGGCATTTTCAGAGTTTGCAATCTAATTTCGTTTAAATATTCATTAACAGTAATATTACTAAAATAAAGCCCAAACATACAAATGTGTGATTCTTAGTCTTGCACCTTAGGATGAATTCCCTCCTGCAACCTCTGGGAATATCAAAAAGTATTTTAAAATTAATGAAACTATACTTATTGCATCATGACAGGACAGACATGTGTCTGGGCCAAAGACTGAGTGAGGAATGGAACAGTGGAGTATTCATAATCTAAATTTGTATGAGGGCATCAACTTCACAAAAGCCTCTAAATAATAACAAAATACTATCTAACCCAATAATAAATAAAATATGAATATGAACTAAAATAAACTTGTGTGTATATGTATGTGTGTGTGTGTGTGTATGTATATATATATATATTTTTCCCCCCCATTGATAAAAGGAAGCAACAGGTCAAAGGGATAGGACTTACACTGAACTTACACTGAAGAATAATCTAGCTTTGTAAAGCGCTAAGAACTCAGATTAGCTGTATATATTTTTAAAACCCACACATCCAACACCCCCCCCCCCCCCCACGCAACTGTCTTGCAATGCTGAATGCTACTAAGTCCACAGAGAGCCTTGGAACAGAAACGAGTCTCACTAGGCACAAGCCCAAGTATGATAAGTAACACGCAGCACCTGTGGCCAACAGAGAAGTGTGAGAAGAACAGATGGCATACCTGGTCCGATGGTAAGAAACTGATGGCATCAGCAGAACCCAGCAGACGTTTCCCTGTTCAACATCTCCTCACTTCCAAAGTGTCATCTCACTTCCCTTCTAAGTCAGTAAGGCAAATCTAAACTTAACCACAGGATTTCTCCTAAGAGAATTTTATATGGGGAAGCGAAGGGGGAGAGAGCGCCTCAGTCTTAACCACAGGATGAGAGGTTGCCAAGTGAGGGCAAGACAATTGGTCTCCAAATTAACAATGTCCATACAGAAGGTGGAGCAGATTTGGGGGCGGGGGGGGGGAGAAGGTGGCATATGAGAAAAGACTGGAGCCACTGTGGACTTAAAAATAATGCAATAAAGGTCATGGCACTGCCTAAAATACCAGGTGCAATATTTAGAGGAGATATCTTTCTTCAGAGAACAGTTAAGATTGGCTTTCATTTCCAAGAGAAATTAGAATTTTCCACTATATTTAAATTTTTCTGAAATTTAGGTCTTTAAGATAGGTGAAGATTAAATTGATGGTCTGTTCATATAACATTTAACTTCATACAAAACCACCTAATTGTATTCATTTCTTACTTGGGCAACTGAGTATGTAACTAGTTAGATTTACATGGAATTCAAATTTAATGTTTATCAGACAAAAAACAACTGCAACCATTTCTGTATTTACCTAGATGTCATCATGTTAGTATTTCCTTCTTTTATTTAGAAATTAAAAAGGAGATAAGGCAGCTATTGTACAAACTGCATTTTACATATTCAGTGTGGTATCTTTTTTTTTTTTTTTAAATTTCTTTATTGATTAAGGTGTCACATATTTGTCCTCATCCCCCCATTCCCATCCCACACCCCTCCCCTTGGATGCCCCAACCCTCTGTTGAACTTAAGCATTGGTTAGGCTCATATGCATGCACACAAGACCTTTGGTTGATCTCTCCCCCATCCCCCCACCCTCCCCTATCCTCCCTCTGAGGCCCGATAGTCCGATCGATGCCTCCTTGTTTCTGGTTCTGTTCTTGTTCATCAGTCTATGTTGTTCATCATTTCCCCTAGATGAGCGAAATCATGTGTCACTATAGATATACTTATAAGAATTGAATGTGCGACGAGCAATAATAGTTATGCTGACAGGCAAATGAATCAGTCTGTAGTGAGTTTCTTTCTGGACCAACAGTTCTTTTGAGACCCAATATCAATGTCCACCGGTTCCCTATGAGTACATGTCGGCACTGACCCCTCAGCTCTGGATGGTGGACAAATGGTGGTAATGCAGGTCCGACTCCCTCTGGTTTGGTCTCGGCTGGACCCAGGGGCACTGCTTCACCCGGATCCAGGGGCCCACGGCCTCACCTGGACCCGGGGCCAGGCTCACCCGGCTCCAGGGGCCCGCGGCCTCGCCCGGACCCGGGGCCCAGGGCTCACCCGGCTCCAGGGGCCCGCGGCCTCGCCCGGACCCGGGGCCCAGGGCTCACCCGGCTCCAGGGGCCCGCGGCCTCGCCCGGACCCGGGGCCCAGGGCTCACCCGGCTCCAGGGGCCCGCGGCCTCGCCCGGACCCGGGGCCCAGGGCTCACCCGGCTCCAGGGGCCCGCGGCCTCGCCCGGACCCGGGGCCCAGGGCTCACCCGGCTCCAGGGGCCCGCGGCCTCGCCCGGACCCGGGGCCCAGGGCTCACCCGGCTCCAGGGGCCCGCGGCCTTGCCCGGACCCGGGGCCCAGGGCTCACCCGGCTCCAGGGGCCCGCGGCCTCGCCCGGACCCAGGATTCAGCCTCACCCGGACCCAGGGGCGCACGGCCTCGCCCGGACCCAGGATTCAGCCTCACCCGGACCCAGGGGCGCATGGCCTCGCCCTCAGTGTGGTATCTTAATACTTCCAAAATTTCCTAACCACGAGGTACTATTCTGTGGAAATAATGAGCTGTGACTCAGAAAAGAAGCCAGCTACCACTGGCCAGTCCTCTTCTACAAAAGGGCAAGATTCCTAAGGGACACCCTCCCCGGCTGCACAGGTGGTGACATGCTTTGGGACTGTCATTAACTCACAGTGTCATTAACTCAACTGTAGGGAACTTGCCTGCACCCTCCCCAGGAAAATACAGTGGTCATTCTCACCAAGCGCTGCTGCTCAGGAAGTGGCTTCTTGACCATACAATGTATAGGAAACACTGCCATCTAAGTTGACTAGAGGTTTTATTCATTTATCACACAGTGAGCTTATGAATATTTATAAATGTGTTGATAACAGCATGAAACGACTTCTTAGTATATACTCATTAAAGAAACTACTTTTCAACTCACTCTCAGTTTGGGAATTTTACTTCAAGACTTCTCTTGTAAACCTAAAAAAGGCTTTTAAGTTGTTGGTGAGAAGGACTTGCCTAGCAGACTACAGATAACTCTCAGCTATTATGAGTTAGAGAGCTTTATATAACCTTCACTCTAGAATAGAGGATTCTCACCTCCCTATTTCACAATTACTCTAGCAAGACAAACCAGAGACATTCAACTCCTGATAAGTCATCCAGTTCAAAGAGCAGAAAAGAAAAGTGATCTACAGTCAAACATATGTGGACTTCATACTCAAGGAGAAGCCATAAAGTTTAAGGAACAAATATACATATATATTTGCTGGCCATTCTCCCCAGCTTGAAGTAACAGTCCTTCCAAATGCTATCTGAAAAACCCCGAAAAGAAAAAGCCAGAATCCTGACCCAAGCAATTAAAAAATCATAAATACCAAGATTGAACACAATCTTTGTTTTTAAGAACAGTAACAAGTGGAAAGCTGAGATGCCCAACAACCTTGAAATCATGGCAGTTTTCAACAGTCACATCAATAACGTTTGTGCAACACCATTCCACTTGGGGGTTCTTCCCATTCTCCATCCCTGATACAAACAATTAAATCTGCCACTCCCGATCAGGCCTGGGAACTGCTGGTCTCACAGTGGGGAGGAAGCACTCACCTCACAGAAGAGGGTAAGCTTGTCATCAGGGAGAAGCCCGTTGGCTTCATCCAAGAGAAAATCTCTACGGATGAATTTTTTGAATCCCCAGTCTTTGCCTTGCACAAACCTATATGCCCGTTGACTCTCTGAGGTGAAAAAAAAGTTATATTTAGGGTTACTCAAAAAACCAGATCAAATCTACAACTTGTCAGTGTATGAAGTTTCTGGATGTGAAAATAAAGAATCGAACAAAGAAGAGAACATTTACCCATAGCTTTGGTTTCTTCTCCCTTGGCATTCAGGATGGAGAATTTGAATTTTGCCCGAACTTCACTCTTTGGACAGCTGACCAGTAATAGGTAAAGTGACAGGTAATCTTTGCTTTCTTCATCTAACCCTTTTGGGTTTACTCTCAAACACCTGCCCAAAACAGACAGGGGGGAAAATGTTGAAAACATCCATGCTTATAGGCTGGTGAAGTGATAGAACTAGAACATCAGAATCAAGAGAGGGAGATGTTTAAAATATAAACAAGCTCAGGTCCCATAACCAGGAAATTCTGATTTAGTAGAATGACTACTTTGGAGCCACTTTTTTAGAGCACCCTGAGTCAACTAGAATCTGACAACACATCTCTGCCTCTTTCCTCATAATCTCCCAAATCACTTTACCCACTAAAGTATTTTAAAAGTCAGGCTATTCTAATCCTCAATCTCAGGAGAGGCAGCCCCTAATTTTGTTGGGACTGTGGTGAAACCATGAAAAAAATGTCAACAACCCCTTAAATATCACCTTGGGAAAGAAAAAGTATTTGAGAGAAATATGTGAATAGAACCCAATCTTTTACAGATACTTTATCAATCTGGCAATAATATTATAAGATTAAAATAAAGGAGGCAGCACGGAGAGAGCACAGATAAAAGTAAACTCCCAGGGTATAGCTCCAAGCTATATAGTCAGAGATGCCAATCTGTTACCAATGAATCAAAACAAAATTCAGACAGAATTTAATAGGTTCAACTGAGTTAAGTTGTAAATGTCAGTTGAGCTGCATGTGGTTCAGATACTGCTTCTACCAGATAGGCCATATGCATCCCTAAGGCCTTGCCAGTGTTATGACACCTCTCACAAACAGGTGGTTCAATCCAATGCCTCTCTAGGGAGGGCATATGCCACTTATATCACTATACATTGTGTTAAAGATGTAGATTTAAATACGATGCCTATGAATAAGCATTCTCTCTCAACACTTAGTAGTACACTGCTTAATGTATATAGCCAACAAACACTAAATGGGGAGCTATTTAATTTCCAGTGGGTTATCAGAAGTCAAAACTGGTGGTTCACAGACATGTGTTCTGGTCTTTGCAGTGAGCACATGATTACATCCTTAACTGCCTGCTCCTCCTCAAGAGGACACTTGGTTTAGATGGGACTGACCCCCGTGCCACAGGGATTAATTGGTGGAACCCAGACCTAAACCAATCAGTATATGCATGATATATTCTTGGCCACACAGTTAGTTCAGAGGAAGTTCAGACTTCTGTTGGATGGTGGTGGGTTATGCCCATTACTAATGCAAGTCCTCCTTCAACCACAGGGAAATTAGACTTGAGATCTCCAACAGCATGGAGAGCAGGACAGAGCAGAGAGAAATGGGGGCCTTAATCTAAACACTGGGATGCTGGATTGAACTAAGCTTCAAAACCATCCTACACCCTGTGCATTCGTTACATAAGCAAATAAATCTTTATTTTTTAAAAATAGGCAATTTAAAAGTCAAGAGACAGTATGTTAAAATCTAGATTTCTTACTTTTCTTAAACAATCAGAAAGTATGGCAATAGTCAGCCCTTATTCACATATAGCTATAGTCAGCTGGATCTCAGTGACCACTCACTGCCCCTTTTAGAAGGACACTTGCTGGTTTGCCTAATAGTCAACACTTACACCAAATATGGATTATCTTTTACAACACTGGCTCTCTTTACTCATTTACATTACCCTACAGCCATTTGAACTTGCAGATTCCTGATATACTCATTAAATTAATTCAACAATTACATAGCAAGCACCTATGTGTATCAGGCACAGTCGTAGACACTGGGGAATTTTAAGTACAAAGTCCCTATTTCCAAGGACCTTACGTTCTAGTAAATCTCCCCATAAAACCAAGCAAAATAGGCAACTTTTAGAAAAAATTTTACAGCTAGATGTATTCCTCCTCACCATTTCAGTTTATCATTGGCTCCTGATGAAAAGGTTGAGCTTTTAATGACTTCACCCATTTCCTCCCGGCAAAAGCTAAAGTTATTGATGGTCCACATGTAGGAGAATTTCACTACCTTGATCTGTTGATAGAAAACCAGGAAGTAATTAAATAAGTGGGTGACCTAAAAAACAGGCTGAAGATCAGATCATTGTTTCCGCTCCTTCCCTCTACATGATCCCAGAGGAAGATAGCACTATTTGGCCAGCATGGAGGCTCAGCTTTTCTCTCACCCACATTTTTAAAATACATGTTTTTATAGACTTTAAGAAAGAGAAAGGAAGGGAGAGAAATAGAGATAGAAACATCGATGAGAGAAAAATATCAATCAGCTGCCTCCTGTACACCCCCATTGGGGATTGAGCCTGAAACCTGGGCATGTGCCCCATGAGCCACACCGGCAGGGCCCTCATCCACATTTTAAGAAATCTCACAGTGACCAACTGCTTTCATAACTTTCCTCAGCTTCTGAGAAATACTGACTGGAAAGTAGGAAAAACATGGACAGGGGTGGGAAAGCAGGTGTCAAAGCCATACCTACAATGAGCCTTTGTTCAGAGCAGTGTTTGACAATTAGATGTTGATGCCACTACCTGGGGTCGAAAATCTCAAACCTAGTTTCCTTTTGAGTTCCCCAACACAGGAACACATTTCCATCAAGGAGGAGTAAGTGGATCTAATTTCAGAGTCCCCCCTTTTAATCTCCAGTGAAAGACCGTGGCCTAGGGTATTGATTCCACTTGGAGAACCAAGGAATGGAAAGCTGACAAATATCTTATCTATCTACTATTTGGCAGTTACATCCCTGAGAAAGCAGAAAACCCAATGCAGAAAGAAATCTTATTCCTTTCGCCCATCAACTCCTCCCAATATGCAAAGATTTACAGGGTGAAACATAACTTACCTGTGTGTAGCACCAGCTCTCAGCTACAGGGCCACTCGACATTTCTGCCGGAGGTGGAGGACTTGGAACCCTTGACATCGCCAGTTTGAAGGTTAAACAAGATTTCCAAAGTCAGAGGACAAAAATTTCTGTTTTCTTTTCACCCTGGTTGACACAAGAAGCAAAAGGATGTTTTAGATTAATGGCACATGATCCTACTATTTCTGTTTGACCTTCTAGTCTAGACAAAGACTGGAAACTTTGTCTCCTGCCTAAAATTCTCTACTCTTATTATTCCAATAGCTACTTAGAAGTCCGATCCCAAACTTAAGTGTTAACCTAGGAGAAGATCGCCTAATCTAATATAGTCTACTAATAACAATTACAGCACCCTATTTTAATCCTCTGCACAATACTTAACATTATCTTACTGAATGAATTTACTCAATGGGCATATGAAGTACATCTATGGAAAGGCTGCCTGAAGAGGAGACAGCACAGTGAACACCACACACACTATGCCACCAGCTCCTTCACCTGAGACACAAATACTCTACTCCTGAGGGGAAATGACCTTGTTACCTCGCTAACTACTGTCTCATCTTCTCTTATACTTCAGTACAAACTAATGAAGAGGTTTCTATTCCTCAACCCATTGCTAGCTGCTCTCTTGAAGGGCAGCATTTACCCCTTTCTTACATGGGTTACTTTCTTTGCAGCAGAGATCTCTCCCCACTTATACCCCATCACTCTTCAATTTTCCAGATTCTTCTCCTTGCTCTTGCCTTCTCTGTTCTATGAACATTCTTTTGTTGGATATTCTTCCTCCACTAATGCTCCCCATGGTTTAATCCTCAGTCATTTTATCAATTTTCCCAACATTCTCTTTCATGGAAATTTTATCCATCCCAACAGTGTCAAATTTCTGCCTTTATAAAAATATTCCCCAAATCTCTCTAACTTTGACCTCTGTCATAAGCCTCAGACCATTTCAAATAACTACTATACATCTTAGCAGGGTGTCCCAGCAGTAAATCAAATTCAATTCAAAATTCTCCCCTCCAATGCCACTCAAAAAATGGGTGAATTAGGTTACAATTTTTTAAGTATTATAAACAAAGCCAAACTGAAAAAAAAAGCTCCTTGCAATGCATGACAAAGAAATAATTTCATTAATATATGAATTGGTATGTAAATTATTTCTATAAAATCATTAAGAAAAAGGCCATCTACCCTACAAAAATATCATTAACAAAAAAAGAAAGGAAGGAAGGAAGGAAGGAAGGAAGGAAGGAAGGAAGGAAGGAAGGAAGGAAGTCGCTCTAAAACATTTTACATCTGTAAGACCTGCAGGAGGAAAAAAAAAATATCAACCAAACCGTGTATAGGGATATGGGAACTCTCATACACTGTTGGTGGGCAAGTATATTTGGATGGGAATTTGGCCATATCTTGTGAAGTTGAGTATATGTGTACACCAAGGCTCAGCAACTCTACTTTTAACTGTAATAATGCACCAGAATAGTGGTTCTCAAATTTTAGTGTGTGTCAGAATCACCTAGTAAACTGGTTACTGAGCCTCACCCTCAGAGTTTCTGATTCAGAGGTTTGGAATGAGCCTCTAAATTTGCATTTCTAACAAAGTTCCCACATGATCCTGATATGCTGGTCCTGGTACCAAATTTTGAGAATCACTGCCCTAGAGAAACTGCACATGGACACAAGAAGACATAGACTAGGGTATTCAATGTCGCATTGTTTATAACAATGAAAAAACTAGAAGCAAACTGAAAATCCATTCAAAGGAGATCTAAACTGAGATATATATATATATATATATATATATATATATCTCCTATATAATAAAAAAGAAACAGGAAATCGCTTGGGCAAAAATAAAAAGGATCCCAAATCAATTATATAGAAAAGATTCCTTTATTAACTTTTGGTCGAGAATATGTTTGTATATTTTCAGAAAACAACTCCAAGACCATGTGGATTCCTGCAACAGAGAGGAATTGACAGGTCTGCTCCAACCACGAAGACAAGAGGAGAAACAGTCCAGAGATGGAAGACGCTGACGACGCCTTGCCATGCTAGCAGTAAGCAGCTGTACGTCGCTGCAGGTTGCCTAGGACCAAACCAGAGAGGGTCGGACCTGCATTGCCACCATGTGCCCACCATCCAGATATCATTGCTGACATGTACACATAAGGAACTGTTTGACATTGAAACGGGGACTAAGAACTGTTGGACATTGAAATTTGGACTCAAACATTTTTTGTTATTATATGCTTATTTCTAGTCTGCAGAGGCAAGATTTTTTAAAGGAAAGAAATGGGGAAAAAAATAGATACTGAGGCAAAGAAGCATTGAACAGACTGTCAAACTTCAGTGGGAAGGCAGGAGAGGTTGCGGGGGGCACTGTAAAAGATCAACCGAAGGACTTGTACGCATGCATATAAGTATAACCAATGGATACAAGATACTGGGGAGGGGGGGGCAGGTGAGAGCATGTACTGGGGGGTAAGGGAGGCCGGGGGGAGGTCAATGGGGGAAAAAAAGGAGACATATGTACTACTATTTGTAATACTTCAAACAATAAAAATAAATAAATAAATATAAGAGAAACATGTAAATTGACCGTACCTCCGCTACACTCACCAGCCAATCGGAGTGAGCATGCAAATTAACCTGACAAAGATGGCAGGCTAATTTGCGTACACAGGCGCCGGGTGGAGAGCAGAGCGGGAGAGCCAGTGGAGAGTGGAGTGGCTTGGAGTACTTGGCTCCCCAAGCCACCAGACGGAGAGCAGAGAGGGAGAGCTGGCTGTTTGGAGGACTTGGCAGAGCGGGAGGCCATGGGACAGAGACCGAGCAGGAAGGGAAAACCCAGAGTACAGGGAGCACCAGGAATTCTGGGAGTAGTAGTTCTGGTAGCAGCCCCAGGACCGGAAGCGGAAGCCCAGAGTGTGGGGAGCACCAGAAATGCTGGGAGTCGTAGTTCTGGTGGCAGACGGATCTCCTAGACACTAGAGCAAAGTGAGCCTGGAGCAAGTTACTGTTGCGGTGGGGGATAGAGGGAAAGCAAAGGTGAGAGACATAAGTAAAATCAGAGTGTCTAGAAAAAATTAAAGGGAAGATATCCTAAAACTTCCAGGAAATCTCCACCAATGAAGCAAAGAAAAAAAAAAGTCTCTATTATTCTGTGAGCAACAAACTAAACTGGGTTGGGGTCTCAAGACAATTCGCTCATATGATTGCAAAGACAGACAGAAACTCCTGGATTGGAGAGGGCTCCCCTGAGGGCTTCCAGATTGGAGAGGGTGCAGGTCGGGCTGAGAGACCCACCCCACTCCGTGCACAAATCTTCGTGCACCAGGCCCCTAGTATATATGTATGTATGTATGCCTAAGCGTCTGAAACGACTGGTCGCTATGATGCACACTTACCACCAGGGGGCAGATGCTCAATGCAGGGGCTTCCCCCTGGTGGTCAGTGTGCTCCCACAGCCAACCTCCCCTAGCTGGCCAACCTCCTGTGGTCCCTCCTCGCAGCCCCTTTCTCAGGGCGGCCGAGGGCCAGTTCCCTCCTCGGGGCTGGTGGCCAACCTCCCATGCCCTGTCCCTCTCCCCGGCTGGCAGGCCCCAATCGGCCCGCTGCCCACCCACCACAGTGGTGGCACGTTGGCAAGGGAAGGAGGATGGGGGGACGGGGGGAACCACATGGTGGTGGGGCACCGACAATGGCGGCAGCGCATCTGGCGACCATCGCCTCCTCTCTGACCGGGCCCTGATCAGCCTGGCCCCAATCGGCCCTGATTGCTGGCCAGGCCCAGGGACCCCACCCATGCATGAATTTCATGCACTAGGCCTCTAGTTTCCATATAATGGAAAACTATATTTTAGAATTAAAATTAATTAACTAGTTCTACAGCACCATGGAGATGAGATCAAACACAATGCTAATAAAAAAAACAACAACTTTTGTAATGCTATCTATGTGTAGTACATTATTTATACAAATTTAAGATGATATATTATCTACAGGTGTATGCACACAGAAGTTAAAAAGACAAGCTATGCATCAGAGTCATGATGGGAGACCAAGGGAGAACAACGAGGCTGGGAAAATAAGACATTTCAAGTTGATCTCATATATCTTTTAAAATAAGGATGACCTGAGGCAAATACGACAATACAAATGACTATTAAATTTGGGATGATAACTACTTGAGTGTGTATTATTCTTTGTACTGTTCTGCTTTATTTTTAAAAATATATTGTATTAATTGTAGGAATAAAATAAGGATGTGTTCCATTATATCACACACTATCTGGTTAATAATACCCAAGGAAGAAATTTCTTTCCTAAATACTGGTTTGTTTTTAGCTATGGACAGACAATATGAATCTTACTAGAGGCACAGCACACGAAATTTGTGCATGGGGGGTCCCCTCAGCCCAACTTGCACCCTCTCCAATCCGGGACCGCTGGCTCCTAATCAATCGCTCACCTGCCTGCCTGCCTGGTTGCCCCTAACTGCCCCCCCCCCCGCCAGCCTGGTCGCCCCCAACTGCCCCCCTTGCCGGCCTGATTGCTCCTCACAGTCCCCCCTGCCGGCCTGGTCTCCCCACGCAGCCTGCTTGTTCAGTTGTTTGGTTGTCCCTCACTAACCCCCCTGCCAGCCTGGTCATAGGCAGCCATCTTGTGAGGGTGTGAGGGTTAATTTGCATATTACCTCTTTATTATATAGGATTATTTTGTCCTCTTTGTTTGGCTATTAAGAAGCCCTGAGACAAATCTGTGACCTATCTTTTGAAACTATAGGTTTTTCTATATGCTATAGTCTATACAGATTCAAATGCTCAATCTATAATAGCTTTATTATTTACTTAACATTGTTATTCCCTTTACTATAATTCCTTCAACTGATTATTCTTTTCTATTATGTTAAGTGTTTTTGGAAACTGCCTCAAAACATTTGGAGAAATAGGTTTAAATGAATTACAAAAAAGAATCACTCAACTCATACATAGTCACTGACACTTATGTAATAACTAGAGGCCCAATGCACAAAAATTCATGCAAGAGTAGGCCTTCCTTCCCCCAGCTGCCGGCACCGGCTTCCCTCCAGCACCCGGGACCTGGGTTACTTCCCTCCTCCGGCCGCCCTCAGGCACTCAGGACCGGGCTGGCTTCCCTCGGGCTGCCCGCAGGCACCCGGAACCTGGGCTGGCTTCCCTCTGGCCCTGGCTTCATCAGGAAGGACGTCTGGAATGACATCCAGTCTAATTAGCATATTACCCTTTTATTATTATAGAAGATCATGGAGGGGGAGTAATTACCCTCACAGAGTAATACCATTGGTCTGACCAGAGTCCCCACTGGTTTTAAACACTATTCTACAGTCATTTACAACTAAAGCATCCCATATAATCAGAGATGGAGTTAACAATCTTAAACATGATGTGCTATTTCACTTAAGCTAACAAACTAAGCACTGCATTGGCATTTGAGCTTCCTTGGCTGGTGCAATTCCTGATTCCATGAAAACATCAAAAAAAGAGAACAAATGCTATACTGGATCACCTATGATCAAAGTAGGCTTGCACTTGAGGGAAAACACATTCTCACAGAACTGTCTGTCTAGCAATGAGTAAATCACCATAAAGCAGTTTTACAAATCCCAGTTACCATTACTGCCATTAGAGGCCAGAATAAAATTTCAAAATCTTAAAAGATGTGAAATTTACATCTTAGTTAAGAGCATAAAATTTGGCTCTGGAGGTGTGGGGTGCAGGCTTAGCTCTATCCTGAGCAATCATAACATACAAAAATACTTCAAATTTATTTACTAATTAATAACTTAAGAATTCTCTAGGTCTAAGAAAAGAACAAATTTAAAAACCTGTTTATTTTAATGGCTTAATTGTTGCTATTGAAACATAGTCCATTATTACAACCAGAAAAAAAAATACTACTTTAGTCTTGGCCATTTTTTTTTTCTTTTTTGCTTCTCACTCATTTTGTAGCCAAGTTTTTTATTGTTGTTGTGTGCTTTTTAATAATATCACCTTTCTTCCAATTTTTAAAAAATGTCCAACCTGGTAGCTAAAAGAACTGCAGAATCAGCCTTAGATTCTGAGGAGCTCTAACCACACAACCTGCTGAGAGGGAAATTGACTAGGATAGCACAAGTCTAATTAATTTCACTCATAGCAGGCACCATGGGCGAAGTGTTGATCAGCAAAGCAGCCTGGTGTTACATGAACTCTCTAGCACTTTACGCCAACCTCGGCAGATACCCAGCAGAAAAACAATTTTAGAAAAGAGGAGGTCTATTTGAGGGTCATGGTTTGAGAACCTGTGTAGGAGACAACTAGCACCAAAATATATTGTTCCCGGCTTCAAACAAGTTAGGACAAACTGTCAAGTTCTCAAATGAGAAATTTATTCTCCAAAGCTTAGCAAAACTTCCCAGTATGTTGACAACTCTGAGGCTGAACATATCTGTTAAATACCACCACTTATTTTTCTGTTCACTCTATTAAATCCTGACCTGTGAGGCTACACCTCTTCTGAGTAGACCAAGAAATATACTTAAAATACCTGTCAACTGTAAGACTGCTCAAAATTCCAATGAAGGTAATATCAGATAGCAACTAATAACAATCTCTAACAGAATGTTTCCTAGCAGGTATTATGATGCAGATACTTTCACTGAACCTACACAGTGCACTTCTTTTCTGCCTTCTTTTACACTTAGGAACACTTCTGTGGCCTCTAGTAGACTTTAAGTTCCTTAAAAGGAACTTGCAACTATTCCTTGTATCCCCTTCACCACCTAGCAGCTTGCCTGGAACAAGGCATTCCGCAAAAATACTTTGATGGCTGAAACATTTATCCAATTGCATTCAAGTCCATTAACTTTTCTGTTTGTTTCTTTCACATATCTCTAAAAGAGCCCTTTGAACAGTGCTGAGTATATTAGATTTGCAATGTAATGAAAATAATTAATTTGTTCTTTTGAATGAGTTATAAACAAAGCCAAAAACTCCTAGCCTGGCACTCTCCAGTTTCAGCCCTGGGAAAGTGAATTTTTCATCCAGTATTAAGTATATCTTCATTCTACATGGAGAAAAAGATTGGCTATAATTTCTTTCATTCTGAAGACAAAAATCAGTAATTTGAACTAAACTCTTACATAACCAGGATTCTTTCAGGATACAACAGGCGGAAGTGTTGCAATAGTTTAACCTGCAGTATACACAGAGCTAGGCTAGCAGAGTCTCTGATAAGTGTTACATAGACAATTTATACAGTTATTTTTATCTTTCTTTTATTCTCTACAAGCATTCTTCCATCTTCAATCTAATCTAATCATTCAAAGAATTTTTTTTAAACCAACAACTAAAACAGGCATAATCCACACATGATATCTATGCATTAGCCTTCTATCCATCAGCCTTAAGATTACAGGAATAAGATTGTGGATATAGTAGATTGATCCATGTCATTGTTCAGTGGGCTGAAAATAGCCAAATACGGGCAATTTCATGTGGTTCAACATAATACACAAACATGCACAAGTTAGATGACTGGGAACATAGCTTCTTGTCAAAGAATGGTTTATTAGGGACTTTTTAAAAGCCTGTCACTTTTTTTTTTCTTTTGGTTTAAAGACTTGTACTTTTCCAAGTAAGGAAAAATCCCAATGTCATAACTATTTTAAACCTGAGAGACGTTTGCATTTTCCAAACAGAAGAAGCCAAAAGGATTGTTGACAATTAAGGGAAGGAGAGAGAAAGGGAGGGGGAGAGAGAGAAGAAACTAAACTATAGAAAGATTTGGGTATACTCATTTTTGCGAAACTGATGTGACTTCAAAGGAGGGTTTGTGTCTCTTCTGTTACAGTGTCTTCAATCATATATAGCCCAGGTGGTAATAACTTCCTTCTCATTACCCCAAGGACAGATTATTATAGGTCATACTGACTTTCTCTGTTGTAACGTTTGAATGACTTTTGAATATTTATTATAGGTAAACTTTTTTTAGTTCAATCTAGTATAACCAAATACTAAATGCACTTTTTAAAAATTTAGAGATACTTCTTAAAATAAAACTAAGAGTCATCAAAGAGAGACCTCAATCAGCAAAGGAAATACCTGGTTTCTCTTATGTCCCTTACCATGTTCTTTATAAAATCTGTAAGTTATCCCTGGCTGGTGTGCTCGGTGGTTAGAGCATTGGCCCGTGCATGGAAAGGTCAAGGGTTCAATTCCCAGTCAAGGGCACATACCTGGATTGCAGGTTCAATCCATGCCTTGGTCCGGCACGTTCAGGAGGCAACCAATCAATGTGTCTCTCTCATATTGATGTTTCTTTCTCTCTCCTTCTCCCCTCCCTCCTTCCCTCTTCCACTCTATCTAAAAATCAATGGAAAAAAACATCCTAAAGTGAGGATTAACAACAACAAAATTTATAAGTTAACTTCTTTTTTTTTTAAATTGAGATATAAACTGACATATAACACTATGTTTGTTTTTGAAATCTTTAAGAGGTATTTAGTATTAAGTGAATCTAAAGATCAATGAGAAAAAAGTCAATAGCCTAAAAGAAAAATGGGTAAAGAACAGCCAATAGTTTACAGGAATGTAAATACCAATGGTTCTTAAATATGTGAAAATATGTTCAACTCTCATTCATAATAATATAAATGCAAATTAAACTGCACATTGATTCACCCAGTGAGTTGGCAAAGATCAAAATGTTTGATAATACTTGCCCAGGGTAAGAAGAACATTTCTGATTAGAGCATAAATTGTTACAATCTCCATGAAGAGAAATGTGTATCAGAATGAATAAAAAATGCATATACTCTTTGATCCAGCAATTCCACTTCTAGAAATTTACCCTACTATATGATAAATATGATAAATATAAAATGTTTCTCACTATAGCACTATTTGTAATCACAAAATAGAAACAATCTAAAAGTCTATGAACAGGGGATTAGATTAAATTATGATACAGATAGGCAATGTAATAAGCATCTGTTTTTAATAAAAAGGAATGAGGACCCTAGCTGGTTTTGCTCAGTGGATAGAGCATTGGCCCTCAGACTGAAGGGTCCGGGTTTGATTCCACTCAAGAGCATATACCTTGGTTTCAAGCTTGATCCCTGGGCCTGGTCGGGGTGTGTGTAGGAGGCAACCCATTGATGTTTCTCTCTCTGTCTCTCCTCTTCCCTTCCACTCTCTCTAAAAATCAATGGTGGGAGAAACCAAGATGGCGGCATAAGTAAACACTTAAACTGCTGCCTCGCACAACAATTTCAAAACTACAACTAAAAGACAAAATGGTCATCATCCAGAACCACAGGAAGGCTGGCTGAGTGGAAATTCTACAACCAGAAGGAAAGAGAAAAGCACACTGAGACTCAGAGGAGCTACAGAAGGCAGAGGTACTGAGACAGGCGTGGAGAGGACTGGCAACTGAGTACGCGGCTGGCTTTCTCAATCAGGAGGGAGACAAAAACTCCCAACGGCTCTGAACTCCAGTTCCGGGTGAGACTCTGAGGACCCAGACTCATTAGGGGAGAAGCTGGACTGTCTGGCAGCGGGCAAAACTCGAGGGCGACTTTCTCTCAGAGGTGCTTGCAGCGATTACCGTGGGACACTGAGACCCAGGGTCCTCTTAGGGCAGGGCTGAAGGGAAGCCATTGCTGTCTGCTCCGCCCTGAGACTCCGCGCCATCCAAGCTGAGCACAGAGGCTTTTGCAAGTCTTGTCTCATAAGGGTGTCGCCAGCACAGAAGTTCTCCCAGCATAGACACAGCTGATCCTCACAGCCAATTGGCCTGGAGGTCAATTCCTCCCAGTGATACCAACAAATCAAGGCTTAACTACAACAAGACTGTGCACACAGGGGTGCACCAAGAGTGTCCACCTCAGTTAACTGGGGAGGCTGAGCCACTGGGCCCTATAGGACACCCAGCACACAAAACCACTCTATCAACTCAGGGAAGCAGCCAAAATGCTGAGACAAAGAAACAGGTCACAAATGAAAGAAATGGAGGAAAGCAAACGACTGGATATAGAGTTCAAAACCACAGTTTTAAGGTTTTTCAAGAATTTTCTAGAAAAGGCCGATAAATTTAGCGAGACCCTCGAGGATATGAAAAAGGACCAACTAGAAATTAAGCATACACTGACTGAAATAAAAAATAATATACAGAGATCCAACAGCAGACTAGAGGATCGCAAGAATCAAGTCAAAGATTTGAAATACAAAGAAGCAAAAAACACCCAACCGGAAAAGCAAAAAGAAAAAAGAATCCAAAAATATGAAGATAGTGTAAGGAGCCTCTGGGACAACTTCAAGCATACCAACATCCGAATTATGGGGGTGCCAGAAGAAGAGAGAAGCAAGATACTGAAAACCTATTTGAAGGAATAATGACAGAAAACTTCCCCCACCTGGTGAAAGAAATAGACTTACAAGTCCAGGAAGCGCACAGAACCCCAAACAAAAGGAATCCAAAGAAGACCACACCAAGACACATCATAATTAAAATGCCAAGAGCAAAAGACAAAGAGAGAATATTAAAAGCAGCAAGAGAAAAACAGTTAGTTACCTACAAGGGGGCACCCATACGATTGTCAGCTGATTTCTCAACAGAAACTATGCAGGCCAGATGGGAGTGGCAAGAAATATTCAAAGTGATGAATAGCAAGAACCTACAACCAAGATTACTCTACCCAGCAAAGCTATCATTCAGAATTGAAAGGCAGATAAAGAGCTTCACAGACAAGAAAAAGCTAAAGGAGTTCATCACTGACAAACCAGTATTATATGAAATGCTGAAAGGTATTCTTTAAGAAGAGGAAGAAGAAAAAGGTAAAGATACATATCTATCAACAAGTGAATCTAAACAACAAATACATATCTATCAACAAGTGAATCTAAAAATCAAATGAATAAAAAATCTGATGAACAGAATAAACTGGTGAATAGAATCAGGGGCATAGAAAGGGAGTGGAACTGACAATTCTCTGGGGGGTGCGGGAAGAGACTGGAAAAAATCGTACACCTATGGATGAGGACAGTGGGGAGTGGGTGGGAACCAGGTGGAGGGGAGGGGTGGGAACCAGGGTAGAGGGTGGGGTGGGAACCAGGTGGAGGGGAGCTATGGGGGGAAAAAAAGAGGAACAATTGTAATAATCTGAAAAATAAAGATTTATTTAAAAAAATAAAATTAAAATAAAAGTCAATGGAAAAATATCCTCGGGTAAGGATTAACAAAAAAAATTTAAAAATTTAAAAAAGGAAGGAGGAAGCTCTTTCTATTTAAAGGGGTAAAGCTATCTGTTTTAACATATATTTTTAAAAGGTATATACAGTATAGGTAAAGCTAGAGACATTGGTTACTTTCAAGGAAAGAAACTGGGTACTTGGTTGGGAAGGAGAATTTTCATTGTATTCCCTTTTTTACTTTCTGAATTTTTAACTATGTGACTATATTACCTTTTCAAATAATAAGTTAAAAATTTTAAAGGAATAAGCAACATTTAAAAATAAATTTTCTAAGTTATGAGACGGCTTCTAAATCTGACCCTTATGAGAGACAAGACAGGAATTCTTCAGTGGCTTCCCCTGCTATCCGAATAAAATGTACCTTCTGTCATCACTGCCAAGGCCTCATTGCACCTCCCTGACCTCATCTAACACTTAGCCTTCTCAAGCACCATGCCAGCCACTCAGGCCATTAATTCGATTTGGTGAACACATCAGGCTCTTTCCTCTACCTGAAAAGGTCTTTCTTCCCTCGGTTCTTTTCATAGCTGGCTCCCTTTTGTCTTTTAGATATTCTATCAAATGTAATATCCTCAGAGAGGTCTTCTCTGACCATCTGATCTAAAGCCCACTTCTAGTCCATTCCTTTCTTCATATTACCCTGTTTTATTTTCTTCTTTATTAACACCATCTGAAATTATCGTTTTAATTTTTTTTACTTGTCTATTGTCTTCCCCACTAGAAGTTAAGCTCAATGAGAGAAGAGCATCCCCCTGTGCCTAATGGTATAGTAGGCACTCAATAAAGATTTGTTCCTGGCAAGTGTGGCTCAATGGTTGAGCATCAACCCATGCACTGAGAGGTCCCCGGTTCGATTCCCGTTCAGGGCACATGCCTGGGTTGCAGGCTCTATCCTGGGTGGGAGTTGTGCAGAAGGCAGCCGATCATCGCTTTCATCAATGTTTCTATCTCTTTCTCCGTTTCCTTTCCTCTCTCTCTAAAATCAATAGAAATGTATTAAAAAGTAAATAAATATTTGTTAATAAAATTGTTGTTGAATAACTGGACTCACTGTCTTGAAATCCTAGCTTTTCCTTAACGAGCTCTAGTTAAAATGTTAAAGTTTGGGAGTTGCTGAATGAATAACAGCATAGGAACCCAGGCATACTTTTAAAACAATAGAACATTAAACAAAGAAAATTATCAGTTGCTCTCACACCAATTTTAAAGAATTAATACATTCCAAAACTACACTCTTCTTTGATTAAAAAAAAATCTAAGATTTTTATTTATTATGTAAATATATATAAAAATATATGTACATACACACGCACACAAATACATACCTTAAAACATATCTAGATACATAACTAAGTTTTTCCTATACCAGACTAAGATGTAGAACATACTTTCTGCCACAGCCAAATATTTATCTAATTAAGAGTTGAATTGCTCTTGCAACTGTTGTATATAAGGAAAACTCAGAAACAAAGCATAGTATTATGTATGCATGTCAATACCTTTAAGATCTTCCCAGTTTACAGATATCTTTTAGACAAGCATAGAATCTAAAATGATTGTGAGGATTAGATATGCTTTTGTACCTGAAATGGTTATTTTTCCTTCTTCTCCTCACTCTAAGCGTTATAAGATAGAGTCTTATGGACTAGCGTGGCTAGTAAGGCTCATCCAGACAAAGTCAGAATGAACAAGAAGGTACATGAATTTCAACTCATAGAAAGTAGTGAGATAACCAACAAATGCTCCCACCGACTCCCAAACCTCAGTGTGTGCTGGCTGTTTACAGTCGTACTGCCCTTTTCTAAGGTTATAAATAACTACAAAGTGTCCCTGTCCCCAAGGAGACCTTAGCAGCCAGCTCAAAGGTTAAAATATGGAATAATTTTCACTTTGGATGCAACTTTCCCAGGTAGCAAAATAATCAAAGAGCAGAAAAATGTATTGCCAATTTAAGTTAAGGTCTGGGGAATCATTCCCTTCCACTGAAAACTATCCATTATGTGCGAGTTGTTGACATAGACATAATAGCTTAATTCTCTACCCCAAAAATACGTCCAGGGGCAATGCAATGCATGCTCTGCTCCATGTGCAGAGGTCTCTCCTGGAAAGAGACAGGCAGATGCGACTCAATAGCCTTGTAGAACTGTGTCTCCTTAGACCTTAAAAAGACTTTTTGAGTTTTATTTTTGCTTTTAATTTAAATACAAATTACTATTGAGCTAAATATATCTACAAAACAAAAGAAGAAAAAAATCCTGTCTCCACTTGGATGGAGGACACAGCAGAATAAACCATGGCTACAACCACCACAGATTTCACAAGACCTGGCTTAAAACCATCAGGTGATGTGCTGCTCTTAATTAGAACCCTGCTAGGAAAAAGAAAAACTCCTCCAACTGCTTTTTTAAAAAGGCAGATAGGGTTCATCAGATTAAGCTTCTCCACACATTACTTTCAAAATCCATCATTTGGGAGATGTCTGAAATAGAACGACATGAATCCAAATCAGCAAACAAATCTGATTATAACAGGGCTATTTCACTTCAAAGTGGATCTCAGTTCCAAAGGAAAACACCTTTAGAAATGAAGTTGGATAGGCAAAACTAAACAATCAGCAACTCCAATCTTTTCAAAAATTATAACAACATGTTAATTCAACGGAATGGCCTGGGTGAAAATCTCTAAGGCCACAAAGAGCAAAGTTAGGAAAGATGAAGATTTTAACACATCCCACATGTTATCAAAGATTTCTCCTCTAGGTTGAGAAAAATTATTCTAAAACAAGAACTGGAACAGAATTATTAAAAAGAAAGAAGGGGTGGGAAGGGGAAAGGAAGGAGAGGAGGGGGAGAAGTGAGAGAGGGAAAGAAAACCTTATGGCTAAGAAGATTCTATTTCTATATAATTATATTCCCAAAGTTGTTTTGAGATTTGAAAGGCTTTTCACCCTTTCCCTTCCACTACAACTATGAGGAACCTTATAAAATCCAAATAGTAAACAGATGAAAGGCTTGGCACTAATACAATTCAAGTGTGTCCAATCTGCAAGGACCTCAAAAACAAAAGAGTCATTTTATGAAACAAGTAGGGAGAGGTTGCATAACCCACAGGTTCCTCTAGCCTTTATAGAAGCCAAATTCAACATGTGGTTCTCTGTGGCCATCTATACTTTAGCCAAGCCATTTAAAAATATTTCTTGCTAACACAATCTGGCTATAGAAAGGGCCCAAAGAATGCATATCAAAGAAGAAAGGCTAAGTTCGTTTTAAGATATACAATTTAGAAGCTGAAAAAGCTCACTATGCTCCAGAGGATTTGGTATATTTACTACATGGGCAATCAATTTTCTTCAGCATTAACTACTGTAATACTATCTAGTTTAAAAAAGAATTATTTTAACAGAATTCAGTATTTTCTGGAGCTACCTCTTTATGAGAGACATCTAGACCTCCCTATAACTATAAAAGACTGAGGTATACATATGCTTTCATCTTCCCTTTAACTATGGCCTTAACTAAAGAAATCTGATGACTGTTTACATGAACCCATGCTCCTTGCCTAGCAAATATTGGCAGAAAATAAATTCTCTCTTCTTCTAAAGTTATGAAAATAAGTCCATTTCTATGTAAATGGTAAGGTTCTAACTAAAATAAATGGAACAAAGAATGGGCAGGAAGTTCTCAGCTTTAAATGTTCATTCCAAAATTCATGACACAAGGAAAAAGTGAAACCACACAGGCAGACAAAACAAGGGAAAGTTAGACAGAATTTCCTGCCTCCCAATGATTTGTGTCAGAATTTAGATTAACAAGCAATAACACCTGTTTTACCCACTAAAACACTGTAAAAACATACTTAAGCATTTGAGGCAAGAATCTCATACCACAAAGTAAAAGTTTTAAGATGCTAGCCAGAATGGTAGAAAGATTTTTTAAAGTTACCCACAAAAAGATGGGTTCTAAGAGTACATACAACATAGGCAATCTGCTCAACATCAAACTCCTTTTATAGAGTAAAATGAAGCCCATGAATTGCTTTAAGGTACCTCCTTTTCTAAACTGCAATTCTAATTTCCCTGAAGATCTTTTCTTGGGAGAAACATAATCTTACTCTAAGGTTTCAAAATCATGCATTATCAACTGTTGATTAAAAATTTAAATCCAAACATCTTTTCTCCTCTCCACCATCATTATATAGCCTAATCCTATCTGTATATAACAGTCACCAGAAGAATAACTCGTAGTTTACTCCAGGGATGAATATTTAGAAAAAACTTCTCTTGAAGGCACTTATAAAAGTGTTTCTTTCACAGTTTGTAATGCTCGTGTGTTTTTTTTAAATACCACCCTATATGCTTACCTTTTTTGACTTCCAACTTTACATACCATTTGCACTGAAATGAAACAGTAGATTGATTGCACTCGAGATGTGCATTTTTTAAAGTCATGGTAAATATTTCTATGCATTTCATTCCACGTTTTCCCTCATCTTAAATTATATTTAAAATAAAACTATGTGAAAACTTACCAAGTTAAGTCAGTAGTAGGAAGACCAATTTGCCTTGTCTAACAGGAAATCTCTGTTGGAAATAGAGATGATGAATCAGACTTAACTAGATTCTGAATCTCATACAAGTCCTTACTTTGGCTATTTTGCAATAGGGAAATCTTACAAAAGCAGGTGTACATTTGCTAAGATTTACAAGTCAAATTACCATTCTTATATCTGTAGTCCTGAGTGCTCTATTTTTTTAGTGATCTTTCAAAAAGATAATACTTAGAAATTAAAGTCAGGAAAATCCAAAGCTAATTATTCTAATAAACTGGCCTATGAATGTAGCAAAATGAAATAAGTGGCTTGCCCCACAATAACATGAGAGGAGTGATCACTTTTGCCAGCTCCCTCACAAAATATTGAAAGAATTACTATGAAGTTTTTATGTAAAATACCCCTTTAAAAAAAGTGTTCTGTAGGTCAATTACACCAAAACAAGATGCATTTTAAACAAAGCCATGGTTCCTATGGTTTTGATAAACAGTTGTAACACTGAGGTTCCTGTTGAAGACTGGTGAGATAACTTGGCTAAACCACCACCATTGCACCACCTAATAATCTATCGTATCCTACAAAGTGACTCAAAATAGAAACAGGAATAAGAGCGGGTGCAGGGCTTCAGGAGCCTCATGTAGGCATAAAATTCTGGTGCTATCTTCCCTTTTGCAGGAAAAGAAATACTGCATATATTGGGGATAATTCCTTAAAAATGGCATCTTTTCCTGAAAATGTAAACATTATCTTTAACTGTTACACTGGTACAAATGAATTTCTCTTATTTTGGTAAACCAAATCTGGTTATTATCAGTAATGGAATGAGCCCTCACCAAAAATTGTTTTAAACTACTGATATTAAAATAGGACAATCATGATCAGAAGATTTAAGAGTAGCAAGAGTCAGGCTGAATTCATTTAATTAATATTTATTGAACATTAACTGTGCAAGGCATTATTTGAGATACAGTGGTTTCAAAACACACATACATCCCCCAAAAAACATAGACAAGGTTCCTGATCTTCTGAGGGTATAGACTTTATGAGTAACTACTCCTTAGGCAGAAGTTATCATCAAACTTAAATAAAAATGCTCTGAATATCTATGTTTCTTAAAGTCAAAACCTTTAGTCCTTTGCGTGTTCTCTCTCTCTCTCTCTCTCTCTCTCTCTCTCTCTCTCTCTCTCTCTCTCTCAAGTTTAAGGTTTTGGTTTCTCAGTTAATTTGCTAGAATGAACATTTTTAGACCCAAAGGATTAGCAAAATTTAGAGTCTGACAATACTGGTAAGGATTAGGAGGAACAGGGATACTCTCACACTCCTGGTAGGACAAATTAGTACAACCACTTTGGAAAAACCGTTCATTAACTAATAAAACTAAAGATCCAGCAATTTCACTCTCAAATATGGCCCATAGAAACTCCTCCTGCACATTTCAATCAGCACACACATAAAAAAAAAAGTTCATAGCAGTAGTATTCATAACGGCCAAAAACATCATCAACCCTAGAATGGCTACATATATTCAAATAATATGATGCTATATGCAATGAAATTAAACTACAGTTCTATATAATAACATGGAGGATGAAAGTTACAAACATACTATTTAGGTCTGAAAGAAGACACAAAAGAACACTTACAGTATTATTCCATGTATATAAAGTTCAAAAGCAGACAAAATTAAGCTATATGGTTTGCAATGAAACCTAGATAGTAACATCACAAAGTAAGGATATAATTATCATAAATGTCAGACTAGTCATACCTCTGAGCAAAAGTGTGGTTTATAAGCTAGGAGAGGCACACAGCAAGCTTCTTCAGGATGTAGCAATGATATATTTCTAGGTCCTATTGGTGGTTATATAGGTACTTGTTTTTTATAATTAATCTTTATACAATTATGTTTTGTGTATTTCTGTTATGTTTCATAATTAAAATCTTCAAAACATATGTTAAAATAATCTAAGAGTGTACATACAGTTGACCCTTGAACAACACAGTTTTGAATCGCATGTTTCTGACTATAAAAGTAAAACATGCTTTTTGGGTCCACTTATGAACAGATTTTTTTTCAAAAATACTACAGTATTTTTTCCCTCTGTGATTTTCTTAACATTTTTTCTCTTGCTTACTATAGTGTAAGAATACAGTATATACACACATAACATACAAAATATGTATCCACTGACGGTTATCGGTAAGGCTTCCTGTCAACAGTAGCCTATTAGTTCAATTTGGGGGGAGTCAAAGTTATACATGGATTTTCAACTGCATGGGAGAATTGGTGCCCGTAAACCCTGCATTGTTTAAGGGTCAACTATGTGTGTGTTTAAATTTTATTTACATATTTACTTACTAAATATATTTATTTAATACTTATTATAAATAATATCTATTTATTTCTTCCAATGTCTAAGAGTAAATAAATGTCTTGCACAATATACCCTTCCCCCCCAAGACAATTTAGGATGAGAACTGGGTAAAAGAGTAGGAATACTCAGAAATTAATACCTACAGACAGGCTTTCTTACTATACTTGCTTTCTTTGAGTTTATATGCAATAACACTTAAGATCTGTATTTCAAGAACATTTTCAATACAGACACAAACATTTAAATCTATGTATGTATGACTACCCGTCAGGAGCCATTACTGAATACCCAAAGTATTGTAAGAAATAAACAAAAGCTTCTGAAAAAGCCAAGCCAGGACACAAGTATATTTTGGTATTACCGTTTTAGTTTGTGGCCTCTGATGAAACCTCCAATGACTTCCCATCTCACTCCGAGTAAAAGCCAAAATCCTGACAATGGCTTAAAGGCCCAGCCCAATCTGGATGTCATTAACCTCTCCTGCCTCATCTCCAATTACATTCTCCTGAGCTCACTATGTTTCAGCCACACTGCCCTTCTTTGCTCTCGTTCCTCAAACAGAATAGGCTCGTTCCTGTCTCAGGGTTTGTACTTGGCCTTTCTCTACGACTCTTCCCTGAGATATTCTCTTGATACACACCCTCCCCATTATTGGGTCTTTCCGTAATGGTCACCATCTCTGTGAGGCCTACCCTGACACACTAAAAAATGTAATCCCCACCCCTATAGCCCCAATAGGTACTCCTCCATTACTTTTTTCTATAGCACTTAAAGTCATCTACCTTATTGTAGTTGGAATGTAAGAAGGGAGACTCTTGTCTATTTTGCTGCTGCACCGTCAGTGCCTGGCACATGGGAGGCCAGAAATAAATACTTATTTAATAAATGATTGAATTAATTTCCTTTTCTTTTGGATTTCTATCCTTGAAAGATTAAACAATAACTCCATACACTCCAAAAAACAAAGTTTCCTCTTTCTTATGTCAAAATTAATAAAGTTTGTTTTACTAACAAGTTTCAGGTTTGTGTTCTTATTAATATTAACGAGTCACAGGTAAGATTTATATAAAGTTGATATAAATGAAATTATATTTCCCCTAACCAATGTGCAGTGCCTGTTTTAACAGCAATGTTGGGAGAGCCCAGAGACACAAGGACTCCCCTGAAGTGCTGGTGCAGGTACACAATGGCACAATCACTGTGGGAACTGCCTGATAAGATACAGCATGAAGACTGAGTGATTGCTTCTTTTACCTATACTTTTTGTTATTTTTCAGTTCTTAAAAAAAAAAAAAAGCATGTTTTACTTTTATAATCAGAAAAACAGGTGTTTTAAAATTTTTGCAAATAAAATATAATTTCAAGAAGTTCTTTACATTATATTTTTACTAACACAGAAACAATAAAGGCTCCTGTTGTATATCTAGATGAAATAGCCCAAGAAGGAAACTATAGTTAGAAAAAAAATTATTTTTGAGTTAGGCACTAAATTTTTATGGAGTTTCCAGAGTAGAAGGGAAAACAAAACTCCATGGTGTTAGCATTCCATACAAGAATATGATTTTTTTCTAAAGAAATATTTAAAATAGGAACATTTCTACACAGCATAAAATGTGGGACTGATGTGATAAAGTGCAGGTAAGGAACTCCATTCAAACTTAGTGATTACAATGGCATAAGGAGGACAATTCACTAAAGAAAGTCTACGGGGTGACAAGTTAAAGTCGGAGTAAGCCTAGATCCAAAGGTTACTTTCCAACCAGAATAACTTGTGACCTGAACCATCTCTTAAGGCATAATAAATCTTAGAAAAAAAATACATAGCCATCTCATGTTGTACAATTATATTTATTACTAAGATTTCCATTTTAAGTTTTATCAATTTTTTTAAAAAATATGTAGCACATAAATTCTTCTCAAATTCTTAACATTGTTGATATATTCATGAGGTGACTCTACCATTAATATACATTCATATATGAGGTGGCTGCCCAAACTAGTTAAGGAATTCCTATTCAAATACTTGCAGCTGGCAGACTGTATTATTAGAGAAGAGTAACAGTTTTCATTTGTAACACTTCAGCATTCCAACTGCTCAAAGCTCTGAATAGAATCCACCTTTAAGTGGGAGGGGAAATATGGAATATAAAAATTAAAAATATACTCAGCCTCACAATAATGAATAAAAGCATAGTGGATTAAAGACTCCAGAAAAAAATTATAAATGAAAAACACTGGTCATTGAAACATATGGTCCCAGATTAAAATTTACCTGTAATAATTCTAATCTAAGGTGAAATTTTATATTTTTTAAATGCTTAATTTGGCTAAGAACGCTCCAAGAACTCTTCATAAATATCGACTATGTTTGGATTATGCTGAATTTATAAGGTGACACAAGAATTGCATGAACTTGCCCTAGCTGGTTTGGATAAGTGGAGCGTCGGCCTGAAGACTGAAGGGTCCCAGGTTCAATTCCAGTCAAGGGCACATACCTGGGTTGCGATCTCAATTTCCAGTAGGGGGCATGCAGGAGGCAGCCAATCAATGATTCTCTCTTCTCATGGATGTTTCTATGGCTCTCTCTCCCTCTTCCTTCCTCTCTGAAATCAATAAAAATATATTTTTTAAGAAAAGAACTGGCTGAAACCGGTTTGGCTCAGTGGATAGAGCGTTGGCCTGCGGACTCAAGGGTCCCAGGTTCAATTCCGGTCAAGGGCATGTACCTTGGTTGCGGGCACATCCCCAGTAGGGGGTGTGCAAGAGGCAGCTGATCGATGTTTCTAACTCTCTATTCCTCTCTGTAAAAAATCAATAAAATATATTAAAAAAAAAAAAAGAAAAGAAAAGAACTGGATGAACTGGATTGGAGCTAGGCCTACATTTAATGGGCAGGGAATACTGTAGGAGTTAAAAAAAGTAGTAAAAGAAAACAGAGGGGAGAAGGGGAAACGGTGAGTAATTACAGACATCTATGAAAAACAGCTATTGTATATGAGACAATAAAATCACAAAATATTAACATGCAAGGGTTGCCAAATTTATCATATTCCAAAAGGAATCCATAGGAAAAGAAATTTCCAGAGCCTCTGGCCCTATGCAGATCTTCTAACATAGAAATCCACACCTGAAACCTATATGATCCTATTAACCATGTCACCCAATAAATTTAATTTGTAAAAAAGATTTGCATTCCAAGTTGTGGAAGATTCTCCTCATTACTCCCTCTCCCTCAAATGATCCCTCCTTCTCCTCAAAGTGCTAGACCAAGTGGAAGAATTCAAATAAAAAAATACTTAGAACAGAATCAAAACACCAAAGCAATAACAACCAAAAGAAGGAGAAGGAGGAGGAGGGAGTGGAGGAGAAAACCATAAGGGATATGTATAAGGTTTTTGTTCACTAGAGTTTTGTTTTTAATGGCAAAAAAATGAAAACAATTTATATATCCATCAAAGGGATTTGGGGAAACTGTGAAACAGTCATACAGTGAAATAAAAATAAAACAGCTAAAATGAGGGACCTCGATCTATATATATTCAGATGAATAGATGTTGAAAAACAAGAATAAAGGGGAAAAAATGACTTCCATAGAATTTATTTATATATTTATACACACATTTATGTATTTCACACACACTGCGCTGGAGGAATGCACACGGAATTTATGGTAACAGGTTGTCTCTGGGGAGCTAGGGTGGGAAAAAGAACTGAGAAAGTGAAAAAAAAAGGGGGGCTTCAGCTGAAGGTGTTTGTCACAATCTCTCTACTTGTTTGGTTTTTTGAAAAAACTTTTCAAAAACAATGAATTCAGAGGAAAAAGTAAATTAGAAAAGCTTTGAAAAATCGACATCACAGCAATATTTCAAACAGACAATACTGCAATCAGCATCAAACAAAAAAAGCCAACGAATTCAGCCCTTATCTTCTCAATAATGAAAAGTCCAGCTTTTGTTGGTAAAATATTTTTCCTGGTTGATGGGAATTACATAGCACTAGGGTTATTTTAAAAGGGAGAGAGTAAACAGACTGACTTCATGCACTGCAGTAAAAAAGTACATTTTAAATAAAAATAATACTACCATATATCCCAGCATATCTTCGAGAGGCTGTAAATCCTCACAAGGAACCGTGTTTCCACGAAGTGCCTTCTTTACTTTCTAGCCTTCTAACCTCTGTAGGACCTCTGTTCTGTTCTCCCTTCTAACCTCCTGTAGACTTGTCCTCCATCTTTCCCTCATTTTACTTATGCCCCTCTTTAAGGACCAATCCCTACTTCTTTAATCACCTCAAATTTTAATACCTATTTTAAAAAAAACTTGAGACTTTCTGAAATGATTTAAGCTTTTTCTCTTCTTTCAAATATGTTTTTCCTCCCTATTCCTTTACTTTTTCAACCCCAACCTGTTTTTCCCCTTCCATTCTCTTGCTGACCAACAGTTGCCTTCAACTGCTAGCAAGCCTCTGGCATGTGGATAAATTTCACTTCTTAAGGAAAAGATATTCCCAAGTAAACCAAACAAAATTCCACTCCACAGCCCAAAGGTCAAGTAAAGGGGGAAAAACTAAAGTAAAAAATACTAACCATATTTTCCTGCCTTTCATTTTGACATTTTGGCGAGGGATAAAGTTCTAACTACCTAATGGAAGAGCAAAACCAAACTTGCTTGCACATTTTATCATCTTTATAGCATTTAAATGTATCTGGAGTCCTCTGTTGCACAAGGCACTTGGGTTAAGAATAATAAAGCCACTTAGAATAGGTATATACAGTTGAGTACTATAGCCTAGTAGAAAGATAACCTCAAGAGTCACAGTAGAGGTACAACCCATACACTCCCATCACATCCTCCTGATCTTCTTAAAAAAAAAAAAAAAAGTCCAAGGTCCTTTTTGTTAAAAGCTTTAAGCTATATAAGCATTCTCTCACAAGCAAGCGGTGTTCAGCGCTTCACACCCTTCAAAGTACTTTGACATTCATGATCTTATTTGGGATTTTAAACAGCTCTGTGAGGCATGCAGGGCAAGTATTTTACAAATAAGGAAACAGAAGCTCAGAGGTTACAATCTGTCATGGTCACACAGCTATTAAAGGGTTTGAATTCAGAACTTAAATCTTTCAACTCCTAATCCAATACTTTATAATTCATGTGACTAGGTGATTCTTAGATCAGATAGTCTTTATCAACATACAGAATTTGAAAAATATCTGATACGAAGACATTCATACACCCCAGCTTCCAATTCCAATTTCATTTTCAAGTGGCAATTCTGTCGAAAAGTATGCTCTTTGTTCTAATGAATTCTATGCACCATTATTAATGAAGACCTGGGCAAACTGTTGATAGGCTCATGCCTATCTGCTTTCAAGACTGGGCCCTGGGCACAAATCATAGGTCCTCATACTTTTAGAATGCCTTTCCATGTTTTAGTCCCTAATCAACATTAATTTTAAAAAATAAAATGTCTACTGGTTCTTACATGCCAGAGTAATTTTCTAGTCTGAGTTTCTGAGAATCCAGTGTCTTTTTTTCTCTCTAGAGATCTCTCTCTTTTGCCATAAGATTACAGAATTTAAAAATACAATTTCTATCATTATTTAACTATACTCATGTCAGATCTCTAACATGACTAAAATACTGAGTGACACCATCTTCTATCCATTTGCTCAACCCAAAACCTTTTTTATTTAAAATCCTCATCCGAGGATATGATTTTTTATTGATTTTTTTTTTTAAGAGAGAAAGGAAGCGGGGATGGTGTATGGGACAAAGCTCCAACTAACTGAGCCCCCAGCCAGGGCCCAAAACCTATCTTTTCATATCCAATCTATCAGCAAGTCCTCTCAGCTGTCCTGCTCCCTAATATATTCCACACATCTACCCATTTTAGTTTTATCCATTTCTGTCCCTTTGCTCTCACCTGAACCAGTGTTAACTGTTTCCTAATTGATCTCCCAGCTTCCTCTATAGCACAGTCTATTCTCCACACAGCAGCCACAATGAACTTTTAAAAAGTAAATCAGATCATGTCTCTCTTCCATTTAACCACACTTAGAATAAAATTCAATATCTTTACCTGACCCTGTAAGTGCTGGCCTACTATACCAAATTCACCTCCTACCCTTCTACATCACTATCTTCACTCCAAACACACTGGCCTTCTTTCTATAAATAAGCCATGCCTGTTTCCATCACAGGGTCTTTGTATTGTTTTCCCTCAGCCTAGAAAACCCTTCTAGATACTCACATTGCTTGCTTCTTGTTATTTTGGTCTTAGCTCAAAAGTCACCTAGTTTACTCTGACTACAGTCAAAAGTAGCAGTTCTACCCACACCTTCTATTAATTTGTTTTATGTGAATTTTTATGTAAATTAATCCGCTACACTGTTTACAGTCTAGAGCCTGATCATCTCTTCTGAGTGCATTTATAATACTGACATTCTGGTCCTGGAAAGTTGAAAACCAGGATGTAGGCAGTGGGGGGTTCTGTAAATATAATACTCAGTTCAAAGTCAGAAGCTGCACAATGATCTTTTTCTTTTTAGCATCCAACAGAAATTTTCTTTTTCTTTTAGGTATAACAATTTTTAAACAAAACCATTGTTAATCTTTTTGGAAAATTTTCTATTATATCCATTTATGCTTCTATTTTAAAAAACAATATCAAGCCTCTAGACTCTGTCATTATTTTTTATTTGCCTTAAAGAAATCACCAGTTTTCCTGACCACCAAGCCTTACTCTATAATGCATGACTTACTGTCTATCAATTAAAGAAAACATCTAATCATAATGGGACTGGGGATCCAGGACCTGTTTTCCAAGATAAGAAATTGGCTTACAAATAGAAAAATAAAGATAGATATAAGGGCATTTTTGGAGATGGAGATGTAAATAATACCAACAATTTTAACAAATGCCTTATTGAGTGATTAAAAAAAAATCAAGAAAACTTGCTAATACTATTTAATTTTTCAAAAGTAAAAGACTGAAGTGATATGAATAAAGTGAAGGGAGTTCTTTGCTATTAGTCTGAATACTCTTTAAGGGCAAGGGACTTGCACCTAGAGCATCCTGTGTTGTGCCTGGCACATACAAGGTGTTCATAAACATCTGGCGAATAAAGAAATTAGTAAAATAATTCTAGAGATATAAAAGGACTTAATGAACACCCAAGTGATTTTGTTCTACAGATTAGGAAAATGAACCCCAAAGCAGCTCAGTGGCTTGCCCAATGTAATATAGTATACACAGGAGGCCAAGAGCAGAGCTTAGACCAAAACCCCAGCTATTCTACTATCTCCCTATAGTTACACTGAAAATGCAGGTGCTGGGCTCAAGAATTTCAATGTGGGTAAATGAAAGGTAACGCATTAGTGAAAAATAGTCAAACTGTAATTAAGGACATTTGAGTTCAATAATGATTTGAAATGTAAAAAAAAAAAAAAAAAGAACTTGATGAGGCACAATAGTTACCCAATTTGAAGAGTCCAAATGGACCAACCAAATTCTTCTCTCCATTATCAGAAAGGATACTGAAAACAAACCAGAAAACACATGTAACACTGACATCCTCCAACCTAGCTTTAAAGTCTTACCTAACCAAATTAAGTCAACTGTCAAACTAACTAATTCCAACAGAAGTAAAGTGGTTATACAAACTGAATTCATCCCTAAGTACACAGGGTTACAAACACAAATTTGCAACTCTATTTGTTCTTGGCCCTCTATAACCTTTTCTTCCTTTCAATTCAATCAAAAATTTACTGATTAAAACTGCACAGACATGATTTACTCTGATCCTTAAGATGGGAAAAGGTCTCTTTATTTCCTAAAAACCCTTTCCTTCAAAAAAACAAAGATTCATCTTATCAGCCTAATCAAATTATTATCAAACTAGAGGCCGAATGCACGAAATTCATGCAAAGGGCTCGGCCCTCGCAGCCCTGGCTTCGTCCAGAAGCTCGTCTGGAAAGTCGTCCAGAAGGTCATTAGGCTGTGCAGTCTAATTAGCATATTATGCTTTTATTATTATAAAGTATCCATTTTGAGAAAGGCCTATAGATTAAATTCCCCACCTATAAAATAGTAGACTCACAAGCAAAGATAATTTTTTAAACTTTAAAAAAAATTGATTTGAAAGAAAGAGAAAAACATCGATGTGAGATGCTTGCTATATGCACCCTGACCAAGGATCGAACCTGTACCTGGGTATGTGCCCTGACCAGGAATTAAACCCACCACCTTCTGGTATATAGGACAATGCTCCAACCAAGCCACACCAGCCAGGGCAAGCAAAGATAGATTTTTATCCTAAGTCCAACAACTAACTAATCTTAACATTAATGTTTCTATTGCTTGAGCCCTAAAGTCAATCAACCATAAAAAATATTCTTTAAATGCAATTTGGATGTCCAGTCCCATGTTGAACTACCAGCCTCATTACTACAGATTTCTTTAGAATGACTTTCCAATCAGTTGATTTGAATAAAGAGAAAATGTTTCTGGCCTTAAAGAGCCAGGAAAAGACTTATAATTAAAAGAAAAACTGCTCATATTTCCAAGAACTGAGAAATTCTCAATATATAAATTTTCCTCCTTTAAAAAATATACTACCATCTTTTACAGAAGATATTGATAGGAAATAAGTTTTGCTTTTAAATAGCAAGTCACTTTGAAGTCACAAAAATTAGATGAATATTAGATGAACAAAAACTCAGTAAAGCCAATTTTACAAATCTAGAATAGTCAGGTATTCAAACAAAAAAGGGAAGCTTTGGACTCTAAACACAAATTCACTTCAAATACTAAATACTTACAGAACTCAAAAATAAATTCACTGTTAGGGGATCGAGTCTTCAAAGTTCCAATATGTGGGTAAGAGTTACCACTACCACTTTATCTTTATTGCCAGAGAAGATAGTGACTTGAAGAAATGTTAAAAAAAAAAAAAAAACCAACTTAGAAAGGTCAACATTTTATTGGGTCTTCCAAAATCAATTCTTTGCAATAAGAAGAGGACATCATTTAAATAAACTGTTAGACTAAGAATAGAATAAATCAATATATTCTTAAGCTTTTGTAGTCCTCAGGACCTGAACTCTAGCACAAGCTTTGTAGATACTTTCTGAAATCTGAGCTTGCCTTATTGCTTTCCTTCCATTCCTCCCTTCCTTTCTTTCCTCACCTGAGGATATATATTTATTAATCTTTAGAGAGAGAGGAAGGGAGAGAGAAACATTGATGTCAGAGAGAAACATCAATCCCCTGCCTCCTGTACACGCCCCAGCTATACAGGATCGACCTAGGTATGTGCCCTAACTGGGAATCAAACCCGAAACATTTTGGTGCACAGGATGACGCTCCAACCAACTGAGCAACCTGGCCAGGCTGAGTTTTCTCATCTTTAAATTGAGGGAAACTGTCCAAGAATCTCTAAGGTCCCTTCCAGAACTAGAGTTTTATGTCCCTTTGGAAATACTGTTAAAATTATACCTGCCTCTCTTCATGTATGCTTTTTAAAAACTAAAAACAATACATATAGCATACATAATTCAAAATTATAGACACCCAAATCCAGACAACAAATCCCTTTTCCAAAGCCTAAAGATAACCACTATTTTCTATTCTCAGAAACATACAAAAACCACACAAAACCAAAAAAGGGGCATGTACCAGCAAACTAACTAACTCTCTCTCTCTCTTATATTCCCTTGTAGGCACACATACACCTTATTTTTTCTAAAGTTTGCAAAGAATTTTAGTGTACACTAATGTGTGGTTTTCAGGATTTTCCTACTGCAAGTAATGTAGCAAACAGGTATATCTAAATATAAGTGCAAGCAAGACCAAGAACCTGTGCATTGTTTATTTTGATAGATATTACCAAAATGCCCTACAAAATGTTGTTCCAATGACACATATTCCCCACATAAGTGCCTGATTCCCCACACTTTTGAGCACCTACCATCTTAATACACACTTTTCATCCAGTATGATTAGAGACAGAGAGACATAAACAAACCTTTAGGCAGAAGAGCCAGTGAGACTAGACCCCCCAAAAAAAGAAAAAAGGCCAGAAATTAGTCTTTCATTAATTAAGTGGGAAAACTCCAGTCAAAAATATACCAGAAATAATATGTGGTACTTGTCTGTGTATAAGATTTATGTGTGGCTGTTTCCTTCAGATGTTTGTAAAAGAAGATATTGATAGAAAATAAATTTTGGGGGTGTGGAGAGGAAACACAAGGAGAGTAGGTGAGCAACTTGTATTGCAGATTTTATAATTCCAAGGAGACTCAGTTCTGTCTTAGATCATGATATGGATTAATAACATGTATGAATAAATTCCTCTACATATAACCTGGCCACTTTTATCCAGAGATGATTATCAGCACAGTAAAAAGTCAACTTAATTCCTTATCTTTATCACTGGCAAAGGATTCCTATTCAGCCTTTACCCTAAAATTAATTGGAATAGTGCATGATTCCAGAGGTCATAAAAGTGTTAATAAAGCACATAGGAAGCAACTCTTGCTATATTTTAAAAATGTTTTTTATTTAACAATTGGAATAATGCCTAGCATGCTGTACTAAGTAACTGTTAAGTTATTCACACTATCCACTTTGAAAATTACTATCTTCATTTAACAGTAACTATTTCCAAAGGACCATGTGAACGTCAGGCAACTCTAGGAATATATGTTTCTGTATGTGTATGAACTTGAGTATGTATGTGTGTATGTATGGGAGAATACATTAAGTTTCTAAAAATAAAATAAATATAGACAAACATTCTCATTTTACTGTCCTATAATTTGCTATTCCAGCTGACCCTTGCACAACATGGCTTTGAATCTCATGGGTCTACTTATAAGCAGAATGTTTTCAATAACTATACAGTTGGCCCTCTGTATCCCCAGGTTTCACATCCCCAGATTCTGTGGATACGGAAAGCCAAGTCTATCCATTGCTCTACACCATTTTATATAAGGAACTTGAGCAGCCTAAGATTTTGGTTTCTACCCACGAGGGTCCTGAAACCAATCCCCCACAGATACTGAGGGATGAATGTAGTTAAGTTTTTGGGGAGTCAAACTTATATATGGATTTTTGACTGTGTGGGGATCAGTACCTCTAACGCCACATTGTTCAATGGTCAATTGTATAAGTATTTATTATATCTTCAGTTGTAGTATGTTATCATGTTTTGGAGGGAGAGTCCAAATTATACTTTTTGTGTTTGGAGTCCAAATTATACTTTGGTCTTTCTCTAAAATGTGACAAAAAAAATTAATTTATAATCAGGGAAATGCAGTATATTTAATGCAGTATGTTTGTTTCCAGCAAAAGCTTCATCTAATTTTATAAGAAAAGTGGGGAAATACAATTTAGGAACACTCAATATGAGATTATTCCTAATACATTATATCTTCTCCTCACCCAAGTAAACCAACCAACCATACCCAGCACTAATTCTCTTAAGAAAACTGCCCCCAATTTCTTCTATTATCAGAGGATCAATTTAAAAAACTCACAATTTTAAGCATCTATAGGAAGCACTCAGAATCAAGGCAATCCTTATGTATACTGACACATAAAACTAACCAACCACAGAGAGTCCTATGTTGAGGGCCAGGAGCATCTCTTTTATTGATTTTTTTTAGATAGAGAGATAGAGATAGAGATGGAGATGGAGATGGAGATGCAGATGGAGATGCAGATGGAGATGCAGATGGAGATGGAGATGGAGATGGAGACGGAGACGGAGACAGAGACAGAGTCAGAGATAGAGATAGAGATAGAAATTGGGATAGAAACACTGATTTTTTGTCCCATTTATTTATGCATTCATTGACTCTTGTATGTGCCCTGACTGGAGATCATACCCACAACCTTGGTGTACTGGGATGATGCTCTAACCAACTTAGCTACTGGCCAGGGCCAGAAACATCTCTTTTAAAATGAATTGGCCTTGCCCTAGCCTTGGCTCAGTGGATAGAGTGTAGGCCTGTGGACTGAAGGGTCCCGGGTTCAATTCCGGTCAAGGGCACATGCCCGGGTTGTGGACTCCATCCCCAGTAGGGGCATGCAGGAGGCAGCCATTCAATGATTCTCTTTCATCACTGATGTTTCTATCTTTCTCCCTCTCCCTTCCTCTCTAAAATCAATAAAAATATATTTAAAATTTAAAAAAAAAAAAAATGAAGTGGTCTTCTCAACTCTTGTTCTGATTACATCACAAATGATCAATGGGACCCAATGCCAAACACTGTACTCAGAGCACATAATTCCAATAAGGCATCAACTGGGAAAGGGAGTGGGGAATTGAACTAAATGGGACACAAAGTCAGATAAAAGGGTTACTTGGCGCCCTGGCCGGCTTGGCTCAGTGAGCATTGGTCTGTGGACTGAAGGATCCTGGGTTCGATTCCGGCCAATTGCACATGCCTGGGTTGCGGGCTCGATCCCTAGGGGGCGTACAGGAGGCAGCCGATTGATGATTCTATCATCATTGATGTTTCTCTCTCTCTCTCTCTCTCTCTCTCTCTCTCTCTCTCTCTCTCTCTCTCTTCTCCTCCCTTCCTCTCTGAAATCAATAAAGAAATACACTTTACAAAAAAAAAAAAAAAAAGGGGGGTTACTTGGCAAGGGTCCAGCCTATGACATTATCAAAAAGTCATGTGGGAGGTCCCTAAATTCTAATATTAATGAAGAAACCCTTACCTGTAGGAATATGATTTGAATAGGCCCTTTAAGATTGATTGATTGCAGCTGAAGAAAAAGTCGTCTAAGACTAGCAAATTCTACTGAATGGAGTTCAATGTCCTGTCTACCAGACTGAATTCCACAGATTTGTAGATAAAAATTTTAGGTTAGGAGTTTTCAAACAAAATTATACATCAAAGAAAAACAAATATTCCAATCACGTAAAGAGGCAGGCCTCAGACTAAAATGAAATAATTCCGTCCTTCAGTACCATCCACTGTTTACAAGACATACAATCTGTTTCTTGGACTTGACATTGGTATTAAGTGGCAATGGATGAAGGAGAAAATAAACGACTACTTGAAATTAATCCAAAAATCAAATCTAAAAACATCCAATTTAACACTGAGCTAGCACAGAAGTCAAAAACAAACTAAAGGAGTATTTGGTTGGGTTCCCATGTTACATGGCAAACTACTATGACATAAAAGAAAATAATGGTTCATGATTGGCTGTAGACAGTCTGGTAACCAAGATGCATATTTATGGTTTACAGCCCATACCTGCCACAACAGTTTACCCAATCCAATGATGTAATGCAAATAACTTCCAAAAATAAGTACTTTGGGGTTTTTTTCCATTGTATGAGTTTTGTGGGGTTTTTTGGTATGAGTTTTTAATGAGCATGTACTCCATACAAGACACAGTAGTCAAGGCACAGTCCAGAGGAATGGATGTTTCTTATTCTAATGCTGCATAAAACTACTAAAACTTAATGTCCAATGTCCTTGACAGTTCCAAATAATTTATAATTAACCCAATTACTTCTATAAATATTGCACACCTATAAACTTTGACTTTCATAACTGATGTTAATTTAGCTAATTAAAAATCTATACTATAAAAGGCCTGTTGCCATAACGCCCAACGACCGGAATCACCAGGAGGTGCATTGATGGGTCCTGCGGCGCCGGCAGCGAGACTCTGCTCCGGGTCCCATAGCGCCAGGGGGACTCTGGGTCTTGCACAATTTTGCGCGCTGGGCCTCTAGTATCTTTATATTATGTTGGCAATAAAGATGATAGTTATCCTCCTTATTCTATAATGAAAGCATGATCTTTATTTCAATTCCTACCATAATTGAAGATGAAAACTTATTTAAAAAGAAAATTTTAAAATACTGTAGATATCTACAGTGAGGTCATTCACAATTTATTGCAGGGAAAAAGACTAGAATCAACATAGTGCTCACCATCCAATTTGTAGATTCTTCAGATCCTATGTTGCCTCTCTGTCTTCAAATAGTGATTACCAAGTAGAAAGAGAATAAAGTTAAGCCCATCCATTCTCTTATTTGTAAGCTTGGTCAAAGAATTGGTGATAAAGTTGAGAAGAATTTCTTAAAATGAGGTTTTAGCATTATGAAAAGTTTTAATCATAATGTTAAAAGACTATAGGAGAAGAGCACCCACAAAACTCCCAGATAAACTCGGAATGCATTTTTTAAACAATTTTTATGTACTGTAAAATTGCTTTTGTATAAAATTAGAGTGTGAATTTTGACAAAATTCACATGTAACCACCACCACAATCAAAATAATAAAAGTTGCCCTAACCGGTTTGGCTCAGTGGATAGAGCGTCGGCCTGCGGACTGAAGGGTCCCAGGTTCGATTCCGGTCAAGGGCATGTACCTTGGTTGCGGGCACATCCCCCGTGGGGGGTGTGCAGGAGGCAGCTGATCGAAGTTTCCCTCTCATCGATGTTTCTAGCTCTCTATCCCTCTCCCTTCCTCTCTGTAAAAAATCAATAAAATATATTAAAAATATAATAATAATAATAATAAAGTTTTTGTGTTAATTTTAGGACCACAAATAAGAGTTATCTACAGGGCTTACATCAAGCCCTGGCCTGTTTGCTCAGTGGTTAGAATGTTGGCCCAAGACTGAAGGGTCTCAGGTTCAATTCCCGATCAAGGGCACATAACCTCAGCTGCAAGTTTGCTTCTGCCCCGGGTCAGTGCCAGTGTAGGAGGCTACCAGTCGATGTGTCTCTCTCACATTGATGTGTCTCTCTCTCCTCTCCTCCTTCCTTTTCACTCTCTCTAAAAATCAATGGGAGTCCCGGGTCCGGGCGAGGCCCTGAGCCCCTGGATCCGGGTGAGCCTGGGCCCCGGGTCCGGGGGAGGCCCTGGGCCCCTGGATCCGGGTGAGCCTGGCCCCGGGTCCGGGGGAGGCCCTGGGCCCCTGGATCCGGGTGAGCCTGGCCCCGGGTCCGGGGGAGGCCCTGGGCCCCTGGATCCGGGTGAGCCTGGGCCCCGGGTCCGGGGGAGGCCCTGGGCCCCTGGATCCGGGTGAGCCTGGCCCTGGGTCCGGGCGAGGCCCTGGGCCCCTGGATCCGGGTAGCCTGGGCCCCGGGTCCGGGCGAGGCCCTGGGCCCCTGGATCCGGGTGAGCCTGGCCCCGGGTCCGGGCGAGGCCCTGGGCCCCTGGATCCGGGTGAGCCTGGGCCCCGGGTCCGGGGGAGGCCCTGGGCCCCTGGATCCGGGTGAGCCTGGCCCCGGGTCCGGGGGAGGCCCTGGGCCCCTGGATCCGGGTGAGCCTGGCCCCCGGGTCCGGGCGAGGCCCTGGGCCCCTGGATCCGGGTGAGCCTGGCCCCGGGTCCGGGGGAGGCCCTGGGCCCCTGGATCCGGGTGAGCCTGGGTCCCGGGTCCGGGGGAGGCCCTGGGCCCCTGGATCCGGGTGAGCCTGGCCCTGGGTCCGGGCGAGGCCCTGGGCCCCTGGATCCGGGTGAGCCTGGGTCCCGGGTCCGGGCGAGGCCCTGGGCCCCTGGATCCGGGTGAGCCTGGGCCCCGGGTCCGGGCGAGGCCCTGGGCCCCTGGATCCGGGTGAGCCTGGGCCCCGGGTCCGGGCGAGGCCCTGGGCCCCTGGATCCGGGTGAGCCTGGGCCCCGGGTCCGGGCGAGGCCCTGGGCCCCTGGATCCGGGTGAGCCTGGCCCCGGGTCCGGGCGAGGCCCTGGGCCCCTGGATCCGGGTGAGCCTGGCCCCGGGTCCGGGTGAGGCCTTGGGCCCCTGGATCCGGGTGAGCCTGGGTCCCTGGTCCGGGTGAGGCCGTGGGCCCCTGGATCCGGGTGAGGCCACGCGACCCTGGGTCTGGGAGAGGCCACGCGCCCCTGGGTCCGGGTGAGGCCATGCGCCCCTGGGTCCGGATGAAGCTGAATCCTGGGTCTGGGCGAGGCTGTGTGCCCCTAGATCCGAGTGAGACTGGATCCCGGGTCTGGGTGAGGCCGTGGGCCCCTGGATCCGGGTGAAGCCGTGCCCCTGGATCCGGCCGAGACCAAACCAGAGGGAGTCGGACCTGCATTACCACCATTTGTCCACCATCCAGAGCTGAGGGGTCAGTGCCGACATGTACTCATAAGGAACTGGTGGACATTGATATTGGGTCTCAAAAGAACTGTTGGACCAGAAAGAAACTCACTACAGACTGATTCATTTGCCTGTCAGCATAACTATTATTGCTCGTCGCACATTCAATTCTTATAAGTATATCTCTAGTGACACATGATTTCGCTCATCTAGGGGAAATGATGAACAACATAGACTGATGAACAAGAACAGAACCAGAAACAAGGAGGCATCGATCGGACTATCGGGCCTCAGAGGGAGGATAGGGGAGGGTGGGGGGAGGGGGGAGAGATCAACCAAAGGTCTTGTGTGCATGCATATGAGCCTAACCAATGCTTAAGTTCAACAGAGGGTTGGGGCATCCATGGGGAGGGGGGTGGGATGGGAATGGGGGGATGAGGACAAATATATGACACCTTAATCAATAAAGAAATTTAAAAATAAATAAATAAATAAATAAATAAAAATCAATGGGAAAAAATATCCTCTAGTGAGGATTTTAGGTAAATAAATAAATAAATAACTTACATTAAAAGATTTCTACCAAGTACAAGCAGATAAAACAGGACCTAAAAATTTAAACAAGGATTTATTGAAAATAGAGGAATACTGGCCTCTACTTTAACTCCTCCCTTCTAGCCAATCCAAATAACTACAATCATCCCCATTTCTTTAACTCCCATGGCATTAGTTACTATGTGCAAGCGTCTCTCTTCTGTACCACAGACTAACTTCCTACCACGAGACATCTCATGGCTATCTCAAAGGCCTCTCAAACTCATCAAGTCCAAAATGGAAGCCATCTCTCCCCACCCCCAAAACTTGTCTTCCATAATACTACCGTTCAACCAAGTACTCAAACTAGAAACCTTAGAGTTAGCCTTAACTCCCCACGCCCCCTCACTACCACCACACCTCCACTTCCTACCCCCCAATTTAGTCAATCATCATGTCTTGTCAATTTCACCTCAGAAATACATCCCAATAAACCATTCCTCTTGATCCCCACAACCAACAACCAGCTTAATCAGTTCAGGACATTAGTATACTGCAGTATTACCTTAATTAATGCAAAACTTTCTTGTTTCATTCCTGCAGAGTAAGCTGTTGTTTTTTTTCACCTCAGCATCTTTGCATATAGTTTTTCCTCTGCCCAGAATGCCTTTTTTTCATCTTTGTAAACATCTACTCTAATCACTACAAGTAAAATTAAATGCTTCCGCATCACTCTCAATGTGTAAATCTCTTGCTTTTGTAATTATTCTCTTTTCTACCAGACTGAGTGTCCCAGGAGAGCACTTAACTGTGTTATATTCACCTTGTAAGCCTGGTGTCTAGGCATTGTCCAGCAAATAGTAGATACTTAATAAATGTGTAAAAAATGAGTAAGTGTATATATCATGACCCAGATAAAATGATTTCCTTTTGCTAAGATTCTATGCTTATCAAGTGATCTTTTGCTTAGTTCCGTGGTCAGCAAACTGCGGCTCGCGAGCCACATGCAGCTCTTTGGCCCCTTGAGTGTGGCTCTTCCACAAAATACCATGGCCTGGGCGAGTCTATTTTGAAGAAGTGGCGTTAGAAGAAGTTTAAGTTTAAAAAATTTGGCTCTCAAAAGAAATTTCAATCGTTGTCCTGTTGATATTTGGCTCTGTTGACTAATGAGTTTGCCGACCACTGGCTTAGTCCAACACAGTAATTGCATAATAGCAGGCAAGTTACTAAAAACCTCTTGTGCCTCAAACTCGTTACCTGTAAAATACATGTAAGAATACCTCCCCCATAAGGTTACTGTGAAGAGTAAATGAGTTAAATACATGTAAAATGCTTAGAGCAGTAAGTGCTCAGTGAACATTACCTATTGTTATTAGTTTTTTAATAATACACAGTGCTAGGAGGGGAATGGACTGAGCAGACACATGTTTTCTTGGTCATGGGAAAGACCATCCCTCAACGTACATGAATAAAGTGATAGTCTGGTTTATCTGTCAGCCCCTTGCAGTTTGGTTAGCTACCTTTCCACAAGACCAATCAACTCTGGTGGCAATGGAATGGATCCTGAATCTTGAAGACCACATTCATCAAGTTGACAGCATCCTGAGAGGGCTTGTAAGAAGAGCTAGCTGGTCACCTATGACACCTTACCTAATGTTTTCTCTAAAAGGCAACATTTGGTCAAATATAGTACAATTTAGTGAAAAGAATATGATGTTACAAGGGAAATACTTAAAGTATGCCACTAATTAGCTTTGAATATGATTGTGTACTTTAAAGAGAAAGTCTCCGAGTTTCAAAAACTACTAGTCAGCTCTCAATTATCCACACTAAAGGAGGTGAAAAATGGCATAATTCAAATTGTATCTGGGCTGAACTAATAATAAAATGTATTTACATAGCTTGGTCATACATTGAAAACATCATGGGAGTGAATTAAACACAAAAGAAGGAAGCCAGCATGAGATAAATTCCTACAGATAATTTACATGATGATAATTTAAAACTGAGTATTATTATATAATTCCTCTCAACCTCACAGCATCCTCTTGAGGCTCAATCTTAGCTATGAAATTCTTTCAAACAAAAATCTCTAAATGTCACTTAGAAATAAATGATGAGAACTGAGTTTTTAAAGGTGAATCAATCTAGACCTGGGAAGCCATGAGAGAATCATCCACTTGAGGATTTTTGCTCCCACAAATGTGGAGATGCATTATTGCACCTAAAGAGCCAGAAGTGAGTATCAGCCTAACTACAGGCCAATTTATTTCATAAAATCAAGGTATTCTTTAAAGGTTATGTAACAATTTCAGTGCCAGAAAGTATTTCGGTGATCACCTAATACCCTTTGATTTTATAGAAAAAACTGAGATCCACAAAAGTTGCAACATGTCTGTCAAACTACAAATTAAAATAAATATTTAAGTATTGGGAAGTTCATATAACTGACATATAACACTTATTAGTTTTACGTGTACAACATATGATTTGATATATGTATGTAAATTGCAAAATAATTACCACAATAGGTTTAGTTAACATCCATTACCACACATAGTTATAAAAAAAATCCATTTTTTCCTTGTGATGAGAAATTTTAAGGGCTACAGGAAGTTCATTATTTAAATAATTCACTTACATAAATAACCATCTATATTTCGTGTAAATAGAGACTTTAATGTATTCAGTTTAATTAGACTGGGCCATATCTATATATCTGCTTTATTTTATAGATCCATACTGTACAACTTCAAATGTCTGAATAATAAAATTGGTCCTCTGGGATATCACTTTAATCCTGTACATTCTCTCCACTACACCATAACAACCATCATCCTTTCGCATTGGTCTACTATTTGTGAGCTCATATGTACAACCATGTGTCTTTTATTTTTTCCATGTGTCTTCCTCAAATTTGTTCATACCATTCCTAAAGCCAGAAATGTTTCCTACCTCCTATTTGAATATCACCCTTTGGGATCCAGGTCAAGTTCCACATTGCCTTGAAGCTTTTCCTAATCACCCCAGTTCACTCTGAATTCCTATAGTACTTGTTACTTTCTTGGCAGTTAATAATGTTACTTAGAATACCTTACCTGATAATTAACATAGGATGCCCAGTGTATATGTTTTTGTCTATGCCCCAAATTTTCTTTTGGTAGGTCTAATGAGACCTAGGAATAGGTACTTAAAAACCAAAACAAAACAGCTGATAGAAGAATAAAATTTCTTTTTCCCTTTATTAAAATGTCCTTTAATGCTGTTTAAATTTCCTTTTAACTAAAAAAATACTTAAAGTTGGGAAAACATAGAACATTGCATACCCTTTAACAAAGAAATTCCTGATCAGTATATAAGAACTTATATATAAGGAAGTTCATCATAGCATAATTTATACGCAAAACTGGAGAAAAAGGAAGTTCATTAGTAGGGAACTGGCCAAATAAAATATGATGCATCTATACAACAGAATTCTACATCGTTACTTTAAAACATTATTTTTTTAGTAACATGAAAGCTTTTTATATTTTAACTAGAGGCCTGATGCATGAAATTCGTGCAAGGGTAGGGTCCCTAGGCCTGGCTGGCGATCTGGGCTGCTCTGTTAGGTCCCTTGGCTGGCCTGGGGCCTGCGGGCTGGGAGCAGCTCCTGCATTGAGCATCTGCCCCTGGTGGTCAGTGTGCGTCATAGCGACAGGTCATGGGAAACATTGCCGTTACCTCAATTTACCTATTAGGCTTTTATTATATAGGATTTTTTTTCTTTATTTTCTTCTATTTTTTCATTACAGAATAAAAACAATCTTTTATTCTGAAAAAAATTGTAGATTTTGAAATTACACACAACTCTTTTTAAGAATTTGTGTGTATTGTGCATTACTCACATTTACTATTATCACCACCACTTAAGAAGTGACACACTAGCTCATGAAGAGCAGTAGTCCCTAACAAAGTATCGAAGTATACATGCAATTAACTTCCATGCTGTTTTCATGCTGTTTCTTCAAGCAAGAAGTTTCTGAAATAACTGACAAATGGTTTTCACTGAAGGAAGTTTCTCATCCTATATAATAAAAGGGTAATATGCAAATCGACCGAATGGTGGAACGACCAGTCGCTATGATGTGCACTGACCACCAGGGGGCAGACGCTGTGCGCTCCCACAGGAGGATCGCCGCTCAGCCAGAAGCCGGGCTGATGGCTGGCAAGCGCAGTGGCCCACCTCCGTGGCAGCACTAAGGATGTCTGACTGACAGCTTAGGCCCGCTCCCTAAGCCGTCAGTCAGACATCCCCCGAGGGCTCTCAGACTGCAAAAGGGCGCAAGCTGGGCTGAGGGATCCCCCAAGTGCATGAATGTCATGCACCGAGTCTCTAGTCTATACAGAATAGGTTTCCAAGGTGGTAACAGATGGCAATGAGTCAAGTCATATTTCAAAGGTCAACCACCACCACCACATCATCAGGCCACCAAGGTAGACAGGAACTACCACTGGTCGATTTAATATCTCTGGTCAACAGATTTGAGTACTGGGGTAAACTAAGTGTCAATACATGCAAAGTCTAACACTAAGGCACCGTGTCTTTGTGTTGACAGGATTTCAACTTCAATGCTCCCACAGACATTCCACTTCAGATACTCATCCACACTCATACCTTAGCAAGGATCTCTTGGAATTTTCTCTACTTTCCAGATATCAACTTCTGAATTTTCCCTTCTGAACTCCTATTCCTTCTACCAAGAGGAAGGGAAGAAGGGAAGAGTTAAGATGAGAAAACACCAAGTGCAAAAGCCCAGAAAGAGGACCTAGTTGAGTATACTGGAAGAACAGAAGGAAATCCATTGCAGCTTTAATATGGTGAACAAAGAAAACACTGTACAAGAAACAGGCAAGGATCATATATATTTCAGAGGATCTAACAGGTCATGATAAAGATTTTGGACGTTGTTATTTTCAAAAATTTGTCATTCCTGTGGTGAATAAATTTTATATAAATGAAACCTAAATCTATGTTTCAAACCTCATTAGCTCTTCCAAAACCCAGTGCAATAGATTCAACTGCCTGCCTGCTAGCCAGCCTCTCATAAGTGTCAATACATGCAAAGTCTAACACTATCTTTTTTCCAAAACCAGCTCCTCCTACCTATTTTATATCTGCTAACAGACTGATCATTCATTCAGACTTGATATCTCAAAGCTAACTTTCATTACTTCCTAATGTCCACTGCCACTAGATATGGGCTCCACGGGTCCTCAAATCTCCAATCTACCCTTTTCTATTTTAGGCCCTTTGCCACTATCCTTGTTCACACTATCACCAATTCATGTTTAAATTACTGAAATAGGCTAACCAGTTCTTTCCCCATCAAATTTACCCTATATGGTGTCATTTAGATACTTTTAAGACCACCAATAAGCAGGTAATATATAAATTTATTAACTCTAGTTCTGACTTCAAGCTCCATTCATATCATACTTAACATATTTATACTCAGCTTCATCCACATCTGAAATTTAACATGTCTAAAATTGAACTCCTAATTTCCGATCTTCCCTCCAAATCCCACACCTACTCTTTTCCTCTATCCCCATTCCCATCTTAGTAAGTGGCACCTCTACCCATCCAATTGCTTGAGCCAGAAACCTGGGAATCATCCTTGACACCTTCTTCTCCCTCAACTCCCACATTCAATCTATAATTAAATGAATTATTTCTTTAACACACTTTTCAAATCCATCTACTTTTCTCCATCACCTCTGCCACTGAATCCCACCTGCACAGATTCTTTCTTTTTTTTTTCTTCTAAATATATTTTTGTTGATTTTGGAGAGGAAGGGAGAGGGAGAGAGACATAGAAATGTCAATGATGAGAGAGAATCATTGATTGGCTGCCTCCTGCATGCCCACCACTGGGGATCGAGCCCACAACCCCGGCATGTGCCCCTGCCCAGAATTGAACCTGGGACCCTTCAGTCTGCAGGCTGACACTCTATCCACTGAGCCAAACCAGCTGGGGCTGCACAGATTCTTATTTAAGTGATAGGAGGAGCAGCCCAGGCATCAAAAATTTTCAAAGCTCCCCAGGTGATTTTAACATGCAGTTAAGGGTGAGAACCATTGCTCTATAGGTTCTGGACTCCCACTAACCTTTCTGACCTAATTTCTACCACTTTCTCCAGCCACACTGGCCCTCCTTGCTGGTCTCTTGAACTTGCAAGGCACATACCGACATTCCTCATGGCCTTTGCCCTTGCTATGCCCTCTGTATGGAGTTCTGATTCACTCCTTCACCTCCTATAGATATTTACTCAAATATTACACTGATTTAGTGAGATGGTCCCTGGCTGTTGTATCTAAAACTGCAACCCCATCATCATCCCAACATTCTCTTTCTCCGGCTTTATTTTTCTCCTTGGGACTTACCACTTTTTAACATACCATATACTTTATTTATCTTGTTTATATACTTCATGAGAGCAGGGATTTTTATGTTTTGATCCTTAACTATATCCCTAGCACCCAGAATAGCATCTGACATAAGGTAGATAATTAATATTTAACTCCACAGCAAGGCCTTCTCAGATTCCCCCAACTAAATTTAATTTCCCTATTATTCCCCTAATACTAATTTATTCCTTTCCTTCATAACATTTACAGTAATTTGTAATTATGTTTATTTGTTGAAGCTCCTTTCCTAGCCTGTAAATTCTATGAGAATAAGGATATTCTGTTTGGTTCACCATTATATGTATACAGCATTCCTTATGATTACGTGGCACAGAGTAACTATTTTAAAAAGTAATCAATGGCCCTAGCTGGTCTTGCTCAGTGGATAGAGCATCGGCCTGAGGACTGAAGGGTCCTGGGTTCGATTCCACTCAAGGGCACATGCCTGGGTTGAGGGCCCAATCCCCAGTAAGGGGTGTATAGGAGGCAGTCAATCAATGATTCTCTCTTATCATTAATGTTTCTCTCTCTCCCTCTCCCTTCCTCTCTGAAATCAATAAAAATATTTTTTAAAAGTAGTCAATGAATTAATTAATGAGGTCCAACACATTTTCTGAAAGCACATCTGATCATGTAATTTTTTTCAATCAAAAACTTTCAAAGTCTCTCCATCACTTATCTTGGTAGAAAACCTTCCATGTTCTGGGCCAATTTACTTTCTTGCCTTATTTCCCATTATTCCATGTGTCTTTTGCTTCAGCTATTCTACCCTGTTCATTATTTCTGGTACACACCCAATACTAACAAACACTGCATTTCCCACCTCCACATTTTTGTTCAGGACATTCCTTCTGCCTGAATTCCCTCCCAGTCTCTGCCAATAAAATTCCAGCTTTCAAAATACCTATCCTTCAAAACACAGCTCAAATGCAACCTTCACAAAGACAGTCCTGACTCCCACCCCAACTTTCCCAACTCAATTATCTCTTCCTCTTCTAAACACCAAAATATATAATACTGGTTTAAACCCCCTACTCTTTTCGGAACATACTCTCCCCACCTTCACAAAATCTTTTCTTTATAGTCACTTAATAGATTCTTGTTGAAATGAAGTCAGATAACATCATTACTCCCGTCTCTGTCATAAAACATATTTAAATTAGGAAGGAGGGTTCTATAATGTCTAAAAGATACAAAGCTGGAATGGCCGTCCCTCCTATGCCTTTTCTGAAAAGGCAAAATCTTTTCAAATGCAATTTTTGGAGCTCAGATTTCAACTGCTTTAAAAAAATGTTAAGCTGCCATGTGCTACTATGATGACATAAATTTCATAAGCTATATTAAAATGGTTACCCTAAGATTATCACATACTTGAAAGAACAGCTGGCTGAAAAACTGAATACCTTAAACTCTGCTGTCTGAAAACGATAATTACTAGAAGAACATATCTGTTCAATAAGAAATCTGCAACATTTTATGGTATTTTTAAAAATCCCATTAATTTATACATCATGTTAAGTGACGTTCAGTAACATCCTATTAACCCAGTAGAATTCTACCATGAAACACTTGTTATACCTCAAGTAACAGATTTTTGTTTCTCTACCCACACCCACCATAAGGTTGTAGTTCCTAAAGTGTAGTCCCCATATCCCTGGATGGAGGTCCCTTTCAAGGAGTCGGTGAAGTTGAAACTATTTTCATAATACTAAGACATTGCTTGCCTTTTCATTATGTTGACATTTCCACTGGTGGTATAAAATCAATAATGAGTAAAACTGCTGATGCCTTAGCATAAATCAAGGTAATGGCATCAAACTGTACTAAAATCATGTGTCTTTTACCACTACTTATCGATGATTTTAAAAAGTCAATTTCAGGGAGAGATCAACCAAAGGACTTGTATGCATGCATATAAGCCTAACCAATGGACACAGACACCAGGGGGCTGAGGGCATAAGTGGGGGGGAGGGGGAGCAATGGGGGGATAAGGACACATATGTAATCCCTTAATCAATAAAGAAAAAAATTAATTTTAAAAAAATGTCAATTTCAGCCCTAGCTGGTTTGGCTCAGTGGATAGAGCGTCGCCTGCGGACTGAAGGGTCCTGGGTTCGATTCCAGTTGGGGGCGCATGCCCAGGCTGCGGGCTCGATCTCCAGTAGGGGGGGTGCAGGAAGCAGCCCATTAATGATTCTCATCATTGATGTTTCTATCTCCCTCTCCCTTCCTCTCTGAAATCAATTAAAATATATTTAACAAAAAATAAAAAGTCTATTTCACTTAAGAATGTTCCTGATGAAGCAATAAAAATTATTTATTTTATAATTCTAAAACCTTGAGTATAGGTCTTTAAAAATTCTGTGATGAAATGAGTATGCAAAAAGCACTTCTACAGGATACTCAAGTATAATGGTTGTCTCAAGGAAAAGCACTTGTGACTCTATTTGAGTTTTAAGTTGAACTGCTTTTTTCACAGACACTACTTTTACTTGGAACAAAGCACAAACTGTGGTTATTCAGACATGACTATGTAGCAGACATTTTCTTGAAAATGAAGCAAGTCTGTCACTTCAAAAAAAACTGACAGTACTTGTTGCCAATGGTAAAATCAGAACTTTTAATCAAGAATTAGAATTTTGGAAATCGTGTAGCTGCTTGACAGATTCCAATAACTTCTCATGAGAAGGTTGATAATATTAACTAACGTGTTTTTTAATATGGCACTATAAAATGTGTCATTTGAAAGATCTGCTTAACTCAATGGACCAGTATTTCCCAAACAACCAATGCATGATAATATAAAATCATGTATAGGTAAAAGATCCATTCAAAGTGCAAGACAGACCAATGGATTTTAATGTAACAGTAACATCAATATTAGTTCAGATTCCACACTACAACGTTTAAGAAACTACCAATTGTCAAGATTTGGTGTAGTACCATAGAATATGCACAATTGTCTAAAAATACTCCTCCTTTTTCCAACTACCTCTTTCATTCTTTTTTTAACCCTCACCCAAGGATATTTTTCCCACTGATTTTTAGAGAGAGTGGAGCTGGAGGGAGGCGGGGCAGAGAAAGAGAAAGCCTCATTGATTGGTTGCCTCCCGAATGCTCCCCAGGGGCCAGGGAGGGCCAGGGCTGGGGATCCAACCTGCAACTGAAGTACTGTCCCTGACTGGGAATCAAACCCACTACCCTTCCATCCACAGGCTGACACTCTAATCATTGAGCAAAACTGGCCAGGGCTTTTTTTTTAATCCTCACCCGAATATATATTTTTATTAATAAAGAGAGAGGATGGGGAAGCGGGGGAGGGACAGGGAGAGAGGGAGGGAAGAGCAGGGAGAGAAAGAGAGAGAAAAATATGGATGTGAGAAACATCGATCCATTGCCTCCCATAAGCTACCGAACTGGGGATCAAACCCGCAATGTAGGTATGGGCCCTGACTAGGAATCCAACCCACAACCCTTTGATGTATGTAATGACGCTCCAACCAACAGAGCCACCCAGCCAGGGTCCAACTACATCTTTTGAGGCCATATTTTCTTCATATACTTTAACCAAAACAATCTATTATATCAGATTGAATATATAAGTAGATATGAGAACTTAGTTGTCTTCTATTAAGTGGATATTTAGATTTGCAAAAATGTAAAAAAAATGCTACTCTTCTCACTAACTGTTTTAAAGTTACTTTATAAAAATATATTATTTATGTTAACATGATATAGGTGTGTTTTTTAAAGTAATCAATATTTCTTAAAATGTTTTCCCATTTTGATTTCTAATTTGGTCAATATCAACACTATACAAAAAAAAAGTTCTTTGGGGTCCTCAGTAATTTTAAGAGTATAAAGAGTCCTGAGATCAAAAAAATTGAGAACCACTGCTCTAAAATAATCTGCCTCTTATTCAAGCCACTCCCAATATTGCTGTTTATACCAAATCTCCCTTCCCCCATCCTCAACCACAGTTGAACCTGGGAAAGATATCTGGCCCAAGGGAAATCAAGCCTTACACTGACCAAATCAGATATCACTCAGGAATCTGAATTAAGCCTCACGGATACTGAAATCTATTTATGGTGGAACACTAGACTGCTAAAGTCCACGGAATTGTTTTTGTTCCAGCCCTTGCTGAAGCCTGGTTGTTCAGCTTTTCCTTAAATTCTATGACAGCTAGTTCCTTTTGATAAATCTTTTATATGAGCTATTTTAAATAAGTTTCTTTTCCTCCATTTGAAAGATCAGATCCCCTCAAATGAAAATCATTCCCCCCAAAAAACCTAAAAATTAAATGGAATTTGTAGGCTCATTCACAACAAGAGACGAACTTAATGATCAGCTGCTAGATGAGGGAGGCTTGATTTCTTTTCTTTATTGAAGAAAGCCATTCTATATATCATGATACCTTAGACAGCATATGGCTTCATTAAAATATACCAATCTGACAGGGTTTTTCAGGGAGGTTGATAAACAGAAAAAGAACAAGGTTAGTGAGACTTGTCCTACCCAATAGGAACAATTATTACAAAGCTATGATAATTAGGACATGCAAACAGACTCATGGTACAGGGTAGAGAATACAGGTACAAAAACTCCTGTTTTATGGAAACATAAAATGATAAGGGACAGACATGAATATTTAATTAATGATGCTGGGGCAGCAGGTTATCCTTATGGAAAGAAAACTAAATTCCAACTTCAGGCTTATTCTTTTTTATTTTATTATTTTTTTTAAATATACTTATTTTATTGATTTTTTACAGAGAGGAAGGGAGAGGGATAGAGAGTTAGAAACATTGATGAGAGAGAAACATCGACCAGCTGCCTCCTGCACACCTCCTACTGGGGATATGCCTGCAACCAAGGTATATGCCCTTGACCAGAATTGAACCTGGGACCTCTCAGTCCGAAGGCCAACACTCTATCCACTGAGCCAAACCAGTCAGGGCAAGGCTTATTCTTATGGGGGGAAAATTAGATCCCTATTTCACACAAAATATCAAAATAAATTCTAGGTGGAATAGAGACCTAAATGTGAGAAGCAAAACTTTATAGCTTTTAGAAGAAAATATGGTATGTAACTATTACCTCAGTATAGAGGAGGAGTCCTTCATTCAGACAAAAAAAAAAACTACAAAAGAAAAACATAATAGCCCTAGCCGGTTTGGCTCAGTGGATAGAGTCCTAGCCGGTTTGGTTCAGTGGATAGAGTGTCGGCCTGCAGAATGAAAGGTCCCGGGTTCAATTCCAGTCAAGGGCATGTACCTTGGTTGCGGGCACATCCCCAGTGGGGGATGTGCAGGAGGCAGCTGACCCGATGTTTCTCTCTCATCGATGTTTCTACCTCTCTATCCCTCTCCCTTCCTCTCTGTAAAAAATCAATAAAATATATCTTAAAAAAAGAAAAACATAATAAATCTGACTTTGTTAAAGATTAAAGTTTAGTTTCATTCAAAGAATAAAGTTTAAAAAAATTAAAACGGGGAGAGATCAACCAAAGGACTTATATGCATGCATATAAGCCTAATCAATGGACACAGACAACAGGGGGGTGGGGGCATGAATGGGAGGTGGGGGGTAATGGGGAAATAAGGACACATATGTAATACCTTAATCAATAAAGAAATTTAAAAAAAAAATTAAAACACACCCATTAGGATGACCACTATTAAAAAACAACAACACAGAAAATAACATGTTGGGGAGGATGTAGAGAAATTGGAATCCTTGTGTATTATTGGTAGGAATGTGAAATAGAGCAGCCACTACATTAAACAGTATGGCAGTTCCTCAAAAAAATTTAAAAAAAGAGAATTACCATATGATTCAGCACTTCCACTTCTGAGTAATTGAAAGAAATTGAAAGCAGAGTCTCAAAGAGATATGTTTACACCTTTATTATTCACAACAGCCAAAAGGTGAAAGCAACCCAAGTGTCCATTGACATATGAATAAACAAAATGTGGTATACACATACAATGAAATATTATTCAGCTTTAAAAAGGAAGGAAATTCTAACACATGCTACAACATGGACATTATGCTAAGTGAAAGAGGCCACATACAATCGGGCAAATACTGCACGATTCCACTCATATGACCTAACTAAAGTAGTCAAAATCACAGAAACAGAAAGTAGTACCTGTTCCTAAATACCAATTAAGAATTACATAAATCTCAAATCAAGGAGATGAATGATTACATATACATTTTTTCTTACAAATAAATAGACAGACAGAAGGAATTAGAGGCTTTCAGAAAACTACTGCAAGTCCTTCTTTGATGTAGCTGGTACCACAGCAAGATTTAATGACAAGAGCTTCTTAGAAAGAAACAGACAAGAAAAAAGGTCTTCATGGTTAAATAAGGGCTAATGACTGAATGTTTAATCCCCACTCTGAGTTCTGCATCTAGCTCTCTCAAAGTGGCATGACCAGCTTTGCCACACAGAGCACATAGGCAACTCCCGCTCTATTAAAACATGACCACAGCTGTAGGAATGAAGGCCTAAGCATTTCCTAAAGAGGCTATACTCTAGAATATTTTTACCTATAATGTGAGCTTACTGAAAACGAAAGTGAAAGAAGCTACTGGATCTTAGCAAATGTGTCAGTATAGCCTTTCAGAGTGCTTCTCCATGCCTGAAAACCAACACAAGAAACAGGTGTGCTTCCCTGAATACACAACCAAAATTTAATATGGGGCCAGTATTGTCTTATGAAACCAGGTTGAGAATAACCTTACAAAGTCTGAAAGTAAATATGACAAGATGGTGAAAAGAAAAATAAATTTCAGATAAATATCAGAATACTGTTACTGTCATTTGAGTAATTTGAAATCAGTTTACTCAAATAAGATTGCTCAAAATACCACTACATCATAAGAGTCCAATAAAACATTTTCTGCTAAGGCAGGAATTAGTCCAGCCCTTAAAACCAGCTTTAGAATGCAGTTCACTCTATCTTTCATTTGTATTAACCTTCATTAGTGTGATGGAGTTCCAGAAAACACTGTGAATGCACCAACATTTCTCCTGAGTCTACAGTACACAGTAGAAATCCATAGGATTCAGCACTGTTCCAGACCCTGAGTTAAGACAGCTAGATATTAGATATAGTTCATGGCCTATCTGAAAATTTACCCTAATTAAGAACAATTTGTCTCGCTCCTTTTTTATTATGAAAATATAGTAATAATGAAAAAAATATGCTACTACAGCATAATCATACATAACACTCCAACTGTGTGGAGAAATGCACGTAAACAAAGAAAAGAGAGGAAAGACAAATACATACTTGTGCACACACATACACACACACAAAGATGTTTTTATATAACAATCAAACTTCCACATCTCTCAGAAAGCTTATAAACACAATTTCAGCCTCTAAATTTCATTTTGTGTACGTTTCATCTCAGAAAAAAAGCAACGCTGCTCATGAGAGAAGAAATTCCCCAGTCTCTTCTACAGCTAGGCTTATATTAAGGGCGGGGGGGGGGGGGGGGGGGGGAGGAGAGAGGTGTGGGGAGGGGGGAAAGGCCACAGGGAGTGGGGGAGCGGGAGGAGTGTAAGCAGGCAATGCTCTGTTCTGCTGGAGATACTACCTGTCTTTCAAAGAGTATTCAAGACAAGGAATCTGTGAGGTCTAAGATCCAGAATCCAGCAAGGCCAGTGGCTCTGAAATGAGTCAAACACTAAGTGCATTAAAATAAAGACATCTTTATTTTTTAGAATTTGGTTCCAGAAGCTCCATAGGGAGATGAACAACATAATTTACTAAAGGGAAAGAAAATGTGAAATATACATACACACACACACACACACACACATGCAAGGGTTCCACATCTGGGACAGGAAAATACAGAGTGAGCCAGTAACTTCTTACACTAGAATGCAAGGAAGTGCTCATAAACCAAGCTTAAAGGGATCCCACTGGCCAAATATGGGACATCTTGAACATCAAAGAAAAGTGATTTTTGGTAAAGCATAGAGTAAATTAAAATTCGTAAGTTTATAATAATACTAAAACAAAAAGCAAAAAAAAAGAAGTAATATGCCACCATTAGCGGTGATTATTATATCATCTCCTTACTAAAAAAAAAAAATGTTAAAGGGAAAATTAAGAATTTACCTGGACTTTTTGGTAGAAATTATAAACTATTCCTAACTGATGAAGGAAACTTACAAAATATTGGGGGAATGAGAATTAGAAAATTATCATTTTGCAACAACCAAAGAAATAACTGGCAAGGATCATCATCATTAGATGAAAGGTTGCTGGAGAAATATAATAATATGGTGCCAAAGTGTCACCACTCTACAGATTACTTGCTAATTACCAAGAAAAAAAAAGTCTTTACAATGGAGACAGATGGTATTTATCATCTTTAAAAATGATCAAACAAACTCAGCATCATTACTCTAGTGGGACATTACAACATTACGCTTCTCTTATTGTGATGCAATATGAAGTACAGAGCAACACCTATGAAGTAATTCTTATCATGTGGCTTCTATAGGATGTCCCAAACAAATGTATACATACTTTGAATAATTATAAAGGCAGAGTACATTTCATTTTCAAAACTGAACATGATGGTATGTTAAAGTGTGTATATATTTTTGGGGGACACCCTGTATATAAACTGTTCTAGATTTTAGAAGAGACTAAAGACATGTTTGCAAGAAAAAAAATACAAGTAGCTAAAAGGTTCATCTTCAAGACAACTGGAAAAATCTGAATATGAACTGAATATTAGATGGTATTAGGAAATTACCATTAATTGCCTAAACTGTGGCAATTGGCAATGTATTATAAGAACAATTAAGTAAAACAATATATTTTAAGAAGCATCTCACATAAAGTATTAAAGTATTAACCTTTTGCACTCGGATGTCGAGTGTGATGGTTATTGAATGTATCAATAATTTGAAATATAAAAAAATCCAAATAAATAAGTTTGTATGAAAAGAAACTCCAGTTTTTTATTCTACTGCTGCGCTTTGTAAAATCTGGGGTATTTAAAAAATTAAATCCCGAGTAGAATAAAGGAATAGAGAAAAAAGCAAGCGAGTGCAAAGGGTTAAGGTGTTATGATGTCTGCAAGATAACAATGTGTATATATATATATATATATATACATGCATATATATAAAGCAAATACAGCAAAAGGTGAACAACTGTTGAACCTAGGGGATAACTGTACTAGTCTTTCAATTTTTCTGTATGTTTAAATTTTTCACTTAAACAGGTGTAAAAAGGCAGGGGGTAGGGACTCAAAATGTACTTCTTCCAGGAAGGCACCCCAAATAAATTCTTCATAAACCCTTACTCCCTTATTTACAAAGTCCTCTCAGCATAAAACGCAGTGTATTAATGTTCCCTTATTATTTCATATGTTCAATAGATTTAGTTTTCCAACAAGACTGTAAGCTCCTTCAGGAACAGACCTTTTAATTCTTTTCTATTTCCTCACAGCTCATAGTGAAGTATTCTGCAATCAGCAGACTTTTAAAAAGTACTAGTGCCAATATTCTGCATAGGAGCTCAGTAAAAAGCACCTCAAGTGAGTTAGCATTTTCAATTCCTCAACAGAATGGCAATTCACTTGTGTAAACTGTTTTTGAATCACAGCTATCAACAGATTATAAAACCTCACTTATGGGCTTATAGAACTTCACATAGAAAAACTGGCATCTAAAAGTTAAAGAAACTAGAATACAGGTTTTACATGTCTTCCTAACTCTGTCATGGTTTGCTGTGTTATCCAGGCATACGACTTGATTCCCATGACATTATTCTTCAGTTGAATAATATACTACCACCACCACCCGCATCTGCAAAGCAAAGACAGTATTTATCCTCAACTCCTGGATGTAATGAAGCTTAACAAGCTATATAATTAACTTTAAAATCTTAAATAAAAGACTGCACATAGATTTTTACAAACAATTTTAAATCCTCACCCGAACACATGCTTATTGATTTGAGAGAGAGAGAGAGAAATATTGATATGAGAAACATCAATAGGTTGCCTTCCTGCAGGCGCCCCAACAGGGGTTGGACCCACAACCTAGGTATGTACCCTGACAGGGAATCAAACCCACAACCTTTCCAAGTACAGGACGACACTCCAACCAACTGAGCCACATGGCCAAGGCTAGATAAAAAAAATTTGACAATAAAGTGTTGGTGAGGAAAGAGGCAGACTCATACTCTGCTAGCAAGAATATAAATTCATACAATCTTTATGGAAAGCACTTCCACTATGAATTTACCCAAGACACCATGTACATAAAAACTACATGTAAGGAATTGCAGCTCTGGAAATAACCTAAGTATCCAATAAAAACAGCTGGATGAATTATGGTACATCTATACAATGGAATACCTACCAGCTTTCAAAAAGAGATACTCTATGTACTATATTAACTGATGGCCAAGATATATTAAATGAGAAAAGCAAAGTACAGAATAATGGATATAGTTTCTTACCATGTGCATAAAACAACAATTAACAAAAGCACCAAAGAATATGTAGCTGTATATGCTTGTAAAAGCACTGACTATCTCTGAAAGGGTAAATAAGATACAGGTTACAACTATTTCCTTTGGGGAGGGTAACTAGATGGATGAAAGGAGGATAGTACAAAAAAGATGTTTCATTCTCTCTGTGTACCTTTTAAATTTTGTTTTATAAGTATATACATGTGTTACCCACTTGAAAGAGTTATTTTTTTAAACATGGCTCTGCACCAGTAAGAATTATCTAATGATACTCATCTTAATCCTAAAAGCATATTATGCCTTCGTATAACAATTTTAAATGAGGCTTCAAATTGAACCAGACGAAATGTTTCCAGATAAAAACAAGGCATTCTAAAGGACAGAAGCCTACAGAGAAAAGAAATGGACATTGGTTACCTCAATAGTTTCACTTCAACATTTTAGCCCAGAACCTGATCAAAGTCTGGACATAGACAGCATTAATCATCTTCAAGTACCAAACTAACCATGATGAAGAGCTCTAAAAGGAGAAGTCACTAAAGTACCAAATGGACACCAACCACCCCCACCCTAAGTGGGGGTTGTCACAATAATGTAGCACTCCTCATATTTACATAAGGGGGGGAAAAGATGAGTTTCCACCTCTTTCCCAGGGCCAGGATAACATCTGCCCCCAAATTCCTATGCTTCCTCTGTGCCATCTCTTGGTTCCACTGCAACCACATGGCAACAGAAAACAGCACAAAAGACAGCTGAACCATGCAAAGGCCTGAGTTAAATGAGGAAGTGAAAAAAGAATATATACTTCAAAGCCCAAGAACATAAGGTCCTACATTTAAAAATGGCAGCCGAGAAAGCCTTGAGCAAAGAATACCAAAGAAAGGACGCAAAGGAAAAAGGACAGAAAATAAGGCTTACTAATATATCCCTTTCCCAATTATTCACATAGATGACATGGTTGGCAAACTGAAAAACACAAAAAATACGCCCCCCTCCCCCAAGCCCAACAATTTATTCATTTCAGTGCTTTTCAGCACACCTTCCATTTTTAAGTTTATCATTCCCACACCCTGTTCTGATGACAAGAGGTAAGAAACAGCAAAGTATGCAAAAGAGTGGCAACACGGGAGGAAATTAAAGGACCATGGATAATCGGCCAACTGAAAACCCAGGGCCTAGATCACTAAAATATTACTGTACTTTCAAGTTCCTGGTTTTAAATTGCTGTTTGTTACTTGCACTCTCGTTACTTAAGAGTTAAAACCTGCACTGGGTAAGATACCATCCACCAGTAGTTTCAGATTGCTGTTGTTTTCATGTGACGTTCACGGAGCATCAATAATGTACAGCTAAAACGAAAGTGCTAAGGAAGATCTTCTTTTACACAGAAAGAGGTAAATAGGTCACACAAATAAAGAGGGCTGGGGATGAGAGAACATTGATGTCTTGATTTACAACTACTACTCTAAGCCTTGTATTGTGTGTTCTTGATCTATACCTTAACTAGTTCTGTGCAGATAACTAAGAATTTTGCTAAAAGGAAACCCCCCTCTTTACTTTCTTTTTTATGACCCTTAGTCCTCCCCAGAAAGCCTTCCAAAATCCCCTGCCATAGTAATTGAATGGGTTTGGGCACCTACTCACTCCAAAATTTAGGGGATGTCTGCGTTCAAGGGACAGCATGGGAGTAAAGAAAAGTAATGCTAGAACTAGAAGTTGTAGTGCCAGTTTCAAAAGAAGGGTCAGCTTGGGGCACGCTGGCTCTGGGAAGCGTCTGTAGCCTGTGAGTCTCTTAGGCAACCCCGGATGCAAACAGTGCTTTGTCAATAAGCCCCTCAAACAACGTCAATTCTCCCTCTGGGACAGGAGCAACAGGCTCGCTATCCGGCAGTAAGCCTAGCCCACTGGCTGGGAAGAAGGCGGGCGCGTGGTCAAGGGGCTCTTTTATCCCGCAGGTCCCTGCAACACAGTGGTGCGCATGCGCCCGGAGGGCAGCGAACAAGCACCCCAAGCTCCTTCACACTCGCGCATGCGCGGTCACCCATCTCGCCGCAGGCGACAGCTCTCTATTTGGCAAGGGGGATGGGACTGGGAAAATTATGTGGGGGGGCTGAAGGCAGGGGGCGCGTTTGTGTCTCCTGAATGCTTCGAATTGGGAGAAGGAACGGTTGATGAGGCTCTGGCATTTACAAGCCACGTAACCCGGGATGTGAGATATGGGGCAGAGAAGAGTATATGTGTGGCGGGAGGGGGGTGGGGGGCGGGCGGGGAGTAGGGGTCAGTCACCTCTTAAGGGAGGCGCCCCCCACTCCGACAGGACAACCCTCTCCCTCGACTCTCCTCCCCCCCACTCACCTCAGAGCGGCGGCGGCAGCTGCTGGTCCCCGTCCCCCTGCGCTCGCCTCATACTGTCCGCAACATCCGGGACCTGCGGGACCGCCGATACACAAATACACACACACTCGGAACGCGCACACTCACACACACATACACACACACACACACACATACACACACACACACACCCGGACACACACCGGCCGGGGCGTCGTGGCGTCAGCACGTCAACGCAGCGAGCGCGCACCCGCCGAGCCCCACCCCGCGGGGCCTCTCCATTCTACTCCCCTCCCGGGGTTCTCCCGTCCCTCCGCCCTCTCCCTCAGGCTCCGCCTACTTACCCCTACGCGCATGCGTCCCGGGGGTCTCACCGGCCGGAGGTAGGAAGAGAAGTGGGAGTCTCGGAAGAAAGAGGCGGGAACTCCAAGGGGGTCGCGTGCAGGGCCCCCGCGGGCCACGCCGAGGTGCGAGGACCAGCTAGAGGCGCCCTGAGGGGAGGGCGGGGTGGGCAGCGTAACAATAAAGGCACTTCACAGCAGCATCTTAGATTTGCAAGTAATTTATGAATTACCAATGGCTTTTACGTGCATTGTCTGATTTTTTCCTAACCAACTGTCAGCCTGTTTTTTTCAGACTTTAGGACAATGCTAGAGACGCTTTTAAGTAACTGAAACTTGAGCATTTGGTGGGAACAAAAATAAGAAGGACCACTTTTGGGGAGGGCGGGGGAGCCTCTAAGTGGCTTACCCGAAAGGAAGCTGATTGGGTGACAATTTGCTGTCTCGGGCACCGGGGTGCCCAGTTGGCCTCATGTCCTAGCTCCCCAGGATCATCAATGATTCCTGCGTTTGGTGAAAGAAAAAAGTCTCAGAGTGTCTTGGTCCTGCAAAGGAAAAAAAAAAAAGTCATCTCCCGGTTACAGTCCTATCGTCAGTGATGGGATGTTCATCATTGCTACAATTCTTTTCTTTAGTTTAAACTTTAAAAGTTATTCTTACTGAATCAAGCCAAATAATGCAGGGCAGGCACTGTCTCTTTTACATAATACTCAGATAAGATCATTATGTGGACACGCACAGATGCCTGAGGAGGCTCCGGGCTCAAAAGGACAAACAAATGAGCCTGTGGATCCTGGGGTGACGGCGTGTGGGCCCCGCCTCGGGAGCAGCTTCCGGGAGCCCGGCTGCTGGGGGACTGGGCTCCCCGTCTCCTGCCACATGCGTGCTGGCGCCGGGTGGCGGGTGTCCTGAGCAAAGCCACCATGGTTTGGAAAGAAACCCCTGACAGCACCAGGCTGCCGTCCACTTTCCCATAATGCACGCAGGCCCTGTCATCCCACCGCTGAGCATGTTCTAGGACAGTGGTCGGCAAACTCATTAGTCAACAGAGCCAAATATCCACAGGACAACGATTGAAATTTCTTTTGAGAGCCACATTTTTTAAACTTAAACTTCTTCTAACGCCACTTCTTCAACATAGACTCGCCCAGGCCGTGGTATTTTGTGGCAGAGCCACACCCAAGGGGCCAAAGAGCCGCATGTGGCTCGCGAGCCGCAGTTTGCCGACCACGGTTCTAGGAGCCATGGACACAGCACGCCGGACTCCCAGAGCTTGCCCAGCCCGATTTCAGTGACCCTGGTCAAGAAGTGGAGATCCTCCATTGGACAACGGTGTGGTAGTGACCGTGCCGGCCCCTCGTGACCCAAAAAGAGCGTTTGTCACCTATCAGGCTGGTGCTGGGAAACTTTTCCATGAGATCTCACTCAACATCATCACCAGCATTCATTCCTGTAGCTGAAGCCAGCAAGGGTTTCGGTCCTTGTGAAAGTTCACAGCGCCCCACGGGTAGCCCAGGAATCCGCTCTTGGGGACTGACTCCTGCAGTCCTGAGGCTGTTCAGTTCTTGACTTGAGATGTCACAGGGCGGCAGAAAAGAAAGAAAAGGAGGACTCATTCCTTGGAGGGAGGAGCTGCAAAAAGAGGAAACTTGGAGCCAAGGACAATGTACTCCCAACTTGGGCTAATCATTACAGTTTCGTTATATTCTGCCTGGGGCCTGGGAGGGGGCTGCTCGGTGCTAGGGAGTCTGCCAGCAGCTTGTCCAGGCCGGTTCTGAATCCCCAGAGATCCGGAAGGACCTAAGAGTCCTATCCCCATCTGTAGCCTGGTGCGACGAGGCTCCCATGCTACTGGGGGGACCTGCCGCCCCCGCCTGCGATGTGCTACCACCAGCCTCTGTACAAAGGACTTTGATTTGGTGTGGATCTGATTAAATGACTGTGGATGTCCTTGGAAGCACTGTGTGGAAGAATTTTAAACAGCTTCTCCTTTTTAATATGCACTTCCTCTTCGGTTTTAATTATTTTGTTCCTACATTTTCTCTTTCAATTTACTAAAATCTAGAAATGTAATTAGAGCAGAGGCTGGGCTCAGAGAAAGCTGCCAGGATTTCTACAGCATGATTAAATATACTAGGCATCCCTTTAGTGTGGGACTGAAAAAATAGGATTCTCATTATTATCTTTCCTTATCCAGGGAAAATCGGCACCACGTACAGATACGGATTTATTGAAAATGCAGCATTAATTAAAAACTCACCCAGCCTCTTGACGAGTTTTTCGGGGTGGGGGGAGGGGCGGGTGGGGGGGGGGAGTGCAGGTATTTAATTATTTCCTCCATTTACTGTTTTGTTGTTGCAACCATGACAAGCAAGAAGCCCCTTACCTCCACCCCCCTCAAAACTCTGTCCTCAGAATAAGATTCTTCTCTCCTCAGGAGGGACTTAATGAGGCTTTTATCTATGCAACAACAATCAAGCTTACAATGGCACCAATTCAATGCACTGCTCCTTGTGATGGTAGGAAACACGCAGAACTCGTTTTCTTAATTCCAAAACACAAAAGACAAAGTGTTCATGGGCTATCAGGAGCCAGGTCTGGGCAAGGACTGTGTCCCAAATGACCCTGAGAAGTCTGATATTTACTCTGCCAACCAGGACCTTTGGCTCCATTTTACAGTCCAGTAAGCAAAAGCATGCTGGAGGCAAAGGGGAGGTGGAGACAGGATGGAACAGAAGATGAGTACAAACTCCCATTTTGGTTGTAAGCACTGTTGGAAAATGAAGTCCTCTCCTCTCTGTACTTATTCAGTTGACCGGTCACTGAACGCCCAGCCCAGTGGCCTGCCATGGCGGAGCCCCGCGTGGACATTAGAGATGGATATACAGGAAGATCTTTAGCAGAGGCATGGTCCTGTGCTCTGGGGGTCTCCGGTCTAAAGAAACAAAGACAGATGACACACCCTGGGACCCAGGTGTAAGACCACACACCAGGAAACATGACAACAAGAACACACTGATGAGGCTGTTCTGGGACCACCATGGGGTTAATAGAAATTAGCAGTGGAAAAATATTGATTGATTGATTAAATTTCATAGTGAGGCAGGTGTGGCTTCATGAATGAGATCCAGCCTCCTTATCTGGAGACATAAGTTCAAACCCAGCACTGGCACTTACTATAATATAAACTTGGACAAATGTCTCTGAGCCTCCGTTTTTCCATCAAAACAATGGAGAAAACAATGCCCAACGTATCATATTGTTGTGAAGATTAACTGAGATACTATTTGAACATAGCACAGTCCCTGGTAAAGAGTAGACCCCACTTAATTATAGATATGTTACTGAATGTGGTGTGTGGTTTTTTTTAGGGTAAGTGTTCATAAAGTACCTTCTGGTCTTCAAGCCCCCCTTTAATCTGTGCACCATGCTCATTCCTTTTCTCTGTGCGAAACATGAAATCAAGGAAACAACATGGACTACTCAGCCAGAGCACTGCCTCTTGCTAGCCGGCTTCCTGAACAAGCTCCTTGACGGAGGAGTCTGTTTCCTCACAGATCAGTCAGGGTTTCTGGTTGTAAGAATCGCACCAACTCTGGCTATACCAACCCAAACTGGAATTTACTGAACAAATCTTTCTGGCTTCCAGAATTGACAGGAGCTGAAGAGTCAGACTTGGAAATTCGACTGAAAACCAAAGTCTAGTAGAGGAAGAACAATCTTTAGCAGGACATTCTGGCCAGGAATTTCAACTGCTGGGCACTGCCCCAAAGTGCCACCGCCAGACTCATGGCCACAACTTCTGCCACTAGAAAGGATGTCTAATTTTCCTGCCATCTTTGTGCCCCACGTTGCAAACCCAGAACCCTGTTGGCCCAGACCTGATCACCATGTTGGGCAACAAAGAAAGGTCTCGCTGCCCCGGTGGCCACGGAGTAATACGGACACTAAGTACAGCAGCAGATTCATCCCAAACAGGAAGTGGGTCAGATGCTGGACTGCCAATCCTCCCATTCTCATCTGTGAAATGGGACATTCATTACAGGGTCGTAAGCAGCATGGGACAGCATGAGACGGCATGACATTTGTCCAAAAGTGCTTGGCATATAAAAGGCATTCTGTTGCTTTACTTCCCTCTTTAATAAAACAAAAGGCTTGGAATGGTGTAGTTAGCTGAGGATTTGATCAGTGTGCTTAGAGATAATGACATTCTGAGTTTTCAACCTGGAAAGATGGCTAAGAAACATGATACTGAAGAGTGGAGTGCCGGGCAAAGAAACAGCAGTGGGAAAGAGCGAAGAGAAAATGGTTAAGCTTGAATTTAGCTTTTCTTTGATTTTTGGTCTTGGACTGACAACACAGCTCCATCTCTGTCTCATTCATCTTTAAAACAGGTCTAAAAATTGCCTGAAGTCATTGCTTCAAAATAAATCTTTAGTGGATTAATATCTGTTTTCAACAAAGAATATATTACAAAAAATATAGATTATATTCACTGTTATGAATTCTTTTCAGTGGGTTTTTTGGTCTTGTTCTGAGTGGGTTTGATCCACCACCTGTTGGCATTTGCCCTAAAATAACCTTTACCTAAGTGTAGACAATTAGTTTAGCACAAACACATTTTTTTTTCTCTGACTCAACTCAAATAGAAATTACTTTACATTTTACAGTTTGGATTATCTTTGCCATGGCTTTACTTTATCAAAGTGAATTGATTTCAATTGAAAGTTTACTCTACGTTAGAATCCTATTTTAAAAAGGAAATTTAATCTAAAATTCAATTATAGAAGGTCGGTGCCAAAGTGAACAGTCAACTAGCACTTACTGAATGCTCCCTGGATACAGAGCTCTACCTAGGTAACTACAGAAGTCAAAAGAAATAGAAATATTATCCCTATTCACAGAGAGTTTTCAGTTTCAAATAAAAAACAAAATTCAAAACTGGAAGGAACCATAAAGATTCCCCATCCCAATGGTTTTCGAATGATTCTTGCTTCTCAAGCTCTGGGCTACTGTAGATTTGTCCCATGGTCTCCAACGGGGGTCAAATGGGGCTGGGGCAGATCAAGCCGAGCCAGTCTGGTTCTCTTTACACTCATTCAGGCCAGAAATTAGGCATCCTTGCCTCCTCTTTTCCCCTGATACCTCATATCTAATCCATTAGGTGTTCCCATATATTCTAGTTTTAAATCCACCCACTTTTTCCATCTCCCCAGTCCTATCCAACTTCTAGCCATGATCCTTTTTCGCCTGAACCACAATGAGAGGGTCCTAATTAGTCTTCCTAATTCTTTGTTTAACCCTCAATCTCTTCTTTACTCAGCACCCAGGCCAATCTAACTAAAACTTAAGTCACATCATGCTGCCCCCCCCCCCCCCCTGCTTAAGACCTTTGAATGTCTTCTCATTGTAACAAGAATAAAATCCAAACTTTGTACCACTGCCCACAAGATTCTCATATTCAACCACGTCTTTTTTTTTTAATTTCTTTATTGATTAAGGTATCACATATTTGTCCTCATCCCCCCATTCCCATCCCACACCCCTCCCCACACAAGCCCCCACCCTCAACCACGTCTTGTGTCACTTCCTTCATCTTCACTTTAGCCGCGCTAGGCATCTATCAATTTCTAGAACTGCTAGAACCCATCAAGCTCTTTCCCTCCATCGGCCTTCGTATTCACTGTTCCCTTTTCCTGAAACACTCTCCCTAGCTCTTCACATGGCTGGTTCTGCCTTTGCTCTCAGATCTCAGTTTAATTTTCACATCTGCAGAGAGCCTTCTCTGACCATCCACCCAATCCAAGATGAGGACCTTCTGTTATTTTCTATCAAGGTGCTCTGTTTACTTCCTTTACAAAACTAACAACAATTTGTAATTGTTTTGAGTATTTACTTGTTTATTATTGGTCTCCCTTACTCATTTGTCAGCCTCATAGGGACCTTGTCTATTTTGTTCTCCATAATGTCCCAGCATTCAGCACAGTGCTAACACATGGACAGAGGTGCTTACTAGTAGTACAGATGAATGAATGAATAAACGAACAAACGAATGCATGAATGAATGTCCTGGTCTTATCTGGAATGTTAGAAAAGGCTTGAGCAGAGGTATGAACCCTGAGGGAAGGTTAATAGACAAAGGGTGTAGAGAAGGGGAATGAGGAAAGAAAGCAGTCCAGAGAGATAAAGATTCTAAGGTCAGAGGGCATGGTTTTTTAAAAACTCAAGGAATATTAATGCGGTTGGAATAGAGAACAAGTGGGAGGCTGTAGGAAGTGAGTTAGGAGGGTCAGGCAGAACCAGCCAGCGTCTCTCCCCTAGGATCCAAACCACAGGATCGAGAATGTGGGAGGAGTGAATTCCCCAAAGGAAGGTCAGAGCGCTCTTGGCAGAAAAAGGGGGACATGAATGCTGGAGGCCAACAACAGAAGACCATTGCTCCTGGTTTTCCTTCTGCCTCTTTGGCTGCTTCCTTTGGCCATCCTTTGAATATCGGCTTTCCTTGGACTCTGTTCATTTCCTCTCCTCTTCGCACTGTCCTCACTTGCCTCGAGATCGCTCATTCACGCTCACAGCTCCACTGCCATCCATCTGCTGAAGAATATTCCAAATCTATCTTGAGCCAGGTCTTTCTCTAGAGCTCTAGATTTACACACCCAACTACCAACCTGATATCTTCAGTCCGATATCCCATAGACACAAAGAGTCAGCAGATCTAAAACTGGTTTCTCCTCCCGTGCTCTCTGTCTCACCAAGTAGCTCCAGCCTGGGAACTGGGAATTATTCCTGACTTCTCAAGCCCACTTCTAATTCAACACCAAGTTCAGACAATTCTATACTTTAGTTATCTCCCAGTTCTGTCTACTTCCTTCCATCTTCCTGACACGTCTTCAATTCTTCCTTGGATCACAGAAGCCTCCTCACCTGCCTTCCCCCTTCTAGCTCATTCTCTGCTCTGCAGCTAAAATGCCAATCTGGCCAAGTCACTTCTTTGCATACAACCCTTCACTGGCTCCCATTGCCCTCCAGATGAAGTCCACACTCCTTAACAGGAGTGAAAGGCTCTTTACCAGTGGCCATGCCTTTGTCTCTAGGGGCTCTCTTACCCTCCCAACGCTGCTTAGCAATATGGTTTCCAGTCAGCCCTGACCGGTTTGGCTCAGTGGATAGAACATCGGCCTGTGGACTGAAGGGTCCCAGGTTCGATTCTTGTCAAGGGCATGTACCTTGGTTTCGGGCACATCCCCAGTAGGGGGTAGGGGGTGTGCAGGAGGCAGCTGATCAATGTTTCTATCTCATCAATGTTTCTAACTCTCTATCCCTCTCCCTTCCTCTCTGTAAAAAATCAATAAAATATATATTTTAAAAAATATGGTTTCCAGTCATACACAGAGCTACTTTCAATTCCTCGAGTAAACCAAGTTCTCCATTTTTGCACATGCTGTTACTTCTTCCCGGAACAGGCATCTCCATACCTTCCCCTGCCCCCACCTCCCCCAGGTTAATTCTCTCCTGATTCTCCAGGCTTTGATGTATCCATCTGTTCCCCCAGGAAGCTGTGCGTGTCCCCTAACTCTGAGCTATGTGTCCCCATATTTCTCCTCCCATGGCAATACCTCCTGATTCTTGGTTGCCTGATACCCTCTCTGTGTCCTTCACTAGACAGTGAGTTCCTTGGAGTCCTGAATTCCTTTTTCTGTTTGTCTATGGTATTTCCAGCACCAAGCAGCATTCCTGGCACATAATAAATATTCAGAGAAATGCTTGTGTGATGAATAAATGGATGAATGAGTAAAATAAACATTCCTTTCAGGAACTTGGTTGCTGGAGTTTCAGGCACAGAAACCTCCAGCGGCTTCCTCTTCCTGCATCCCCTGTTTGGCCACAGGCTGGTCAGCAGCCTGGTCAGCACCCTGTGAGGACGCTGGCTCAAGAGGCTCCTTGACTCACACCCAGTGCTGGGAGCCCAGTCTTCCCTTAAAAGGCCACCTTATTGAAAAGTGCCTATGATGGCATTTATGAGCTCTATTTTTATCTCTGTTGGAAAAGTTTCAAAGTTAATTCCCAAGCCAAAGACATTAAACTCAGGAACGTGGATGAGCGAGGAAGCATCTACACGATGCCTTTGAGTCACAGCTTTGTTTTCCATGGCAAGGGCCTCCATTCCTTCCCGTCACTGAGCCCTTGTTTTTAAGGACTGGCTGACTGTAAAACGCCTTTTGATCCCACGTTCTTCGTGAACACTAGGTCCTGCAGCCCTTAATGGTCTATGAAATGGTGTCGTCTTCCCTAAGATTCTCTTAACTCTGCTGGGCAGAGCAGAATGCAGAACAAATTGCCAAACATCCCCCAGTTTAGTCAAACCAGCTTTCCACCCCCTTCCCCAAATGGATCTGAATCCTGGGTGATAGCATTGCTAGCAGCAGGAAGGAAGGAGGCAGGGTAGCCAGAGGAGAGGGCTCCCAATGAGCCTGGCTAAAGAAATAATTGGACAGAAGCTACAGAAATGAGGAAAGCAACCCAGCAGGGTTGGCGAACAAGTGGAGGGCTGTGCCAGGGAAAGAATTCACCATCAGAATTGGAGGGGATGAGGGAAGGGGAGAGAAATTGTGGAGAAAAGAAAATGTCAGTGAAGGTTAGAAGGAAGGAAGGGAAGGCAGGAGGGAAGCAGGAAGCAGCAGTGCAGATGGAAGGAATCAGGTAGTTTGTGGAGAAAGCAAAGAGAGGGAGCATGAATTCCCTTTAATCCGAGTGGAGTCCTTTGGGGAAAGAGGAGGTTGGAGAGTCAGATGGAGGCCCCAGAGAGATAGTCATCTCTACCCTCCCCCCCCCCCCCCCCCCCCCGCAGCAGATTAGAAATGAGAGCCAGGGACTAGATCAAAGAATGTTCTCACTCCCAGATTCAAGGTACTGAATTTGCTACCATCCCTGCCTCTGGGAATTCAGGAAAGATAGATTTCGTCCAAGGGTGCTGGATTCAAGCCACTGTTTGTTTTTTTGTGTATGTTTGTTTTTGTTTTTGTTAATCCGCACTGGAGGACATTCGTTCCATTGATTTTAGAGAGAGTGGAAGGAAGCAGGGAGGGGGAGAGAGGAGAGAGAGAGAGAGAGAGAGAGAGAGAGAGAGAGAGAGAGAGAGAGATCGATGTGGGAGAGACTCATCGATGTGAGAGAGACACATCAATCAGTTGCCTCCCACACTAGCCCCAACCGGGGAGGGGAACCTGCAACCCAGGTATGTGCCCTTGACCAGAAATGAACCTGAGACCCTTCGGTTCTCAGGCTGATGCTCCAATGGAGCTACATCAGCCAGGGCTCAAGCTACTATTGAGTCTCCCTCCCCTTGCCCTTAGCAAAGGCCTAAACAATTCAGGGTCCATGCCCCATTTCTCTCTGCCCCCGCACCTTTTCCCAGCAGCACACACACAGCCCGCGTCACAGCCCGCTATGTGCCACTGCCTCTTCCTGCTACTCTGGGACAGGGACCAGGCTTAGAGCTCGGAGTCTGGGCTGAGTCAGCAGTGCCCATAGGAGAGACTCTTCCTGGAAAGTCTTGCTTCAAAGCTTCTCTGGCTGGCCAAGTGCTGGTGGGAAGCAAGAGGCACGCTGGAGGCTGGAGGCAGCGTTAGCTTTCAAGATACCTCCCACCAGAGAGAGCATCATGGGATAGAAATTTCCATAGTCTAGCTTAATGAGTGCTTCCAATGTACTTCAAGCTGGCCAATACCCTCCATCCTCTCCGATTCAGAAAATTGCATTTTCCAGGCCTCACATGAGAGTTCGGAGCCAAGATGCAGGCTCTGATTCCTAAACAACCTAGTTACTTCTCCTGAAAATTAGACAAAGTATACTTTCTAAATCTCAGGTGTCTATTTTCCAAAGATATGTCCATATTCATTGGGGTAGCAAGAATACATACAGGATTATCTGTGTGTGCTCAAGGCAGCATCCTCTCTTGACACACACACACACACACACACACACACACACACACACACACACACAAGGCCAGCCCTGGCCAGTGAGGCTCAGTGTTTAGATCATCATCCCGTGCACTGGAGGGTCTCGGGTTCAATTAATTTCCAGTCAGGACACATACCCAGGTTGTGGGTTCGATCCTGGGTGGGGGTCAGGATACCTGCATGAGGCAATAGATTGATTTTTTTCTCTCTTTCTCTCTCTCTTCCTGGAATCAATGCAAAAAAAAAAAAAATGTCCTTGGGTGAGGAATTAAAGAACAAACAAAAAATGGACAGCATACTATTACCAACAATCAGCAGACTGCTCCAGAGGCCAAGCCCCTGCTCTGTCTGGGGCTGTGATGGGCCGTCTAAGCCACCCCAGCTTCCCTTTAATCTGGGAGTTTTGATCCCCACTGCAGGGTGAAGGGTCATTTCGACAATCTCACTTTGGACCAGTGAGAAGAGAAAGCATTTTACTTTGATCCCCACAACTGCTTGCTATGCAGTGGGCACTCTAGCGGGTAGGCAGTGGGTGGCAACAGCTGCCAGACACCTTCCCCCAAGGATGTCTCAGTTGGTGCCAAAAGCCCATATAAGCTCTTTCTGATCTCTGTGCCAGTGACTACAGGCCCTGGACGGAAGCCAGGAGGCCACCAAGAGCCTGAATTCTTCTCCACCCCCTCATCCGCCAAGAATGGGGAGGGATGGCTTGGAAGCCCATCAAGAAAGGAGCTAGTGGTTCTTAGACACATTTTCAGCTGTCACACCTGCTCACATGGGGACTCACACTCAGGCACACACGCACACTCAGAAATAGTTTCGAGTTTTCTTGTTCCATGTGCCCCACACCCAAAGCAGTTGTAATAAAAACTCCCATCAATGAAACTGTTGTTCCCAGTTTGTCTCCTTCCTTCCTCCCTTCTCTCAGCCCTTCCCCCGACATGTATTGATGTTTGACTGGCACCTACCATGTGCCAGCCATTGTGTTAGGAGCTAAAGACACAGTCTCGGGGGAGAAAGTATGTATGAATATACTAATCAGATGCAAGACAATAATAGAGTGTTACATGATGGTGGCCACAGGCCAAATCTGACCTGTAGGCATGTTTAGTGTAGCTGGCAAGGAATTTTTAAAAATTGGAAAAGTTCACGTGGAAACCAGTATTTCCATTTTCTTTTGAAATAACAAATCTGGGCCTGGCCACCGTGGCTCAGTGATTGAGCATCGACCTATGAACCAAGAGGTCACGGTCAGGGTACATGCCCTGGTTGTGGGCTCGATGCCCAGTGTAGGGCATGCAGGAGGCAGCCAATCAATGATTCTCTCTCATCATTGATGTTTCTATCTCTCTCTCCCTATCCCTTCTTCTCTGAAATCAATAAAAATGTATTTTAAAAAACACACAAAAAATCTAGCAACAACTAGAAGGATGTGAAAGTGTCCCCTTTAGATGGGAAAGGCATTCTCAGTTTGCCACAGGCTACACAATCCCATCTCCCACCCACACTCTTCACCATTAATTCAACTGGCTCTTCATCCATTCATGTTCCCTGCAATGATTGTGCAGGTGTGAGAACATGGGGCCCTTAAAATGAAAAGACATCAAAGGGTCCAAAGTAGAGAACCATTATCTCTGCTTCAGGAAGTCAGATGAGTTAACCCTTGAATTAGGTCCAAATACTTCATTGATTTAATTAGTTGTTGTTTCCCCCCGCCCCTTGTGAGAGGCATAAGGGAAGGTGATCTTCTCCACAGTATCCCCAGCGAGCAGCAGAGCCTGGTACACAGTTGGTCTCAATGCATACTTGTGAGATGTGTTGAATGAATGGAGTCACGAGAAGCACCAGGTGGAAAAGGCAATTCCAAGCAGAGAGAACTGTGGGCACAAAGGCATGATAGTAAATAGTGCACAGGGAAACTGCAAATAGTTCATGTGAATGGAGGTGCCGGAAGTGTGAGGTGGGTGGGATCATGAAGGGTAGAAGCAGCAGCAGCTGAGCAGAGGAAATAAACACCAGTGGGATCCTGAAGCACTTTGGGTGCCGCAGTAAGAAGGTACCCAGGGAACCTGGGAAGTGATTTAAGGAGTGAAGTGACAGGATCCGATTCTTGGTTCACAGAGATAACTCTGGCAGAGTGGTGGGTGGGGAGACGTGAGCTCCAGAGAAAGACAGAAGCTGCAAATAGAATTCAAGTCTAAGCTCCCCATTACCTTTCTAAGGCCCCTACACTCCACTGGGATCTATTTTAAGAAAATGGTGCCCCCTGCTGACTAAGTCTGGGCTTGCGCCTCCCGGGACCAAAAGGGAAATTATGCTCGGCCCTGAAAAACAGCATCTGGAAGCCCTGCGCACAGAATTGCGAGTCGTGATGTATCTAGAGGGCCTCCTTCTCCTAGGAAAAGAGAGGCCCATGAGAATGTATGTGACAATGGCTAATGCCACAAGCAGTCTTGCCAGATAAATACAGAATGCTGACTAAATTTGAATTTTCAGATAAACAACACAAAAACGTTTGGTATAAGTACGTCTCAAATAATGCACAAACCATTTGTAGTGTAAGTATGTCTAACAAATTGTGTTTATCTAAAATTTAAATTTAGCTGGGCATCCTTTATTTTTATTCACTAACACTGACAATCCTAGATAAAATGTGTGTAGGAGCTGGGAGACAAGCAGAAATGAAATTGGATGCATTCCTCTCGTTGGATACCTCTGCAACCTCAACCCCACCCCTCCATATAAGCAGTGCGGGAGATGATGCTTTCTTACTAGTATATTTTGCAGTGGTGCCCAGTTATTCACCTCTATTTGGGAAATAACTTTTAATGAAATGAGTCCCATTAGTACGGGACCCTGTATATTTGAGAATCTGAAGAGAGCCATGGATTCTTTTTTTACAGAGAAATGAACCTTCAGCTCAAAACATGTGTGAGCACTTGTGCCATTGCTCATACACACACACTTTTACATGAAATTTCAGGGAGCTCCCAGCCTTCATGTAAAAGGGATGCATTCCTTCCAGGGATGTGGTATGAATGTGGCAGTTCTAGATCCAGAGGAGGAAATGGTGCTCGTCAGAACCTAAGCTGAAACATGGAGCTTCTATAGCTCAGGCCACCCACATACCATGATGAAACACAGAAGAAAGAGTCCATTTCTGTCCTGGGTAAAGGCCTTGAACCTCCTCCCTCTCCCACCTCTCCCAGAACTAACAGGGCAGGCATATTGGGACAGAAAGCCCACCAGCCCTCATGGACTTGGCCTCAGCCAGGTGGAAGGCCCTGAATGAAATAACCTGTCATTCCAAGACTCTCTTGGTTTCCCTTCCCATCCTTCTTGCCATGGCAGGCATAGCCCACTGGTTCCCAGTCTGAGGGCTGTGTCTGTCAGATTGGCTTTCACTAATGGGTGAAACCTTCCAGAATAAGTTCTGGATACTCTCAGCTGGGTGAGCAAAACAATGGCCTGAACATTCGGCTGGGGGCTGGGGGGGGGGGGGCGGGGGTAGATTTTGGAGCAGAGGATCCGAGTCTCCCTCTCGCAGCCCTAACCTGGAAGCCCCTTGGCCCCCACAGCCTGCTCCTGGCCCTATAGAGGGAAGGCAGGAGTGGCCTAGGTCAGGGGGTGCTGTTTTCACTCTGTCAGTGTGTGCTAAAGGATGTAAAACCTCTTTGCAGGTTGCTTCCATCTTTGTCAGCATGCTTATGGGACATTCCAGTTCCAGTGAACTGAATTGTGGAATACAGACCCAAATTGACCTAATTGTATCAATCATAATGAAATGCCCAACCATGTATTACCCTAGGATGCTTTATGGTGAACATTTTCTGCAATTAAAAAATTAATTCATCTTTTTTTCTATATGGTGGTATGATTTCCAACCATCGTTTCTTTGGAGGAAAGGTCTGTTATTCTGATATGGGTAGCTTTTCCTAATTTAAAAATACATATATGTTTTTATTTTAGAGAGGAGAGGGAGAGAAACATCGATCTACATGCAACCCGACTGGGGATCAAACCCACAACCTGGGTACGTGCCCTGACCAGGAATCAAACCAGCAACCTTTTGGTGCACAGGATGACACTGAACTGAGCCACATGGGCCAGGGCTATAATTTTAAGAGTTAAAATGTCCTTTTCTAAGCCATAATGGTGATATTAGTTTTAAATGTTCTTACTTAGGAAGATTAAAAAAGCAGCATACCTGTCAGCCCTCCAAATTATTTGGAAATTCTCCTAGATCAGGAAATCCAAACAGCTGGGCTTAGCTCGCTGACCTGACCTGTGGTGAGCGGACTCACTCTGGGGCCTGCCCTCCCACAGAGTCGTGTGACCTTCAGTTAATGCAGTTTCAAATGTGGGGAGACTTGTTTCTGGCCCCAGCTCTCCCCAGGAGTGTTGTAAGGATAAAATGTCACGGACTAAAAAGCTTTGGGAAAGGAGGAGCTCAATAAATACATGAGATTGCTGCTCCTAAGGACAGCTGGTGTGTTCTCAGTGGGAAGGGCCGAATGATCCCGCAGAGACCCAGGGCAATTTCTCTGCCAGGGCATCTGGGGAAAGTGACCAGCACCACTCATAAAATGTGCAAACTGTTCCCCTGCAAGTGGGACCAGACAGACTGCAGAGGCAATGTCTCCTGAGAGGCTTTGCTCCTCTCCCTCCAAGGGCACAGGTCCAAGATACTAGGCCGCAGGGAACCTTGCATTCCAGCTCATCTCTCAGGGACATGCCCAGGGACCTCCCGCGGGTCACCCAAGCTTCCCTAACTTGTTTTTTCATTTCTACAGGTGCTTGCTCAGTCCTCTTCATGAGGGTGTCACAGGGCTGAGAGAAAGCACACATCCATTCCTAAATACCTCCCTTTCAAGATTAGCCAGTGTTTAAATCCTGCCCCTTTAAGACCTTTGGAAAACAATGTATAATTTTTGTTTCTTCTCAAGTTTAATTCCGGAACAGCTTTCCCCATGGTTTTATCCCAAATCACATTTGTGGGTCACTCCCCTTGCCATGGTGTACAGGACATGGAAAAACTGCTTGCCCTAGCTGGTTTGGCTCAGTGGATAAAGCGTTGGCTTGCGGACCAAAAGGTCCCGGGTTCGAGTCAAGGGCACATACCTTGGTTGCAGGTTCCTCCCCGGTCTGGCCTTGGTCGGGACTCGTGCAGGAGGCAACCAATCGATGTGTTTCTCTCACATGGGTGTTTGTCTTTCCCTCTCTTCCACTCTCCCTGAAAGTCAATAGAAAAATATCCTCAGGTGAGGATTAACAAAAACAAACAGCCGAGGAGGTGGATCTGATGGTTTGACCAAAATAGACACAGTACAATACACTTCAAACTCGGAGAACAGTGTCTGGGGAAAGCTGTGCTGGTTCCCTCCCTTCCACACATAGCGAGAATTAACTGCACAAGAAAGCCCTTTGATCTTTAGAAACACGAGGCATCAGGCCGCCCAAGGTTAGGGATCAACATACTTTTGTTTGAACTTGTCTGGCATTTCGTTTGTATCGGCCTTATTAAACCTAACAGTGTTACCCACTTGTCTAACCTGGCCCTCTCAGTTCCCGTGATCCTGTCGGTAAGCATGCCACCCCGAACAAGCTGGCAGCTCACACGTTTTCAAATATCTCCCAATTCAATTGGAAGATGTCTCACTGCAGAGCCACCCTTCTGCCTGAGCTGTCACTTGAAGCAATTGGAGGGAGAAGCACGGGAGAATCTCGCCAGACAGTTTAAAGCCCCATGCTCTGCTTGGCAGTGGACCCAAAGCTCACTACCTCCTCCTTTCATCTTCCCACACTCTCTCCAGCTCAAGCCTCACCGTGCCCAGACACCTCCCTTCCTTGCTACCCCTGAACGTTTGAGATACAACGATTTGTTTACCCATCTCCCTATTAGACTATAAACCCTTAAAGGGTAAGTACTGGTCCTACTCAACTTTGAGCTCCTAGCATTTCACAGCATGTGGCACAAAAGGAAGTGTTAGGTGGACAGGGGACTGGATGAACATACCAGAACCTGTCTCCTAGCCCACTGTTGGTAGGACGTTTGCTTTAGTAACAGGTGAGAGCCATGCTGGGTTGTTGAGAATTGTCTTGTTCTTGGTGACTAGTATTAGGCATGTCTGAGACAGCTAGTTGGAAATGGCAGGGGTAGAGGTAGGGGAGTGTTCTGATAGCTGGGAAAATGTCTCTTGTTAAACAGTAGGCCCCTGCCCCTGGTAACATACTACCCAACTGATCCACAGGAGAAGACAGTTTGGAAGAACCATCAGCAATTAACGCAACTTTCAGGATGAAAAAGAGTGGGGCCCTAACTGGTTTGGCTCAGCGGATAGAGCATCGGCCTGCAGACTGACCCGTCCCAGGTTCGATTCTGGTCAAGGGCACATGCCTGCGTTGTGGGCTCGATCCCCAGTAGGGGGCGTGCAGGAAGCAGCCGATTGATGATTCTCTCTCCCTCTCTGAAATCAATAAAAATATATTATAAAAAATAAGAGTAGGGTAAGGAGTGAAGAAATTTCAGTAGATGTACCTAAAACCTCTTCTCTCAAGTTCAAAATGAGAGGAGGCCTTAGGGCCAGAGCTGCAGCGACACCCAGGCCCCTAGAGGGAGAGGAGTGCAAATGAGACAGGGCTTGAAAGGCTGGGCGGGGGGTGGCAAGGCAGGGCTCAGGAAGGAGGCTGGGCTCCCATCTGGAGAGCCCAGGGCCGGGGCTGCTGAACAGATGGAGTGAAAGTTGCAGCTGGTGGAAATGCACTTTCATGTGTAAAGTGTGGTCCCTGGAGGACTGCGATTTCCAACTCCGAAGGCAGCAGTAGGCAGGTGGCTCCGGTCCACGCTCCGCCTTCTCCCCCCATTGCCACCCAGAAAACTCAGCAGCGGCTGTGCCAGGACTCAGCCACCATGCCTTCCGCCAGCAACAGACAGAAGCTGGCATGGTGACACCTTGGCTCAGCCAGGACGGCAGAGGACTGCAGTACGTTAGCAGCTGAAGGGGGCAGGAGAATAGGAAGGATTAATCCAGCCTCCCCAGGAGGGGACCAGGTGGACTCAGACAGAGATGGAGAGGGAATCAGACCTTCCAAAGCTGTTCACGACATACATTTGGGTCTCCGCTCTTGGGTGAGCTTGGCTGAAGGGGAGGCAGTGGGAAAATGTGAAAACAGCAGACTCTGAGGCTCTGGGCTCAGTATACCCAACCTCAAGAGAAGTTTCCTCAGGCGAGAATATATATAGTTTTTTAAAGAAATATTTCCCCACCAGAACTTGGAGAAAATGTGTGTTGTTTTTTTTTTACATTCTAAGGCTCTAATCCAGCCACCTCTCCTGGCACATTTAGACTCTCACCTGTGGGATGGAGGATGCAATCTATTAAAGTTCCTCCCTATAGTGGTTAGGCTCTTGAAGGAATTAGCCACCCAACCAGGTAACCACACCTGAGAGGAAGCAGCTTGGGAATGGGCATCAAGGTCTGCCTCTTCCCTCTTTCTCTCTCTCTCTCTCTCTCTCTCTCTCTTTTTTTTTTTGAAGAGCTTTGCCTACAATACTTGTTTCAGAAGCAATCTTAATAATAAAAGGGTAACATGCCCCTCTTTCTCTTTGTGTTAGGCTGTGCTCCAGGTCATCAAGAACAGAAACTGCCAACTCTGTCTTGTTAAAATCCAAGTGCTTTTTTTTTTCCTCCAGAATATGTGATTTTGCTTCCTTTAAAAAAAAACAACACAAAAAACAGACAAACCCAGTCGTTTATCCCTATTGTGTCCATTTTCCTAAGAGATATCACTATTTGAAATAATAACTTAAATATTCCTGCGGTGGAGGTAGTCTCTCTTCCTAGTGGGATGTCTTCTTGGCTCCTTTCCCAAACTTGGCATCGAGACCGAGACCTGTGGAAAGGGAGAAAATGGGCTGAGAATTATGGGGGAAAAGAAAACCTACCAATGACTTGGGGGGAAAAGAAATGTTCAGCCTTGATTCTCCAAAATTGGGGCTTTAAATAAAACTAGTTTCCAAACATGGGTTTTATAAAGCTCCCTCGGAGAAAAGAGAATGGCATCAAATGAAAAAAAAAATCACCAAGACACAGGTAATTATACACACACACACACACACATGCGTGTGTGTGTGTGTGTGTGTGTGTATTACAGCAAGACGGAAAGGAACAGTCAAAATTTCTAAGCTCATTCTCTCAACTCACCCATAGAAAGCATAAAATACAGAATAAATATAATAATTTTACCCTGTTCAGTTTCTGGGGAAACCTGAGTCACTGGAAGGAAATCACTAAAATTAAATGCTTATTAGAAAGGCTGGATTAAAAAAAGTTTCCTTACAACCCAGGAATTCTACTTCTGGATATTTATCCAAAGAAAATGAGAACACTAATTCAAAAGAATGTACGTTCATTGCAAGGTTATTTACAATAGCCAAGACATGGAAACAACGTAGGTGTCCACCAGTAGATGAGTGGATAAAGAAAATGTGATACACACACACACACACACACACACACACACACACACACACATTGGAATGTTAGTAATAAAAAAAGAATAAAATCTTGCTATTTGCAACAACATGGATGGACCTAGAGGGTGTTATGCTAAGTGAAACAAGTCAGACAGAGAAAGACAAATACTGTATGATTGCACTTATATGTGAAATCTAAAAAAACCAAACCAAACAAACAAATAAAAACAGACTCATAGAACCAAATAATAAACTGATGGTAAACAAAGGGAGCGGGGGGGCAAAGGATGAGTGAAAAAAGAAAAGGGGAATAAGATGTACAAACTTCCTGTTATAAAATAAGCCACAGAGATGTAGTGTACAGCATAGGGAATATAGGCAATAATATTGTAATAACTTGGCATGATGACAGACAGTTATTAGACTTACTGTGGTGATCACATCATCAAGTATAAAAATGTCAAATCACTGCCCTAACTGATTTGGCTCAGTGGATAGAGCATCGGCCTGCCGACTCAAGGGTCCCAGGTTCAATTCCAGTCAAGGGCATGCACCTTGGTTGCGGGCACATACCCAGTAGGGAGTGAGCAGGAGGCAGCTGATCGATGTTTCTCTCTCTCATCGATGTTTCTAACTCTCTATCCTTCTCCCTTCTTCTCTGTAAAAAATCAATAAAATATATATTTTTAAAAATGTCGAATCACTATGTTGTACAACTGAAATGAATACACTATTGTATGCCAACTATAATTTAAAATTTTTAAGTTTTCTATAAAATAACTAAATAAATTTCATAATTACACAAGTACATTTTGGAGAGGAAAAATAAAGCTCTGTCTCTCAGTATGGCCCAGAGATGCCTGCTCTGCATGGCACTTACCCAAGAACACAAGCACAGTGCCCACCCACTGCATGGAGCTGATGGGGTTGGCAAAGAGGATGACAGAGGCCAAAATGGTGAAGAACTTCCGAGTTGTAGTGATGATAGAGCAGGTCAAGGGACCAAAATACACAACCGTCATGAAGATGAAGCTCTAGAGAATGACAGAAAAAAAGGGGGGGTCGGGTTGGTTCTTGAGTATCTGCCAGAAGGTCTGAAGTCTGAAACAGGGTATCAGAGTTAATCTTGCCACCCCTCCTCTCCCAGCCAGGCCAGTCTCTTAGGGAAGCCAAGCCACCCCCCTCAAAGCGCTCACCTGACCCAGGGCACTGGTTAGGCCAAAGAGCAGGATGTTATAGATGATGGCAGGGTACCTTTCAGCAAAGCTCAAGAACTCCCAGAGCTCGCCAGTGAACAGGATTGCTAGGGAGAAACGTCAAAAGGTGAAGGGTGCTTCCTGTGTGCCCATACCCTTGCATACACCCGCACAAGGCCCACTAAAGTACTCTGAAAGAGGACAGGATGTGGGAAATGCATGGAGTGAGCTTTTATCTGCCCATCAGGCATCCTTTTTCTATTTTCCTGACTGAGAAACTAACTAGAGGCTCTTCCTAAAAAGGCTTGATAATTAACTAGTTACTTCTGCCAAAAGTGGTTGAAAGCAGAGATCCTCAGATGTTGTGGAGATACTGATCCACACATCCCTAGTTCAAGGCAGCCCCAAGCACTGGTCACTGCCAGACATCAGCAGCCTCCTCTGTTATACTATAAAAAAATATTTACTTTCTCCATGTGCCCAGATTTGGAAAAGATTATGAAGTACTGATCTAAAAGCAAATACATCCATTTTCAAACTATATTCAACATACACCACATGCCAATGCCTCACCTCCCTTAGAAGAGGACGAGTTCCCAAGGCACCCCTTGTCCTACCGCTGTGTGTCCTCCCATGTTACTCAGCACAGTGTGCCCCGGCTGAGCCAGGAACGAGTAGCAAGCCGAGCCTGCGGTGAAGGTTTACCCAGGACAATTCTCGGGGGCTTGCACAGAGGGCATCTTAGAGTCAAGGTAGGACTTTGGCTTGGGCAAAGTGAGCAACTGTCATTTGAGCTAGAGATCAACTAGAGTCTGCCCTCTGGTGATACACAGAAAGAACAGCAGAACGGCTCCTTACCAGCTCCCAGCAGCAATGTCGACCAAAGGTTAATGTTCAACATCATGTGGTTGGAGCCCGTTTGGAAATGAGCCCGCATGTGGTCCTGGGAAACACCTGTCAGTCCATCCAGGGTCAGAGATAATAACTGGAAAAGAAAGGTTGTACTTTGCGGCGAGACGGCCAACACTGCCCCTCCCTGACCCAGGACACAGGACTCTCACCTTTCTGAGACTCCTCAGAAAGCTGTTGCCTTAAGACAGAGTCCTCAGAACAAAATGCTGCCATTTGGTCATGGGTGGAGGATGGGGAGAGACCATGTAAGCTCCCTTGTCCCCCAGGCACTGGAATGACAGGCTATCTGAGCCATATGGTTGTAATGTAATCAGGACAGGGCAGGAAGCCTACCACTTTCTGACACACTGCTATGGAGCCCGGCGTGCAAGGACGGAGGACAGGTTGTGGTGAGCCACATACATTCTTCCATTAACGCTAGAGAGAGAAAATCTATTCCCAGCACATTAGCCTGCTGGCATGGAAGATAGCACTTGAGAGACTGGATTCTGTGGTCACACAGCCTGGATTAGAAATCTGAGCAATGTTAGCCACTAACTGCCACTTAGTAGCCATGTGATCATGGGCAAGTAACTTAACCTGTTTCAGTTTCTTCATCTGTAAAATGAAGATAATACTATTTATGTTATGAGGTTACTGTTGTAAAAATTAATCAATTAGTATGTAAAACACCTGAAACAGTGCCTATATACAGTAAGCAATAGCTATTATAGTATTACTAGAGGCCCGATGCACGAAATTCGTGCAAGAGTAGGCCTTCCTTCCCCTGGCTGCTGGCAGCCAGCACAGGCTTCCCTCTGGCACCCAGAAGGTCGTTGGGCTGTCTGGTCTAATTAGCATATTATACTTTTATTATTAATAGATTTTTAACTCTGGCTTCAGGTTTCTCAGAAAGCCAGTGAGAGACATACTACTCCTTCACTCTTTGTTCTCAGATCTCTGTAAAGTCACACGAGCATTTAGACATAAGCCTCAGTGTCATCCTTTTCCCAGGAGAGCTGAGCTGCAGTTAAATATTTCAGGCTCCCTACTATGGCCTTAGCAAAGCCAGGGGTCATGTAGCAAGAGACGAAGACCAAAAATGGGGGCAAGGAACACCACAACCTCTCTCAAGACCTGTAACGGGCCTTTTGCCTGCCTCAGTGGGGTTTTTCCTTGGTTAAGATGACTGAAAAAGGCCGCCTTTGCCACCAGGAACACATACCAGGAGCAGCTCTCCATAGCCAATTGTGTGTTCTTCCATCCCAACTACTTTCTTGGGTTTGTACATGAAAAGGGCCACTCCAGCCACAATTAGCAACACACACAGGTACTTGGCCATTGGGTACTTCTTCTTCAAGAGGGTCACTCCAAGGAGCATGACTACAGGGAAGAAAGAGAATGGAAAATTCAGGAACCCGTAGACATTGATAAGCCCAACACTCTCCTCCTAGGAGCCAAGAAAAGACTCATGGGAGAAAAGCATGTCCGTGAAGGAAGGCCTACAGAGGATAAGAGGAGGGTGTGGTATGAGGTTGGCACCTAGATAGAGACGACTGAGCAACAGGGTTGAACACAGAGTATAAGGCAGGGAAAAGGTAGATAACCAAGATGAAAGGTCCAGGAAGGAACAGGGCAAAGGTGGGTGCAGTGAGGAAGAGTGAAAAGTTGAGACAAAGTAACTGATGGTCAAAATGGAAGTTAGGGTGACAATGTAAACACATGGGACACCAAAATGACTGACCACGTGAAGCCTCTAGCTCCCAGCTCATGTATATCCAACACCAAAGGTACTGACACAGATGAAGGATGGCAGCGGGGAGGAATGGAGGGAAGTCCTGGGGATAGCTATCATGGATGATGAAGCCTGTAGAGGCTCAGAGCTCCAGCAGAGAAGGTGAGGGTTTATTATAAGAAGAGAGGATGGAAGATGGGAGACCATCTTCTTCTCCTTACCTGGAATTGGTTTGCAGGATTTACCAAGGACCTGAAATTAAATTCAGCAGATAATTTCTGAGCATCTGTGATTTGCCAGGTACTATGCTAAGTGCTGCATTAAGATGAGTAAGTGTGGGCCTGCATCAGAGACTGCAGCCTCAAAAAAGCAGCCCTATGGAGGCCAACCCACCACCGCTAAACCTCAGGTCTATGGCTCTTTGCACTCTAAATTCCTCAAACATCCTTTCTTTTTATTTAAGTCACAGACCTGAGGGAAAAATCCTTAGTCCTTTTCAAATAACTTCTGATCCAACCCTCATCCCATCCTGAGGTTTCACCTGAGTTGGGTAGTTGACAAACTGTAGTGCTGAGTTGCTGGAGACCATGGCACCCAGATAGGAGATAGAACAGGCAGCATAGAGCCAACTCCGGGTACGATCCACCCTGGCAGTGTCAAAAAACTGGATCACTGGGAGAAGACAAAAAAAGAAAACAGGCAAGAAAAACCTGGTGGGCCTAGAGCAAAAGTTAAACCCACATGGGAAAAAAACTTGTCTGTCAAAATAAGTACAAGCTATTTCTGTCCTCTTGCACTGGGAAATATCTGTAGATTATCCAACTCTCCAATCCCACCTAAGCCTAACACAAGACCACATGCAGGGCAGAGGTGGGGCACTGAATCATTCCGTTCAAGGGACTAGTTAGCCTGCTGTTAGCCCCAGGGAACAGGGAGAAAGCTCAAAACATGCTTGAAGTTGACACATAAAGGAAAACCAAAGGGACAAAGAAAAATTAAGTATTCTCAATGGGCATCTGTAATACAGAGGACCCATTCTCTGCACATTTGACTCAGTGGGTCTAATTTAAGGAAACAGGGTTTTACTCCATTCCAAAGCCATGAGTTTTGTAGACTCAACAGAAAGGCCATGTAAGTGCTAAGGGGGGTGGGAGATCTTGAGAGTTAGACCTTAAGATTGGATCACTGCCTAAAGTCCCGGATACAAAGGGGAGGGGACACATAACAGAATACTATCTAGGTACTCACAGATTTTGGCAAACACGGCATTGATCACACATTGGATGAAGACCAAAGTTAAGGCAAAAGTGAACGTCTCCTGCTTGGCTCCCTCCCCATACTTTCCTCGTGTTCTAGAAATGAAATGCATAAAAAAGAACGGGGAGGAATCAGTGTATTTCCTTCAGTGTCATCTCGTATGTCCAGAGGCACTTTAAACTTTGAAATTACCTTGCCTCGCTGGAGGTAGGGAGAGTTTGGTAAGGATCACCGGGCTCCTTTACCGAAGGGGCCCACCTTATTGGGTTTAGAAATTAGACATCCCAGCCTGCTAGTCCTGTAGCCTAGGACAAGAATGTCCTTAAAGGATGGAGTTAGAAGAAACGTAGAAAATTAGATGGTGAAACGAGGTACCCCAGGCAGCAGAAGGGATTTGGGCTACAGCAGCAAGACCGAGGGCGAAAGAGTCGGCTGTCTGCAAGCATCTAGGAGTTCCAAAGAGGAACCGGCACAGGTCACGAAAACCTGGTGGGGGTGGGGGTGGGAGTGGTGCTGGGGGTGGGGGTGGAAGTAAGTCCCAGCCTGTAAAACCCAAGCCCTTAGAACCAATAGGGGGGGAAGGAATCAAGGGAAGAACCATCACCAGGTCCCCAGAATCCAAACACCAACTTTCGCATTTTGGAAATCTGGGGCGGCTGAGCGGCGCTGCAAAGGTGGTGGGGTGCTGGAAGGGCGGGAGGGCGAGAGGGAACGCCCGGGGCAGGGGCGTGAAGACCGCGAACCCCACCACAGGCTGCGGGGAGGCGGCAGGATAGCGGGGGATGTCTGCCTCCCCACCCGGGGACCCGCTCACATCTTTTCCTGCAGGATCCCATAGTAGAAGTAGCAGACAAAGACGCCGAGGAAGCAGAGCGGCAGCCGCAGCCGGTCGGGCACCAGGGAGTTGCTGGCGGCCATGAGACGCCCAGAAGACCCCACTGGAGACCCGCTCACAGCCGGCAGCGGCAGCGGCGGCGACAGCTCCAGCCGGACATCGCCGACCGGCGACAGGGGCCTCATAGGAGCTGCATGCGACCGCCGCGCAGCAGGGCCCAACAGCCACCGCCACAACTGCCAGCTCAGGGCTGCCGAGGGGGAAACGCCTCAGAACCCAGAAACCACTTCCAAGGAAAGGAAAAGCACCCCGGGATCTTGGTTTCGTCTCTAGTGGCCAGGTGGGGGGCAGCTGCCCCGAGGTGAATGTCTTGCCCTCGAGATTTTCCAATCAGGCAACTCCGAGGACAACTACAACCCCGAGCTCGACGGGAAGACCTACGAGTTATGCGGGCGTGGAGTGATGATGTAGAAGGATGTGGAGGTCACCGATTGGCTGTGCCGTGTAAAGACTGACAGGTGGGCGGGGAGAAGGCGGGGCGGGCGGCTGGGCAAATCGAAGAGTCTTTTTCCCGGCCGGCCGTCAGGCTTCTACTGGGTCCTAACGCCGTGAAATGCTTAGTGGAGCTTTAGCGCCCCCTAGCCGCTGCCCAGCGTCTACCCCCACTCTGCCAGAAGAATGTTCAAGGCCCGGCTTAGGTCAGCGATCCTCCTCCTACGGCACTTCACTAGGCAAACCGAGGGCGGCAGGGCTTTTGTCCCCTCTCTCAAAGGCAGGGCAACCTACGTATGTCACCTAATTTCGTGCCATAGCTTTCTGTCTGTAAACGGGATAATTACTGAAAGCACCCCGTCCCCTCTTGACTGTCGTGAGGATCAAATGAGCTGAGGTTTGTGAAAGTGTTTTATAAATTGTAAAGTGTGCAGTGCGAAAGTATTAATTCCTCTTTCTCAATCCCAATCTTACTTCCTCACAACCTGGATGTGGAAATGGAAGCTGTTGGAAGTAAATTTTCTCTGGGGTCTTACAACTTACCAACAATGGAGCAAACCCTCCCGATTCTTTCCTATTAATGAGCTCCTTGCTGGACCCCCCCCCCCCCCCCCCTTATCCAAGTGTGGGGCATCCACTTGCTGGCACCAAGAACCAGGGCAAGACTGACCCCAGGTCTTTCCACTCCCCGCCCCCAACTCCCACTTCATTGCACTCTGGGCTATCTGGGCTCCTTGTCCCCGCTTAGCAGCCGGCTCCTTTGGCACAGCCTCGGGCAAAGGAAGGAAACTCGGGGCAGCACCACACCCATCACTCCAGGCCCGGCTGACTAATCAGGCTTTAGGGAATAGGCCAAATATCTTTCAGGGGGAGGGGTAAGAGAGAGAAGATGGGGTCTGTCCTCAATCCTTTCTCTCCTTCATATTAGTGGGGGAGGAGAGACCTCCATACATTAGCCCTTGCACTGTGTCTATCCACTGAGTGATTGCAGGGCACGGAGCAGCAGCTGGGAGAGACCTGGGTTCCAGTTCCCAGCTCTGCCTCTTCACCAGCTGGGATTTCAAACAATTCCCTTGCCCGCCGAGTCGTTTCCTCACCTGAAATGAATGGGGATGGAATAACAAGTGGGACAGTGCTGTGGTTAGAAGCAGGGGCACTGGATTCAAATGATCTGGTTCCCAATCCCAGCATTGTCTCTTTCTTTGTCTTTGGGGTAAACGTATTCAGTCTTTCTGCCCTTCCCTCAGGAGTACAGTGGGATTTATCACATTTCTCTCATTGAGTTGTTTTAATATTTAAATGACATTTTATGCAAGCGTTATCTGATGTTTACCAAGTTGGGATAGGAGTTTGTCTTGAGGTCTTTCAGATAGATATAATTGTAGTTATTATAACTGCCCTTGGGGTAGTCAACTTTTCATCCATACATTGGGGATTAGTGTCTTTTGTGAAAATGTTTTGTAAATTGCAAAACACCATCAGAATGTTGGGATGGTTGTTTCCATTTCTCCAAAAAGCCTAAGAGCTCTTACAGGTGCGGCACTATTAATTAGCTGAGAGGCAGCAGAAGGATAAGAAATTTCTTCTACTAGTCAAGGAGCACCCACAACGTCAGATTGTCTTCCATTGGTCACCCTAATTTCCTCTCTGAAACCCACCCTCCCAAGGTAGCTTTCCAGACTCATTCAAGAAAAGTATGACTCCTTCGCCAAACCTCCACCACACTCTTCATTCTGGACGGTCTTTCCATGGATCCACTGTTTATTCATCCATGTAAAGAATCCAAGCCTGGTGGCGTGAGGACAGGGACTCTGTTCATTGACATCATTATGTGTTAAGGCTCCTCTTAAAGACAAGGATGAAGTAATCAATAAAATACCCTCAATTTCCATCTCTCCCTTTTCGCCTCCCCCCACCACCCCATATTGAACAGAACCTCAAACTGCTGGGTATACTTATTTATTTGGTCTATTAACACCAAGATCTGCAAAAAAAACCAACAAAACAACAACTTCTAAACACAGGATAAGAAAACTTGAACATTAACATTCTTCTTCAATTTTGTGAAGCTCTGCAGTACGGAAAATATACAAACTTCAAACAGCTGCAAAAATAGTGTCTTTGGGAGAAAATAGAGTTTCTACATCGATACAAGAAAAATAGGCATTTTTCTAATCCAACCCAGTCCTGGGGCAGGTGGAGGGTATAGAGTCCCCACCTGCCACCTGGAGGAATGCCAGCTCTTCCTTCCTCCCCCTACCCACCTGGGGCTGGGCAGGTTGAGCTGCTGCTTAAGACAATCTTAGGATGAAAGTGAGATGAAAATGCCACTTGGGAAAACGCTAAGGTCCCCTCTCTGCCAGCAGCTGGATTGGTCAAGTGTTATGGCCCATTAGGGCGGCTTTGGTCAGCTCTTCCAATGAGAGGGAAGCATGGGGTGGAGGCTGAGAAGATGTGGGTATCTATCTCTTCCCGTCTCCTCTTCTATGTCCATGGAGGAGAGGGGAGGAAATCTGTGGCGTCCCCTCTACCCTGATCATGGCCAGCTTGCTCCATGACAAGGACAAGGGTCCCAAATACAGTCCTTTGGACTCACACCCAAGGGCAGGGGGCCCAAGACCCTCTGGGTGAGTTTTCCACCAAGTAAGAGAGGTGGCAAGAACACAGGTATGATCTGTGAGCTGCCCAGCTGCTAGCGGAGAAGGCAGGTCCCCTCCCACTAGGAGGGACAGCGTCCATCAGAAAGAGGACCCAGGGCTTTGACACAATAAATGAAAGTGCTCGAAGGCCGAGAGGGAAGGGCTCCTTTATCCCCCACCTCAGGGGCGCTAGGGAGGGGCCTGCCACCAAGGCACTGGTCTCCGTGGTGAAGGGGTGGGGTGGCCCTCAGACCACCAGGGAGCTGTGGAAAAGCACGGGCTCTTCTGAGGGCGGGGTGTGCTGCCATGGCTCGAATGGCAGCGAGGAGGCCTTGGAGGCCTCTGGATCCTTCCGAGGCGGTGGCCTGGGGCTGGCGGGAGGGAGGGGGGACCCTGGGCTTGAGGGGCAGTTTCGGAAAATGAAGCCCATGCTGGGGAAGAGGGGCTTCATCAGGCTGACAGGGCAGAAGGCCGAGCCGGTCGGGTTGAAATGGACTTTGTTCTTGTCGGGACAGGAAGTCAGGAAGGCCACATCAGGACCTGGAGACCTGGAGGATGGAGAAAGAAGCACACAGATATACACATGTGTGCACACACACGCATGCGCACACACGCATGCACACTCGGAGCAAAAAAGAAACCTCCAGTGTCCAGGGAATAGAGAAGCTGGGTCTCTGTTAAAACAGGATGGTAACTTGACCAAAAAATAGCAAGGGTACTGAGCAACAGCCAGTCTTTGGAATCCTCGGCTCTTGTGTTTTAGAAATATGGCTGAACAACAGGAAATGGAAACAAGAGGGATTAAAGCTAGACAGGAAGGAGAACTTCCTGACAATCTGATTCTAGAAGAGACTACGGGATCTTTTAATTTGGGAGATTTCATCAGTAAAACCATGTTTTGGGGGCAGACCCCTTGACTGAAAGCAGAGATCCAGGCAAATGACTTTCTAAGACTTTTTATAGTCTAAAGCAGGGTTTCTTGGCCTCAGCACTATTGACATTTGGGGCTGGATAATCACTGGTTGTGATGTCATCCCTGGACCCTACCCACTAGGTGCCAGTAGCACCTGACCCCCTCCCTCCAGGCTTTGACAACCGAAAATGTCTCCTGACGTTGCCAAATGTCCTGTGGGAGTAAAAATTGTCCTCCATTGAAATCTCCTGGCCTAAAGAATCTCACTCTTGAGCACATTGGGAAGGTGTGATTTTTAGAATATGTGCTAGGAGGGAAAGATAGCAACCATTGCGGGAAAGGCAGCCAGACCTCATCAGGAGCTCTAGGTTCTAACTCATCATGTGGTCGTGGCCTGAACTGTCTCACCTTTAACGAGGAAAGAATCATCCGTACCCTTCTGATCATGTAGGGGAAATGGGAGGGTAAAAGGAGGTTAGGTCGGAGAGTTCTAGAATAAGGAATCCTTATGATAAAAAAAGGAAGTGTATAACCATGTTTTGAAGTTTAAACAGCCCGAGAAGCTGCTGGTTGTGAGGATCCTGAATGAAGATGAATGTGTAGGAAGATGGGGGAAGCTCTGTCGCCAGTGGTTCCTATCAACTACCTTTTCCTTGAAGAATTGTATGTACAGAAAAAGGCACTTGGTGTAGAGCCTGATAAGTTGGTTACTACTTTAGGTGTAAATTCTAAGAATTCCAAACCCAGGAAGAAGAGTGGAATGGGCAGGAGAGGGAACGTTCTCGGGGTGCATTGACGCACGCGGGGAAGGTGACCCAGAGACCAAGCAACGTGTGAGGGACATGAGGGCAACCAGCATGACCTTGAACAGCTTGATTCCCTCCCTGGGAAATCCAGGCCATCTCACGGGGTCAGCAGCTAGATAGGAAGAGGAAAATGTGGCAAAAGAACCACTAAATACAAGAACTTCCCATAGGAAAGTTGACACAATGAAGAGACCCCAACGAGCTGAGAATTTCCATCCCGGGATAGCTTAGAAAGGAAGTGATGGATTAGCACCTTTCTCAAAGGGTTGACACGGGCAGGAATCTAGATGAGATGACTTTAAGACCTCTTCCAACATTGAGTCTACAAAAGACTCAAGCAAGCAACTGCCCAATTTCCACAAGCAATCCGATGTTGTAATTACTCAGCTATAGCGTGGACTAGGGAAGGGCACAAAAGTCCAGAGTCTGCTACACAATCTGGCCTCTTCCCTCCAATTCACCCAGAGACTCAGGGTTCTGGAGAGAAACCAGGCAACAGTGATGCGAGAAACACCCCAGTTGGCTATGGTTTTCTCCTTAACTCCTACTCCGGGTTATATATGTACCTCCTGCTACTACCCTGGGCCGGCCTCTCCCCTACCTGAGATGCAAATGGAGTCCTCAAGGCCACAAACCCTGTCCCAGCTAAATGTCCACTCATATACTGTGACCAAACTTCCTGACTGCCATGGAAACCACAGCGTCCATGGTGAATCTGCCTTGATGAATATTAAAGCTGGTGGGGGGAGCGGGGAGTGAAATGAGTTCTTAGGGTGCCTATCACAGGGGCTGGCTGTGTGGACATGTGGAAGGGTCAGCTCTCAATTCTCTCTGCTAATGGAAGAATGGCTTCTGAACTGTCCAATCAGGTTCGGGAAGATTCCATAGGCCTTACTTGCAAAGACGGGAAATTTCTGTCTGGACATTCCTGACACTTGAACCTGCAGGGTGAAGACTTGACTCAGAAGCACCTAGAAAGCTTCAGTGGGGACGAGACACTTCTCATCTCTGCCTGAAGAGAACTACTAATATATCCTCTCTCTCTCTGATTATGGTCTAGCAAATTCTCACACCTTCCCCAGGGATGGGAAAAAAATAGCAGAAACAAAGGGTTTAGTTTCAGAGCTCTTTCCTTTCCAGCTCCTGCTGCGCTGGTGGCTGGCATGTGGGCAGAGAGAAGGTTTCTATGGAGATAATGATAAGCAAAAATTTGGTGCTCAGAGTAGGTAATGTCAACAAGTTTGATCATGGAAAATCCGCAGTACCAATCATCTAAAGTTGACAGCACCTCTAGGATGAGAAAGAGTCCAAGATGGAAGCAGGGCCTAGCCGGTGGGACAACACAGGGCTAGCCCCCTATCCCTGCCCCTCCCGCTAATGTACTCACGTGGCCTCTTCAAACACACGCACTCTCTCACAGCCTTCCGGAGGCTCCCGTTTGAAGACGTAGCTGTGATTGGGCCGAGGGGAGGAGGCAAACGCAAGGACTGGAGATGGGCTGCCGTCTTCAAGGAAGGCCGGGTGGCCTGGAGGGGAGGCTGCAAACAGAGCAAGGCTGAGTCCGGTGGCGCTGAAGGAAAGATCTCCACCGCCCTCCGCTCAGGCCCTGGTGTGAAGGGAAAGGGCTGAAGACACAGTGAGGTGGGGGCAGGGGTCATGCTAATCCAGGCTGTTTTTCTATACTCTACCTTAAAAGATCTTTGAGGCAGCTTACAAAAATACGTATCTTGTTACACAGGATAAAAACAATGCAGCTGAAGTGACAGAAAAGTCAGGTCTAAGACCAACTGTATATTCCAGGAGATGTACGGCGATTGGAACTCCAAGCCTCGGACTTAAAGGAACCCTAATTTCTGTCTCTCTCTCTTCCTTCTTCCAAGACTGCACTGCCCTGCCTGCCAACATACCATAGCTTCTTCCTCTCCACAGCCTTGAAAATCTATCCCTTCTTCCAGGAAGAGCTCTTGTACTGACTCAGAGAAGCAATCTTTACTCAACCCCACTCGTGGGATAAAATTCCTCTTGCTTTTCACACAGCGAATGTACTTTGCCTAGCTTGCAAATATTGACTTTATCTGTATTTATCTCACATTTATTCCTTATTACTCTGGGCTCTGTTTACCTCTGTGTGTTGTTAGGTCCTGCCCTTGGCCAGCCTCCCTCCTGGGGCTGCTGTGAGAATCAAATGAGGCGATGCAGGCAATGGTGCTTTATAAAGTAAGGATCATTGCTATCAGGAGGAAGGACTGGTATCTTGTCCTGTTCGTGATGCGGCCAGGGCACAGCAGAAAGTAGAGATTTGGGGTCAGAGAGTTTGGGTTTCCATCTGGGTCAAACCAGGGCACATTCTCTTATTTTATATCATTTACAACCTCCTTGAGACCTACTGCTGGTAATGGGTACAGTGGACACCTGAACAGACTCGAGGGCTTTCAAGCCAAATATGGGGATGGAGGGAGTGCTTCTTTGGATTCCAGTGAGGATTAAATAAAAGTATAGGTGCAGGGACTTTATGTAAATTACAAATCAGAATCGATACCAAGGACCATTGTTATGACTAGTATAATGTATGGAATAAAGATGACTCACAAAGATATACTGCTTACCTTTGTCGTTGGGGATGGATGCCAGGTCCTCGACAGCACCCCGATGTTCCTCGCGGCTGGTCTGGCCAGAAGGCTGGGGGGATGCCAGGGGCATGGAGGGAGAGCTGGAGAGGTTGCCAGGCTCCAGGAGCAGGAGGGGGAGATCACAGCTGCCACTCTGGGGGGGAGCAGGGGCGCGGTGCCCATCAGGAATATCGAGGATCTGCCGGGGAAAGGGTGGGTGATGACTCTGTCCTGGCTCTTCAGGACTACAGAGCTGTGGGGACCCTTGGGGTCCTCCCTTGGCCCTTGTTTCCATCCTCTATTCATAACACACAGCGACAGCAGGACGCCATTTCCTCAAGTCACTGATTTCCCGACTCCCCCAGCCCCATCTAAGGGAAAACCCCTGCTGTTTCTCCCCCAGCATTTTGTTCTTCCCCTGGTGGCACTTGCAGCTGAGTTATAATTGCCTATTTATCTGAATGGTTTCTCAATGTGTCACCCCTATCGGGCTGTAAGCCTGAGGGCAGGGGCCTTCTATGTGCCAGCCACCAGGACACCATACCCGCTGTAGGCCACTACAGGACAAGTATGCAAAACATCATCACGCACTAAACACCCCTGCCCCCTTTCACATTCAGTGGCACTTGGTACCCACAGCTCACCAAATTGTGCGCGTGTGTTTGGGTGGGTATAAAATTCTACATATATGCCGACTTAAAATCACCCAGCAAGTAAATCGTACACTGAGGAGTGTGCCCACTAGAATTATATTAATACTGCCCAACTGGCACTCCCCAATTGTACTGTGTCAGTCTAAAAATGTGCCTGAGACTTCAGAAAAGGTAGCAAATAATTCTGCCTGGGAGTGGGGTGGGAAGAAGGCCACACGGGGGCACTGGGCAGGAAGGGTGAGTATCTGTCATCAGGTAGAGATGGGGGAGGGAAGTGGTAACGCAGGCAATGGGTGGCTTTCACTGGGCACAGGGGTGACGGCAGCGGTGCCAAGTATGCGGGAAGTGAGCTGGTGCTTGGCTGAAGAACAGCGTCTCGCTCATTCCTCCCTCTGGGACCTTCCTCTGCCAGCTCCTGCTCCTCCTCTGTCGACCCACCACCACAAAGCCCTCCCGTTCCACCCACGCAGCTCTGCTGTCCCTGTGGTTAAGTCCATTTGAGTCTAATCAACTCAATCCGTGTTCCTTCCGCAGGCTGGTGTCTGCATGTTACTCTGCTGTGCGGCCATAGCCTGTGAGCCCCGAAGAGCAAGAGTCCCCGCCCCAGCGCCCAGACTCAGCAAGACGCCACCTGTCAATGCATCCAGGGTGCAGCCTCACTCACCCGCAGCAGCTCCTCTTCACCCTGCTCCTTCACGAACACCTCCTCCAGCTCCTGGTTGAGCCCTTCCAGGCTCCTGTGCAGGCAGGGGCTGAGTCGAAGGACAGGGGACCCTGAGGGGAAGCTGGGAGGGGACGCCTGAGGAGGAAGCACACGAAGCACTCACTGAAATCCACCAAGCCCGACAGTTACCAGCTCTGGCTGGGGGTGATGGTCATGTCTACACAGCAAAACCAAGTGAGTAAAGGAGGATCTGGGCACAGTTACTGGTTGCAATAGGTCCCGTCAGTGGGGTTTTCTCCAGAAGTCAGCGCTTTGAGAGGTCTGGGGTGCGCTTTTAACGGCTGCAGGAGCATCATGGCCTCAGTTGCACAGGGGATGAGGGTGGAGGAGAGAGAAATTCAGGCCAGTAGGAAGCTCTTCCAATGTCATTCACCAAGTCCAAGTTTGCACTAGAGCTTTACCTGGGCACCCACGGGGCCACAGGACATGTGGTGTGGTAGGGCTCAGGTGCTGCCCACATGGTGGGGGGAGTGTGCCATGGAGGACGACAAAGGGGAGAGAGTGGGGAGGTGACAAACCCTCAGTGTTCCCCGCACAGCATGGTCTCCTTGGAGTGGGGAGCCCCGCTCCTTCTCTTTCCCACTGCGGCTCAGCTTTGTCCTCTGCAGCTGCTGCTTCAACTTGGTAATCTGGGGGCCCAGAGAGAGGGAGAGGGAAGGCAGGTGAGGCAAAGCAGAAGTGCACTGGGTCCCGCCCCCAGCAATGGCTCCTGCCAGAGGCCCATGAAAATGCCTCAAAGGGAGATGGCAGTTCATCTTCCATCTCAAGCCACCTCCGTGGTGTTCAAAACTCTGATGATGGGTTCATCGGGCAAGCTGGGAGCCCTGTCAACTGGATTACTTGATATTTTCAATTACCATGTATTGCATAGATGGATCAGTTGCCAAAAAATTTAAAAATACACAACACTTAAACCGTTTTTGTCTTTCATAGATTCTGAAGGCATGGAATACTACTCTATTAATAGAAATGGGAAATGATGTTTTTTAATTCACTCCCCAAAGTACATTCACAGCTATCTCAAAGGCCCTGGGACCAGGAAGGATGGAAGGATTTCCCCCCACTTTAGAGCAGACTGCACTGAGCGAGGAGCAAGCTCTCCAGAGGGAATATCAGATTTTGTCCTGACTTCCATTTCCTGTAACAATTATGGATTATCATCAACAATTTTCAATATTATCCCTGTCACATTTGGGATTCTATACCTACTTGCCTCAGCTGGCAAATGCTCAGAAGCCGAGCTATTTAAATAGGGGCCTAAATTAAATGGAATTCGGAGGGTAGATTTGCTGCCCACAGCCACGCAACATGACTACTGCCAAAAAGAAAGTGCTTTCAGATTTGCTATTGGGGATCATTCAACCATGACTCCATGCTTAGTGTAAATAACTTGCTTACTCTGATAATTACAAATGTTAAATACTTTGCATTTTCCACTAGCCTTAAACACTTCATATTTTTTCTGTTTTTGCAACCAAGAAGGCAGAAGTGACTCCCACACAAAAGAGTCAAGGGTGACCCTGGCAAGCTGGGCCGTTAGGGGCGGCCCCACGGCGTGGCGGCCATAACTGGGTTGGGGGCCCTGGAATTGCAGTCTGTGGCTTTCTCTAGTCAACCCCGATGACTGGAACCCTCCTGAGAGAAAAGGAGGGCCAGGAAAAGTGCTTGGAAACAATCACTATTTTTTTCTTCTTTTAAACTAAGGCTGGATGAATAGTAAGTACTACATGGGGTGGGGGCTTTTCAGTTCCCAGGAGGGCACTCCCTATCTTCCTTCAGCCTCTGAACCGCTTATCTGGATCCAACCTCAAAGCACAGAGAGAACAATGGTGGCTCCCACCCTGTGCCTGGCTGCTGACGGGCACCAGCAGCCACTGGCCAAGCCCCCGCTGGCAGGAGGGTCTTGGCTCCAAAGGCCTGGCCACCAGGCGGCTGGGAGGCAGCTGCAAAGGAGTCATCTCCTGAGGAAAAGACCAGGTCAAGGCAAGTGAGACAGGAAGTGTGAGTCCACCTTGGAGCAGGTGCCCCCACGGTGCTGGGGTGGACAAGAGGCAGCTACGCCAGCCAGGAAGTCAGAGGGGACAGTTACCTCTTTGCGGTGGTCTGTGCTACCCCAGGACGCCGAGCGCTTGTGCGTGCAGGAGCTGCTCCGCTCTCCTTCAAGCTCTTGCCAGGACAGGGGCGTCTGCAGGGAGAAGAACCGTGAAATGGAGCAGCTTCTCAGGTGGGCTCGGGGGAAGCAGACACACCGTCTCCTGGACAGAGGCAGCGGCCTCTGCTCTCTCATCTGCTCCACAACCTCCTCAACGCTGTCAGCCCGTTATCCTTCCAGGCTTCTCCACCCGACTCCCTCTTTCCCCGTCACCTTCCTCCTGATGAGCCAGCAAGGCCGGCCTGCTCTCTCTTCTCTGCGACTTTTACACATGGCTGACAGGCCCAGTTCTCGGTGCTCCCAACAGTGAGCTCAAGCATTGCCCCCCCTATCCCCACCAGCTCCAAAGAGCACGGGCTCAGGGACCCACCGGCATCCTCTATTCTCGTACCCTCCATGTGCCCAGCACAGGCCCAGGCTCCTGGGAACCTAATGAAAGCAAGTTATTAGACAGGAAGCATTAATTGGAAAAGCAGAAAAAAGGTCAACAGAGATCCCCCTCCCTCCCTCCCTGACAGAAGCAGGAGACGTCTGTGCGGTGCGGTGCCTCAGGCTTGTTCTGTGAGCTTCCCCTGCACACAGAGTAAGTGCTAGGAGCCCTCCTGAATGCCCAGGGATGGGACATTTTCAGAAAGGAGGGAGCCAGAATTCTGAATTCAGCCCTGACTCCTGACCGCTCTTGGCTTTGTCACAGCTCCTTCTCCTGGGCCCTGCGCTGCTCCTCGTGAGAACAGGGCTGTCAGTCTGCAGGCCTCCCTCCTCTGCTGCACAGAAGACAGATTTGGCCCAAGTTGGAGGCAGGGGGAGTGTGTAGACCCACTTCCTGAGCCCCAAGCCGGAGGGAGGAAGCTGTTGGCTCTAAGCACGAGGCAGGAGGACAAGATCCCTCCCCACCACCAACATCCCTATTTCCATTCCAAGGGAGGGGCCCAAGGGGGAATGCGCCAGTGGAACCAGTTCCTCTCTAAGCTCTTTGCATAAGCTGCCAAAACCATGAGGCCTGGGAACCGTCTCCTACAACAGATCTGCTGACCTCCCCGGAGAGGTTGCAGCAAACAGAAGGGGGAGGAAAAGAGAAGAAACCCAACAACTCAACACCCAACAGCTGCTAAGAAGAGCTCAGCAGGGACAGTCTGAGCAGGGCTGTGGGAGCAGCCTGTCCTGTGACAGCTGCCGGGGAGGGGCCCCGGGGCAGGGGCTCCTGGGTTCTCCCTTCTCCCAGCTGCCCACCCGTCAGAACCTTGGCTGGGCTGAAACCACAGCCAGGGTGAGACAACTGCCTACTTCCCTTCCCTGAGGCTAGCACCCCGGGGAGACTCTCAGAGACCCAGTCCCCTCCTTTAGGAAAAAGTCAGGCAGCACATCCTTCTGGCCCAGACCCCAAAGCCCTAGAGGTGAAGCTGGCTGACAGTCGATGGAAAGCAAGCAGCTGTCTCCTCCCAAATGCCTACATCTCTCTAAACCAGAGCTGGCAGGCGGGACCGCAGAAATGGCTGCCGCATAGATTGAAAAGTGAGGAGGAAGTCCACTTCCCCCTCAGCCCCCTCGGCCCAGCGGGTGCATGAACTCTCCTCCATGCAGGGCTCCAAAGCCAACCCCACAGGTGACTGGCTCTGCTAATCGAAGTGCTGAGTCTCGCACTAGCCTGTTGTCCCTGCAAAGGTGGCAGAGGCTATGGAGGAGGGATGACAAAGGCGAAGGTGATGAGCCCACTGCCCCTCCTCCAGGAAGATGCTGTATTCACGGGTGGGTGGGGAGAGGTAAAAACAGCCACATTCAGGCTGCCTCCGGTTCCACGAAAATCTCTGGCAAACTCTTCAACTGCCTTCTTTCTTCTGAAACATGTGAGGGGGTGGAAGGAGAAATGTGGGCTCGCGCTGGAGTTGAGAAAGGATGTGAAAATTCACGGCAGCGAGGATCATCTCCTCTCTCAATCTGCTTTACTTCCCTGCACTCTGCTCTGCAATGTCTTCCAGCAACTATTGCCTACGCTGTGTACACTGTGCTACCAAGGCCATCGCTTTGCCTCAACACCCCACCCCGGCCGTAGACATCACCGTCTCCCCCTCCATCCCATGGGCTCTCCTCTCCATATTTGGTTCTGTCCTACCCAGGCAAACCAATCCCAGCTCCTTTTTCTTATTCATGCATTCAACAAATAGCTCCTCAATGCAAACTGTGCCAGGCAGTGTCCCAGGTGCTGGGGACACTACGATGCACAAACCAACAAAAATCCTCTTCCCCCTCGAGTTCATGTTCTAGTTGGGGACACAGTCTCAACAATGACAAGTACTAAAGAGAATAGTACACCAAAAAAGGGGCTGGGGATGCTGGGATGCAGGTGGGGTGATGGGGAGACAGACATGATTTTAAATGTCCAGAAGTCTTCAATGTCTGAAGAAAAACATGAAGGAGATGAGGGAGTGAGCCAGTAAGAGTGATCTAGGCGGTGGGAACAAAGGCCCTGAAGCAGGAGCAAGCCTGATGTGTTGAGGATGAAGAGGAGGCTGGAGCAGAGTGAGCCAGGGGCACAGCAGTAGGAGGTCAATAGATGTGACAGGCCCTAGCTGGTTTGGCTCAATGGATAGAGCATTGGCCTGCAAACTGAAGGGTCCCAGGTTCGATTCTGGCCAAGGGCACATGCCTGGGTTGCGGGCTCAATCCCCACTAGGGGGCATGCAGAAGGCAACCAATCAATGATTCTCTCTCATCATTGATGTTTCTATCTCTCTCTCCCTCTCCCTTCCTCTCTAAAATCAATAAAATATATTTAAAAGAAAAAAAAATAGATGTGACAGATTGAAAAATGGTCCCCCAAAGTATCAGGTCCTAATCCCTGGAACCTGTAAATGTTACTTTAGGTAGTCAAGTTTTTGCAGATATGATTAAGTTAAGGTGGAAATATTATCTTGGGTTATCCAGGTGGGCCTTAAATGCCATTACAAGTGTCCTTATGAGAGACAGTGGGAGATTAGACACACACAGAAGAAAAGACGATGTGACATGGAGGCAGAAATTGGAGTGATGTGGCCACAAGCCAAAAACTGCTGGCAGCCACCAGAAGCTGGCAGCTTCTGAAGATGCAAGGAACGGATCTCCCAGAGAGCCTCTAGAGAAAGTGTAGCCCTGCCAGCACCTTGATCTTGGCCCAGTGAAATGGACTTTGGACTTCTGGCCTCCGGAACTGTGAGAGAATAAATTTTTGTTGTTTTAAGTCACTAAGTTTGAAGTAATTTGTTACAGCAGCTTTGGGTACCTATACATAGGTTATGCTGTGTTTGAAGCTATTTACATGCTGGCCTTGAGAGTTCTCATAGCAGGCACGTGCACAAGTGTGGTCTTTGGTGCCTCCTACTGAACTGGGAGCGTAAAGAGTGGGAACCATGCCCTGCCCCTTATTTTCAGTGCCCCTGGGTGGACAAGCCCCTCTTCCTCTGGGTCTCACCACAGAGGTCTCCTTGGAGCAGAGAGAAGTCACGGCTATTGAAGGCTACCCTTCAAAGAGCAACCCTCTATGGCACAACAGGAGCCGAGCCCTGCTGCGTGACAGTGCTGTAAGTAGTTGTTCCAGATGACCCTTTGGAAGCAGGGTGGAGCTTGAGCTCAGCAGGCCAAAGTCATGTTGGTCAAAGGGACTCATGCACTGGAACAGATCTGTTTGAACACCCTGGCCCAGGGGGAGCAGCTGAAGGAAAAGCAGGGCTATTTACCAGCCATGAGTGGCATCAGCCAACTGTGCAGATGATGCTCGGATTATGCAAAACTGAATGTGGGTTGTTAGAGCAAGGAAGCCTTGCCTGGGGTTCGGGGATCCCAGAGCACCATGTGGAAGGATAACTGGGCATGGGACAGAGGAGAGATTTCCAAAGAGCAGCCTGATAGAACAAGGCAGGGGCCCAATGGAGCGGAAAACCCTCCCAACTATAGTCCGTTTCTCTGCCCCCAGCCCCACTCAGTTTCTGCCTGGACTCTGAGGCAGGAAGAGTCTAGCTGTGTTGTCTCCAGTGACACTGGCAGAGCCCAGCTGGGTCCTAGGAACATAACCCAGCATACCTGTGTGGAGGCACAGGACAGCATGGTGCCCGGCTTGGTATAGACGGTCAGTAATTACGTGTTGAAATGAAATCCAGCAGGGAATCGGCCCCCTGGGACTCTGGCCAGACAGAGACAGGAAAGACTCTGAGGGGGGTCTGCCGGCCGATTCAGAGAATTCCGTCTGCAGGTGGCCAAGGCCACCATCTCTGGCCCTACAGTGACTATGCAACGCTCACATTTTCCATCATGAACCCATTTTCAAACATTCTGTGCTGTTGTCACACCATATGCTGAACAACTGGTCCTGCTCACCATTTTGGGAAATAGGCGCTGTGCCCAGGCCTCCACACCCACAAAGGCAGGCCCATGATGGGCAAACTGAATTGCGTGTCATCACTAAATGTTAAGGCACTGGCTCGGGAAAAGGAGGAAGACATGACACAGGTAGGGCAAGTCACAGACAGGGAAGTCTTCCCAAACAAAGATGCCACCCCTGCCTCCTGCCTTCAGGACACTGCATGAGGTTTGTCAAGGACTTACGCCATCCTATTCCTAAAGGGTAAGTCGGGCCTAAGAAACAAGTCTGAGGACTCCCCACCTCCCCTGGAACAAGTGAGGCTGGGGATGAAGAGAAGAGGGGGTGGTGGGTGGAGGGAGGCAGAGCAGGTATCCAGGGTCCCATCTGTCCACAGGATGAGAACACCAGCAGGGGAATTTTGCTCAAACAGCCATGCCAGCTGTGGTGAGACCACTTCCTCCCTCCAGAAGAGTGCGAGAAGACTCCAATGCTTTGCACAGCAAGAAGAGAGAGGGGTGACCGCAACCGGCATGTGGTGCCACCACCACCCTGGCCCAGGTCCAGCCGCCAGGAGAGGCCACTTGGCAGCCAGCTCTAGTTTACCAGCTGAGTTGGGGGAAGAGTAGTCTGGAGAGGGGAGCACATATTCAGATTGATTTGGAGAATCCTGACAAGTCCTCCAGACGAGGGTGACTGCACAGAAGCCCTCCTCCTCCTCCCTGGCTGGCCACTGCGTCCAGCTCCCGCTGCACCTGAGCACGTCCTTGATCTCACCAAGCTGGTCTCTGGGAAACTTGGTCATCCCTCTCCCACTGCTCCTTCTGCCTCAGAACGTGCAGCATCTCCAGAGCACTCCTTCCCCGATCACCACATTCAGACCTCTCCTTCCCCGAACCACCAACTTCCCAAACGGGATCTGTCCACTTCTCTTCCCAAGCAGCTGGGTAACTCAGCCCTCCATGTCAGCCTATAAATTGTCTGGAGACTACCTGTGCCTGCCTAAGAGCTGAAAACACAGCTAAGCCCAGGGCGGGGGTACTAGGGCTGTTGCCAACCTTCTATATTCGACAACGGAGAGCTTTTCACTCCATCTTCTGCCCGTGAGGAAGCCTTGAGGATGCAGCAGGACTGGCTATCTGAATAGCCTGGCAAGTGTTTCGTGCTTGCTGCCCAGGCCTGAAACTTGCCTGGAACGGGCAGGGCTCTGGCTTGCTCTATGGGGTTCAGAAAGGGAGTTGCACAATGGTTCCCTGCCTTCACTGCAAGGCAGGCCTCCAGGAATGCCAGGGCTGATGTGGTCTCCAAACACACCCTCTGGCTGCTGGTTCTGGGTAGGGGGAGGAGTGTGGGGAGGGGTGGGGAGAGGTGCAGGTGGTGGGGGGAGTAAGAAGTGAAGGCCAGCCAGATACAGTGCATACTATATTGGTGTGGCAGAATGTGGGGTAGGGGTGGGAATAGGCCCCCTCAAGCTCAGAAAAATCAGGGTAAGATAGGGAACTAATTTATTTTTAACAGTTTAAAAGCTTTCAAGGACTTTGGTAGATTCCCACCTCCCTACCTTTCCCCTTACTCCCTAGTATCTCCCCAATAAAAACTCATCTCCAGTCCATTGTGGGTGATATACCCGTGCTCAGTAGGGAGACACCAGGAGAGCCTCAGGTCATCATGGTGTACTACCAGTGTGGAAGGTAGCTTGTGCCAGGCCAGGGACTCAAGCAGGAATTTGAATGGTGCCCAAAACCTAGAAGCAGAAAATTCCCAGAAGGCCAGGAATGAGAGATGGGCAGAGCGCATACTTGGTTTGGATGCCTACGTTGATCAGAATTCTCCCACCTCCTGACTGCAGCCACAATATTGACAGGTTGCTAAGAGTTCCTCGAGGGCTGGAGCCCATCCCAGGGAAAGAGGAAAGCTGCACAGCTCGGCCTTGCCAGACCCATGGAGGCGCATCGCTGACCTCTGTCTTGCCGTGGCAGGAAGCCCAGACTTGTTATATAAAAGATCTGGCCTGCAGTTGGAGCCTGAGCAGCAACACACAGCCTGGAGTCCGTGCCTCTAAATCCGGCGGGGGAACATCTGAGTCCAGCCCTGCCCTGAGTTGACAAAGAGAATGCCATGTGAGGAGTGGGATGGAGGCTTCCTAGAAGGCTGGCAGCCGGAAACGACAGCGACAGGCTACATGGCAGCCTGCCGTCCGACAAAGAGGGATGCAATCACGAGCTTACACACGTGAAGTAACCTCAAGTCCTGCTCCTCCAAGAAGCCCTCCTTGACTACATCCATTATTTGGGCTACACACTACTCTCAAGAGAGAAAGGGGTGTTGCTCCAGGTCGGTGACGGGGAAGCACAGCCAATCCTACTGGCCCTTTTCTAAGGGTACAGGGAACAACAGTTCCCAGGGCTCCCAGGAAGTAGACCTGCTCTGTCTGCCACCCGGAGTGTGTTCTCCCTTCACTTTCTGTTCACAGATCTAGAGAGAGCCATCGATTTCAACGGCAGTAAATGTTTGTGGGGTCACGGTAGGGTATTCCCATGAGAATTCCCCTCCTCTGAAATGTGCCAGACACTTGGCCCTACTCATCCCTTGGCTGTTTGTTCACTGGCCTTCATGGAACTGGCACCCAGACTCACAGAGGCCAAATCTTGTTCTCATTTCCTTATTCTTCACTTCAACATGCCAAGAACAGTACTGGGCATTCAGACTCTCACTAATAACATTGGAAAACGGACCTCGTTAAAAAAAAATAAATAAAAGAAAGGGACTGACGTGATGTGCTCAGAAAGGAGGGAGGGTAACGTGAGCGCATGAAACACTTTCACATTTGGCCACCACCCACCCCATCTACAGGCAGGCAGAGTGGGCACCCCCCACCCCCCGCCCCCCGCAAGCTGCAAAGGAAGAGCTGACTTGCCCAGTATCCCCAGGATGCTGCTTTGCCTCTGAGCCTGTATCTTCCTTCCTGAGGACAACTCATTTGTTCTGAAGTTGAACAGGAATAGATTTAAGCTACATCAAAAGGGAAAATATTTGACTCTTAACAACATGACTGCTAAGATTGCTGAGGTCTTGAATCAGATGAAGAAATATCTTTGTATAATTTCACAGATGACTTCTTGCTCAGGCTAACACTATCTTATTCAAAAACTGACAAATGGGCTGGATGATCTGCGGCGATTCCTTCCAAGTTTACGATTCTTAGTGAAAAGACTGTCGTGAAGAAAGGGGACCTGGGCTCCACAGGACTCCAATGAGTCCATTGAAATCCCAGACTGAGCTGCTGGCTAGGGATCAACTCCCCATTATCTGAGAGCCTTCTACTCCTATTGCTCCAGTGAGATCTATCCTGGCTCAGCACACTTTTTGGCCACCTCTTCCAGTTGTCTGGGGAGTGCAAACTCAATTGAATGTTGGCCCCAGTTTAATTTTAGCAAGGTAAGTCTCATTTTTTAAAACCTAGAATAAATTCCAAAATCAACTCTTGCTTACCCACACATCAATACTCAAGCCAAACTGAAAAACCCAGATTGACTTCTCTCCCATCAGGCAGGTGGAATACAAACTCATTTTCATGTAAGTTTACAAAGAAAACCGACCTGGTAAACATTAGATGACGAAAAGCTACATGGTGAATATGTACAGCCCAAACCCAAGACAAATAATTTCAAGGACTGAGAGTTGGTAAGTAGGCCAAAGGCCTCCTCAGCCAGCCCCGTCCCCATCCTTATTGCTTTTCCAGTTAGGAGAGAGCATTACCTGGGTGGCCTTGTCATTGGTACAGCAGGTGAAGGCCCCATCGGCATCTCGTGGCCACTGGCCCAGGAGGTACGAGCTGAGGATGGTGTCCAGGGAGAATGTACGTCGGACCTGAGGTGGCTGAGGCCTACACACTGGCTTTTCTGGGGCCACTGCACACGGGACGCTGGCTGGAAGAGAGCACAGCATGCCCCTTGACGTCAGCATGGTGGAAAGAGGCATGGAAACCAACCTTCTCTCTTCTCCGAAGCCTTACCTGACTGCCACCTCTTCCCCTGCATCCACCCCCTCCTAAAGGAATTTGAAGCCGCCCATAAAAGCACATACAGAGAGCTCCCCCGATTAACCAGCTGGCTGCTATCACTGGAAACAATTTGCACCATTTTACTTTGGACTGGGATGACACGTCCTCCATCTTTTTCCTGTTCCTAACGGGCTGTGAACTGTGAAGGCAGAGGCCTCCATACTGAGTTTCCTGAGAGCAGGACTGTTTCCCATCATTAGAGAGAGAACTCTAAGTAGACAAAAACCAAATTTTCTCCCATCTTTTATCTCCTGCCCTTCTCCTTCCCTTCAGCACTCACTGCAGGGCTCCTAACCACTACACAAACTCAACTGAAGGACTCTTTTTTAAAATATATATATATGTTTTTATTCATTTCAGAGAGAGGAAGGGAGAGGGGGAGAGAGAGAGAAACATCAGTAATGAGAATCACCTACAGGGGACTGAGCCTGCAACCCTGGAATGTGCCCTGACCAGGAATAGAACCGTGACCTCCTGGTTCATGGGTTGACACTCAACCACTGAGCCAGCCACACTGGCTGGGTTGGACTCTTTATACTTCCTTCAGGATTGGTCAGACCCAGGGAACCTAGATGCCTGAGACAAAGAAAATGATATAATATTGACTTTCAACTGTAGCGCCTGAGGAGTCAGCTTAGGGAAATATCCAAGTCTTTTGGTTCCCTCCTCTATCTCAGATTTCTGGCTAAATGGGTCAAAAATAAAGCAATCATAAGTGCATTCACTTTAATTTTACCTGGGTTACAGCTTTCTGGGAGAAAGTAAGGTTGAGACTGTTGATAACATGTCAGGGTTCCGGAAACATCTGTAAGTCTCAATCATCTGGGTGGACCATGTTTTCCATGGCCACATTCAAAACACTGCTAACTAAGATCTGTCAGGTTCTTTCCTTTAAACAGAGAAAAATGCTTTCACATCTGTATTAATCCCTTAATAATTCATCTGTGCATTAAGCACAGCAAAAGGAACTGGGGATTGTAGGTATCAATAAACTTGAAGAGCTTTACATTAAAAAAGACACTAACAGCCCTAGCCGGTTTGGCTCAGTAGATAGAGCGTTGGCCTGCGGACTGAAGGATCCTGGGTTTGATTCCGGTCAAGGGCACGTACATTGGTTGCAGGTTCCCCGCCCCTGGTCGGGGTGTGTGCAGGAGGCAACCAATTGATGTATCTCTCTCACATCGATGTTTATCTCTCTCTGTCTCTCCCCCTCCCTTCCATTCTCTCTAAAAAAAAGTCAATGGAAAAAATATCCTCGGGTTAGGATTAGCAACAACAACAAAAAGAAATCACACTGTATGTGCTTTTGCCTTATATCAATAAACACTGTTCCAAATCAATATACACTGATTTAAACACATTACAACACATTCCTTTACATGATCTTAAGGTTTCTGTTAAAACTCTTCCAAGGCCCTCTTTTCAAAATGGTAATCAAAGGCCTCATGTTTTGGTCCCACTTACCTGTCCTTACATTTCACTCCTTTTCAAAGTCTCTGTCCTGCACAAACTACACTACACAGTTTCCCACCCAGGTCCCGGGCCTTCGCTCCTCTGAGGTTTGCACATGTGTCCAAGGTTGAAATCTCATCAGTCCACCAAGCCCTACCTCCACCTCCAAGAGCCTTCTGGATCCCCTGGAAGGAATCTCTCAGGATTTTCTGATTTCCTTCAGCACTTTGTACCCTCTAGTACTTATTACCTTCTCTTTTGGATCATGGGTATGTGTAACTCCTAAATAATAAACAACCTGTGGCCAACAAGAATAAACAAGACTGTCCAATAAACAAGACTGTCCCTAATTTATCTTTGTACCCCTCCCAGTGCCTATAGCATAGGACTGGTGATTGGCAGGTGCCTAAATATTTGCATAAAATAAACTCTTACCGTAAGGGTAAACTTGCTTTATACCATGGATTCCAAGTTTGCCTGCACATCCATGCTCAACCCACTCCCCAGGAGTAAAGCCACCAGAGCTGCTGGTCTCTTTTCCTCTGAGGCTCAGAAAGGCCCAACCTCTTTCTTCCCCATCCTGCGCCTTGTCACCCTGTAAGTCAATGACAGGCATGCTGGGTTCAAGTTCCAACTTCATCTCCTACACTAGCTTTTCAATCACTCATCTTCCTATCACTCACCTTCCTATTCGCACTTAAAGATCAAAAAGCAGCAATCAGGTATTTCTGGGAGCTTCTGACCTATGTCAGCAGCCAAGTCAGACACCAAAATGCGGTGGCCCTCCTACAATGTCTTTAAGAGCCCAGTGGTGAGGTGGGGGCTCTGGAAAAGCAAGTTCACATGACAGAGAAGCAAAGAAACAAAGAAACAGGTGGGTAGCAGATGAGCAAGAGACTGGAATAAAGGCCAGAACGCCACAATCCTAATGGCTGTGTCATCCCTGTGTGAAGGGAGAGGGCTGTGACTCCAGGGCTGAGAAAGAAGCGATGGGGAGAAAGATATCTTGGAGACGCCTCTCCCAGTCCCTTGGCAGAAGTTGCTGCCTTTGCTCTACTGTGTTTACATAGTCCTCAAGTTTTGCCCCATCCCACAAAGTTTGCTAATGTATGCAATCTTCTATTTTCCCAGCAGCTTTCAAAGGTGCTAGGGAAAGACTGGCAAGGAAACCAACGCACAGGGAAGCCCGGTCTCAGATTGGATTCAGTCACCCTGCAAGTCAGAGACAGTCCCAGATCTACATCTAAGCTTCCTTCCTCCTATCTCAGTTCACTGGGGCTCCAGGCCCTCTTGCATGAGGACATTCTCTGAGGCTGCTGGAACATCTGCCCGGACACCTGGAGGAAGGATTGCCTCTTTAGCTGCTTTTCGGGGAAGGAGATAACAGGCCTGACCTGGAGGTCTACAATGGCCTTTTTCATTTTATGGGTTTCTTTGGGGGGTTTTATGAAATCTTTGAAATGTGGGGTTAAAGCATTCTGCTATCTTCTGGGGACAATTTACACCACACCCATCTTAAATCAGTTCCATTACCCTTCATATCCCAACCATTCATGAGCTATAGCAGAACTCCAATCTCAAGGGCAGCAGTCAAATGTGGTACTTTACTCCGTGTTCCCTCGGCGAGGGAGGGCTCAGAGTCCTGGAATTTGACATGAGACTCCAACCACCACTCATTATGGTCAACTCTACATGCTTTCTGGCCACCTCTGACCAAAGCTATTTGCAAAGACTCTGAGGACTTCATGGGTACTGACTTACTCCTCCATATACCAGAAACAAAACAAACAAACAAAACAAAACATACCCCATACATACAAAAGAAAGAGAAAAAAGGGGGGGGGAGGCAGGGAGGAAGGGAGTAAGAGATAGTGAAGGGAATGGGGGGAAATCAAGCACCTAATCCAGACCCAGCAGCCTGGGACACCTTCTCTGCTAGATCTGCAAGGGTCTCACCACAGCTCAGTCGAACTAGAGCATTTGCCTCAGTTTCTTTTCCTTAAATGAGACAGCTGGGCCTCGCCCTATTTCTACAGTGACCACATCCTAGTGCAACGTGTTGGCACAGCATCTGGGAAGCCACAAAATGACTGAGTTACCTTCTGTCTCAGAGCCCTCAGCAAGGATCTCTTCCCTCCCAAACCCCCAAATTCTTGGCATGTCCTGGCCCCTTGGAAGAGTCCATAAAATGCCATGCTTCCTTCATGTCCAACATGTAAGGGAGGGGGGGCATTTAAAAATTAGATTTATCTTTATTTTTATTTCAAAAACCTCATTCCAAATGGTCTGGGAACACCTGCTAATTAGGGCACCAAATTTTTTTTTTTGTCAGTATAAAAGGTTCCTTTATTTATATATATTTAAGTTTTTAATTGCAAGTTCATCTCGCTCATCTTCTCATGTAAGGTCCATTGAGTGACTGCTTGGGCACACCAGCAGGGCACCAAAATTGATTAAGGGCTAAACCAAGGTGTCAAGTTCCCCCCAAATGCAACACCAACTAAGGCCAAAATTAGTCACGTTTTGTTCCATCCTGGAAGAGGCCACAGGCTGAAGCAGTGTCCCCCCACCCCCCACCCCGAATATGTGGGGGCTCAGATCGGAGGGACCTAGTCTGACTGCAGCTCGGCCCTCACTGTGGTGTGACTGTAGCCAACACCGGGCGGCCTCCCTGGGCCTGCTCTCCCATCTGCCACGCAGGAGCACGATCCCGCCTAAATCCCCTCTTAGGGACGCTGTAAAAAACCGATGAGATACAAGTACACTTGAAAGTCTTTATCAGCTAGGTTAGGTCAAACCAATTGTCCCTTAATCCCTCCCCATACCACAATCCGTGAGGACTGAAGGTGGGGGTGAGGGACCCTAGAAAGAGGAGGCTACCCAGACAAGACAGCGGAGTGAGTTCCAGCCACCACTATCCCCTGGGAAGCTGCACATCCGCAGTGCCAAAGCCCTGCCCTTCACTAGGAAGTCTAACGCAGCGTGGCCACCACCCTGAATAAACGGTGCAGGGGCGGAAATAAAACTGCCGGCCGACGTGGGCATCAGCAGCTGCGGGTCAGCACTCACGTTGTGCTACCCACTGAGACCCACCTCAGTGAGGAACATCCCCTAAGAAATCTCACCAGCTTCTCCCCCATGAGCATGTCAGAAGCATCTAGGGAGTGGGGTTTGCTCTGCAACTGTGTGATGATGGTTAAAGGAAAAGCGCTGAAAAGTAACAACGGTTGCTTGTGGTCAGAAGATGAACTGGTTTCATTTCTGGAAAGCACCCCTCTCAGATTTGGGAAATGGGGAGGAAAGTAAGACAATCGGCTCTCCTATCTGCGAAGAGACGCCCGTATCATGACAGGCCATGACAAAGCAGCAGGCTGCCGGGGCACTGGCTGGGTGGCTGCGGGAGGGTGGAGTGTCCTGTTTACAGCGCTGTGGGGTATTATCGGCCCATCGCATGCAGCAGCCTCCACGGCCCAACCACCTGGCGGAGCACTCTGGCACGGGGCCAGGCCGTTTCACCCTGTAGCTGATCAGTGGCGGATGCTTTGGTTCTTGGGCAACGGCAAATGGAAAAAACAAAACAAACCAGCACACACCGGAGATAAGAAGCCTGAGTGCTATCTTCCAGAGCCACTTGGCCCTGGCTCCCAACTGCTGCATTTTTATGGCTTTGGGGAGAGGGGGCTCTGAGTGCAGAGGACCAGCAGTCAAGTGTCTGCGCACTGGGGGACGGTCAATAGGGAGGAGAGCACACAAAGGGCAGATAAGACACCGAACCAAGAGTGGCTCGCGGGGGCCTGGCACACCACAGGGCACCGGCTGATTGCTTCAGTAAGCAGAATTTGCGTGCCCACCACCAGCCAGCTCTGTGACAAGCACTGTGACACGGGAGGAGCAGGATAAGAAGCTGCTAACCTGGCTACAGTCCCTAAGCACCTGAAGGTACCCCAGCCAACGCCTCTTCTGAAGGATCACCAAGTTGTCTCTGTGCTCGCTTCTGTCCCGGGCTGGAAATCAGCTCAGGCCTGACCACACCAGCAAACACCCATCCCTGGTCCCCAAAGGAGAACGGTGACAGCTCTTAGAAGGGCAAGAAGGGGTCAGGGGAAGGAGGAAGGCAGCAGATGGCGCAGGAAGTGAGGTGCTTGTGGCTGCCCTTCTCAACTTGGCCAAAGATGGACTGTGGGGCGGAGGCTCAGCAGCTTATGAGGAGAAATCAGGCCCTGACCAAAGCATCTAGGCGCTGCTTCACTTATTTTACTCTCAGGTAGGAGAGAGAAGCCTGGGAAATAAGACAAGGCTACCAAGGCTACCCTCCACCCATCCTCCAATAGCCTGAAACCTAGTGATCCCAAAATACCCGAGTACAGAAAGAAGAAGAGAAAGGCAGCCAATGAGACCTCACACGTGGCAAGAGCTCAACAACTAGCAGGTCCAACAAACAAGTTATGAGTCACTTTCTCATGTTGTTGGGCTTTGAAGCATTATTAGTTCTAGTCGTCTCGCCTCCCCTCTTAAAGAGAAAATAACTCTTATTTATAACAAAAACTGTACATATGTTGAGGGAAATTAAGAAAATGCAGATGAACAAAAAATGAAAAATAAAAACCACGCATGCCCCCACTCAAAGATCACTACTGTGCATATCTTTCCTGGCCTCTCTTCATGCACATATGGGTGCATATATATTTTTTATAAAATGAGATCACATTATACACATTTTTCTACAATCTGCTTTTTTCAGTCACTGATCTTCATTTAGGAAGGACAAGCGGGCCCAGGGCCGAGGCGGGGCACATGGTTTGCACATGGAGGGAGCAGGCACTACCCTGTCCCATCTCCTAGCTGTGATGCAGAGATTTTTTTTGCTGGGGGGGGGGGGGGGCGGGGAGTAAGGGGGATGTTAATCTGGAGATGAGCAAAGTAAAACAGGGATTCAGAATTCTAAACATTTCCCCAATAACAGAGTTGCAGTAACAGGGGAAGTCTCTCCTACAGCTTCACAGGGATTATTTTTCCATTTCAGGACACGTGCTGGGATTAAACAGTGCAGGCAGTCTTCTGAGCTCCCAGCGCTCCAGCTCCACTTAACTGCTTAACTCGGGGACGTGTGGCTTTTGGAGGGAAGTTGCGGTCAAACCGAAATCCCCAATATGACTGTACAAGAGTTAGAACCCTCCTTGGAAAGCCCAAGGAGACCCCATCCATCTCAGCTGGGAAAATTAAACTTGGGCCTTTGAATACTTCTTTCAACACCAAGCAATAGCTCGTTTCAACCATAACAGGGAGAAGAAATCAAAGAAACTAGATTTAAAAGGAAGAAGAAATACACAGTAATATCACATTTCCCTTACCAAGAAGGCTTACCTACCTAACGAGAAAAGAGCAATGAGATTTGTGTATGCATGGAAAACTTCTCAGGCAGGCCCTCGATTAAGTACTGACTCCATATTTAAGTGCGTAGCTCAAATGGAAGCATTTCTGGCTACATGTCTGACTCCCAGGGTGCAGACCACAGCTATAGGCAGCTGGAGAGAAGGGCCAGGACAAACCCATCTGGAGATGTCATTGTGGGGGAAGTAAGGAGTATACTAACTATTCACCATCAGCAAAGAGGAAAAGGATGATCCGTGTGTGTGTGTGTGTGTGTGTGTGTGTATAGAAAGAGTAGACAGCAGTTAGACATTTTGTCCAATTCTCAAGAAGCTGCAGTTAGAAAAGGAAGTGGGGTGAACTTTTCACCTTTTATCTCAATTCTCTGAAGAGTTCTGTAAGATTTCGACATTCTTAAAACAAAACAAAATACTAGCAATTACTGATTGGAGCAGGCTTTCCTTTGGAACCTACTTGGCCTTTGCAAAAATAGCATAAATAGTGCATAGACTAGTCCTGTCTCCCTAAAATTAAAAAAAACACACAAAAAAACCCCTCACCCCTGCAGTTATTTGGGAATGATGAATTTCTCAGAAGACAGACATAAACCCTTCAGTATCTTCACTTCTCACAATGATCTGATTCCTATCAAGTAGACGAGAAATCACAACTTCTAGTCAGCTCTTAGGTAGTCTTTTAAGATAAATGAGGTAAAGAACCAGAGATTGAGGAGGTTCATCTACAGCACACCCTGTGAGAGGACAGCTGTGATTGAAACTGCACCCTGATTTCTGTTCTGAGTGAGTTCTCCTCTGGAAAGGGAGGCAGAGCTCCCGAGTGTTACAGCTGGGGGCCCATGACACATCCTCATGCAGAGAGGTGAACGGACTTCTCCAATGCCACAGAGCAAATTGAGACGCAGGCCTTTTTTCCCAATAGAGAATTTTTGAAACTACATTTCCTACACTTGCTTTTCATTGTCAGACTCAACTGTCATATGCCTGCCTTGGTCCAGGAGCCACTCCATGGATCGGAAGGGTCCTAATCCTTCCCCTAGTTGCTAGGGACCAGGATGATCATACCTACCCCGGTCTCAGGAACATTGCTTTACTAACTGGCATGTTGGGCGAGGGAAGGAAGACAACTAAGATGTGAGGGATCCCCTTTCTAGTGAGCAAAGTGGAAAACAAGTGAAAGAAGAAAAGGAAATAATAGAATTACAGATAACTTTCAAATAAAGTAATTTTTCCTTTGTGAACCAACCAAGACTTATTTTTATCCTCTATTCAGCCTGCTTTCTCCATGACCTCAAGCAAACTTCTAGATGGCAATGTATGTGTAAGCAACTGATACTCAATTCCTATCAACCCAAGTCACACAAAATACTTAAGACTTGGACAGAATGTGATGGCCCCATTTTGTTGCCTTCCCTCCAATGATTCAAACCCCCCCCCCCAATTTTTTAATTCTTCTTTTGAATGGCTTATGTCAATACTTACAATACTTACATCCATTAGTGTTAATTCAGAACTGGCTTTATACAACTCCCAATAATATCCCAATCAGGAAGCGTCATCAATGGACACCAGAACTACTGGGGGAAAGGTTATGGGGAGCAGAATATTAACATAATGCCAAAGTATCACCACATAAGCCATTTATTAAGAGAATATTTTTTTGTTAATCCTCACCCAGGGACTTTTTTTTTTTTTTTTTTAGAGAAAGAGTGGGAGGGAGGGAGGAAGGGGGAAAGAGAGAGAAAAACATCAATGTCAGAGATGGAAATTGAAAATGGACTGGATATAAGATGATATGGACTTATAATTTATTTAGTGTAATGATACTGTGATTATGTAGAAGAATGCCCTTATTCTCAGGAGTAGCCACTGAAGTAAAGGGCAACGTACTATGATATTTGCAACTTATTTTCAAATGGTTCGCCAAAAAAGCACACAGGGATGCACATATGTATGTTTGTCAGGACACATATACATAACACACAAAAGGAAAGAAGAGAGATTAGATGATTGTGACTAAAAGTTATCCGTGAGTCTAGGTGAAGAATAAATGGGTATGCATTGTGCTTACAACTTTTCTGAAGGCTTGAAATTTTTCCAAAATAAAGTTGTGAGAGGTAATAATTAAAAACCGGCTTAATTTGGGAAGATGGCAATTCAGTTCACTCCCCTGCAAGGATCTGAACCCTTTAGCATTTCAAACTTGGCAGGTCACGGAGGTCACTGCTCTGGATTTCTAATTTGGGGAAAGAGAAGATGGGCGAGAAGAAATGAAACAGTGACTGAGGCTTAATCTGAGGCAAGGAATTGAAAGATGTAAATCAGTACAAAGTAGAATAAAAATACTACGTGAAGGAGACTTTAAACCATATTAAGACGTGTCACGTCATCCCAGGAAGAAGAGCAAGACTGGGGGCAGAACTAAGGGGTTCTTACAGGCCCAGAAACACAGTTGAAACTGGATATAAGCTCATATAGGCCCAGCCAAGTTACCCCTGGGGATTCACTTGCCATTATTGCTCTTCAAAAGGAATGCAGAAACCAGATAGATCCGAGGGCAGATGGACAAGGATGACTAAAGGGAAGATAGGTAGATTCCAGGAGGAAGGTGAAATTAATTAGAATTTATCAGTCTTCTGTGTGGGTGCAAAAATAAAGTGTAGTAAAAAGACTTTAATTAGGAGACTCTAGTGAGGTAAAAGGAAGAAGTTGCTCATCAGAACTGAATGAGGGAGATTACAGCATCTACTAAGGAACAACTCCAGGAAGAGATAATTATATGCTCCCAGATGTCTCAGTGTTCACCCCGGAAGGCAGTACGTTACATCAGAACAGTCTGAGGCTCCACTAGTTCTAGAATTCCCCCAACTATTAAAGGGTGAATAAGAGAGGCTTCTTGACCAAATCAGCTAAATTGAAAGCTCAGAGTTCATGTTACTATCTGGGGCAAAATAGGTTAAAGAGAGAAAAAAGGCACAAAGTCAAAGGGAGACTTGCCTTACCTAGGCTGATCAGACAGCTGTGTTGTGGGCTCCCAGATGATCTCTCCCCCCACCTACCCCAAGCAGAAAATTATAAATAGCACTCAATTTACCTATGGCAAACCACAAGCAGGTCTGGTCACATGACTGGATGAGCTGGAGTAAACACCCCGTAGACATGAGCGCTCAGAGGGCAGGTTTGCTCACTTGCTACACCTCATTAGTTTGGAATCTGCCAGGACCTCTGCTTTTATCCCTGGTTCACTTTGCTGGGGCGGGGCAGCAGGGAGCAGGGCTGTAGGGAGCAATTGCTCAGTTATGTTCCTCAGGGCCAGGAAGGTACAGTCACAGAATTTGCTTTGCCTTCAGGGTCTAAAATCCTATTAGTCATTCTGCTCAACCCTCACAGCCTTGAAAAGCTTATGTGGGCCAGAGTCCCACCTGTACAAAGTCTTCTCTGGTTATCTCCATCTCCTTACTCAAGTTCTACTCTGTGTGCCCAGCTTCAGAGAGGAGATACCCGAGACCACAACACCCCATCTAGCGATTCCCTACCTCGCCTTGGACATTCTGGAACTGACCCAGCCTGACCTCAACTCAGTGGCAAACTCCCAGACTGTGTCTACAGGTGGCAAACCCCCAAAGTGTGCTGGGCGACCTTCCAGGTCAGCCTTTGCTCTGACGCCCTGGTCTTGCCAGCTGCTCAGACCTCCTAAGGGAGGCTCAAAGGCTGTGCAGAGCCTCCAGGGTAACCCTAGCCTGAAAAGCACGATGAGATGGCCTCTTCAGAAAGAGCCTTGAAAGGTCTGACACTGGGAAAATCTAACCCAATATCAGCAGATGCCTGACCACCGATGACTGCACAGCAGAAGGATGCTTGTCCGCTCACCTCACCACATGTGCTTCCAGGCACTGAAGGGAAGTGACACCATCTTCCCTGTAAAAGATAGGCTCTGTATCTGGTTCTTAAGTCATGCGCTGCTTAACAGTAATGCCATTTTCTCTCAGAAGTCTTATCCCTGAAGCAAAAGGGAAACAGTTTGGAATGTTAATTACCGAAGCGTCCTACCCATGTCTCTAAGAACGGACAGGAAAAGGCTCGGTCGTCCCGGTCCCTTCCAAGCCAAGCCGGCAGTCTTGGCCATCCGCGCAGCTGCTCCAGCACAGGCTTCCAAGCTGCAGACAATCCAATGGGTGGTTGTCTTTTGCATCATGCCCTCATTCTGGATGCCCATCCACCCAGCACTGATTTGGGGCAGACAGAGCCAAGAAGAATCAGAGAATAGTGGGGAGCAGATATAACCTAGTAACTGCCTAAAAGCAACAATCTAAGTATGTAAGCTGGGTAATAATATAGTAAATGCTCAAGGGTCTATTTTACATAACTGGCTGGAGCCCATGAAAAAAACCCTTTGATGCCAACTTAACCACAGTCTCACGGCTCTAGGGTAGCTGCAGGGAGACATTTCAGATAAAGGACACACACTAAAGCTAGAGACTTTTTAAAACCTGTTTTTTTTCTACGTAGGACGCATTTACTTACCCCACTTCGGGAAAACTAGGGGAAATATCAGTAAGTAAAAAATGTCAGGAATAATTCAAGTGCCTTCATGGAGCACAGATGGATGTATACAATGTGGTTTGGTGTCAGAGTAGAGGGGCGGGAAATAAAGATCAGTGTCTGAACCTCTAACTCCTTCTGCTTAGCAGTAACCACCAGACCCCACCCCTCCGTAGGCCAGGTAGTATGTGGAAGGGTTCATTGACTAAGAGTGAAACCTCCCTTTGTGTTTGAAGCTGTAACTCCTGGCCACTTGGTAAGGCATTCTGTAATAAACCATACAGATGCCGTCTCTCAGGTTCCTGTACATTCAGGAGGCAGTTGGTACAACAAACCGACTGGTACACAGCTGAGAAAGTTATCTGGCTTAGGCCCATAACCTGGCATCGCTTTCTAAACCAAATTCAACTCTTTTCCCCCTCAGAACCTTATTATAAAAATGTGAAGTGGTATACTCCGTGGCTCTGTGCAAGAGGGCCTTTTGATTTCATGTATTTTATTTAAAAAGTAGAGTGAAGAGCACAATGAGTGTTTCTTAGAATAAGAAAGCAGTTTTCTCCTAGAAGGTCCTGGACACCCTGAATATGCTCAGTGAGTTTCAGCAGACTGCTGTAACCCTGCCGATCCCTCTGCTGGGTCAATGTGGGGAATGGATTGGGCTCAGACACACAGGCACCCAACCTTGTTCAGCCTGAGTATTAAGAAAAAGATTAAATCTCCTGAGAGGTGACCTACGGTAACTGTCAATACGTGGGCCCAAATCTGCCTCTGCCCCAATGTGCTACATGAACTTAGATGAGTCATTGATTTCCGTCTGTTAAATGGGAAGAACAGGAGATGGTATGAGGATGTTAGAAGAAAACTTCTCCCAGGGTACAAACTGGTCTAGCATATATTCATTTTTTAAACTTTTTACTTGGAAATGATTTCAAACTTATAGATGCAAGAACAAGAATAGCACACAGAACACCCATATAACCTTTACCCAGATCCGCCTACTATTAAATATTTGCCCCACTTGCTTTATCATTTGCTTTCTTTCACGTGTACTTTTTCTCACATACATACAAACTCTTCTACATTCACACTCAACACACACTTACACCCGAGATACACACATTCAGATAAACACATGCCATCCTTTGTTGGGGCTCTGTGTGGTGTTTTATTGGAAAACAACAAGGAAGTATCAGGGGGTCGTAGGTTCAAGATGAAGAGAAAGCAAAAGGGGCCTTAATGCTTCCACAGCTCTGTCCGTCTCCCTCCCTCCAATGCAAGCAGCGAGCTCTCAAGTGTTCTGGTTTAGAGATGAACTAGTAAGTGGACGGAGACCAGAAAAAGTACTTGTTACAGAAGATAGTTGGTTAGTCTTATCTTTTTCTTTAAACAACAAAAACCACAAAAAAACAACCACAAGGCATTTATATAAACCATGGAAATAGCTTTATTATACAAAATAATATTTGTAATATTTGTTTACAATGGGATTTTATTTTATAAAGTTGGGAAGTAACTGGGAAAGAAAGGTTCCACATAAGCATATAGTTATTAGAACATTCAAGAATTCTACACAGAATCTGGTTTTGTAAGAAGAGAAGTAAAGAGGCAAGACTGCCTGTAACCCTGTTGGGAGGGTTAGGTAACCTCTATGAAGCAGGCCAGGCAATTCTCCATGATACCAGGCCCCTAGATGGACTTTCTCCTGAATTCAGCTCCCCGCTATTCCCCTTACGGGGCACATGCTTGTCTCAGAAAGGCCCTGTCAAGTATCACAACGACTCCAGTCCGGTTAACCTAAAGCTAGGGGAGGGAGACCTGCTTAGGCGGAGTACGGCAGGGGCGCTGGGGGAAGGTTTGCACCAGGGTTTTCCTGCACAGAGGACTAAGTCACCATGAGGGAATGTCACCTGCACCTACCCTCAACCACAGGAATGCGCCACCCACATTTATTCCCAGTTGTTTTTATGGGTTCCATATAGTCACAGATAAGAAAGATACCCTTTTCTATAAGCGCCATCTTAAGAACATCTCCATGTGACCCCAAGCTCTGGAACAATGATCATGACCCCTTAGAGCAGTGGTTCTCAACCTTTCTAATGCCGCGACTCTTTAATACCATTTCTCATGTTGTGGTGACCCCCAACCATAAAATTATTTTCGTTGCTACTTCATACCTGTAATTTTGCTACTGTTATGAATCGTAATGTAAATTTACAGCAGCGGTTCTCAACCTGTGGGTCGTGACCCACAGGTTGAGAACCGCTAGCAGGGTCGCCTAAGACCATCGGAAAACACAGATATTTACATTACGATTCCTAACAGTAGCAAAATTACAGGTATGAAGTAGCAACGAAAATAATTTCATGGTTGGGGGTCACCACAACATGAGGAACTGTATTAAAGGGTCGCGGCATTAGAAAGGTTGAGAACCACTGCCTTAGAGGCATGAAAACCCTGCCTGCCTCCTGGGCCCTACCTGTCTCTGGTTAGCTTCTGATTCAACATGGAAATTGCATATCTCCAACCAGTCGGAAACACTCAAAAGCCACCACCATATCACACACGTAATGTAATAATCACCACCTTCCAATTAGCCACACCAAGTAGGTAGTCACTTATGGGGTGTTAAAAGGGACAAACAAACTTCTCTGCAGCCCATTTTCCTTCCCAATGACTTTTTGCTTCTGGAATACAGGTACACACGTAGAAGGGAAACCAAGACTGGGCATGTGCTGGGCAGACAGCAGAGCATGCCAGCTGGGGAGGAAATTTATAACAGGCTGTCCAGACTATGTAGGAAGAGCCCTGGGATCAGGAGCAAGAGGGCTTTCTTAGTCACATGGTGGGCAAGTCACTTCCTTTCTGGGCCTCAGTTTCCTTATCTGCAAAAACAACTAAATGCCACCTGCACCTGCAGGATTGTCGTGTGAATGAATGAGAACATTCCAGAGTATCGAGCATGAGCAACAAAGAGCTAAGCAAATGGTACACATTGTCAACACTAACAATCTATACTCTCTAGTTCCCTGAAAATATAGATTTGGGGGCCTACCAGAGTTGGGATTCACAAACTCTTCCTTTCCACAAGGCACCTGTTTTAGTCTTCTGTGAACACAGAGCTACCCAGGATTTCGACTCTAATCAGGAACAGTCTAGGTGCTGCTCTCAGCATAAAGATGTGCACATACCTCATGGATGTGACTCATATCACCCTCCTCTCCCCAATCTCTGAATCCAGACTACGTAATTCTGTGAGAGCTCTCTGGTTGCATCCCCTCTGTCATGCCAAACGCTACTCCACCCTCCACCCCACTGCGTATGTCATATCTGATGGGCATGAATTACAAAGACAGTCCCAAACAGGGGCCATGCGGCAGGTTTTCAGCCAGCTTGCAGGTGTGGGGCAGGGAGCGCACGTGTTATCAACGGTGGTTCTCTCAACGCTGTGTGGGCGATCAAACATGCACAGAGCACAGAAAACCCTTAAAGGGGAGGCAGCGTGTGGGGAAGAGGAGCGGGAAGAGGAGGTGAAGAGAAGCTGCTTTTGTTTCTTCCCAATCACATTTTCACTCTTTTCAGTTACCCCCCGGTGAGCAGGTTTAGACCATTTTGACTGCGCCACCAGGCCCGTGGTTGACAACTTTAAAGGCAGGGGAACACAGACTCCCTGGATGACAGTGTTCGTGCCCAGGGGTTGGGGGATGATGATGAGCATCTCTCTCCAGCATTTGCCCTCATGGCTAGGGAAGAAAAGGAGGAACAGCAGTGCCTTGTATCACAGGATGGCACCTGGCCCGGGAGAGGGGGCTTCCAGCCTGCTCACACCTCTGCAGCCACCCTAGGAGCCAACAGACAACTCTGCTCCCTGGCCTCTCACCCACATCCACATCTAAGCCTAAAGCCAGGTAGTGGCTTTTTTACAAAATCCTGAACATTGGCTGTTTCCATGGATCAACCTGGTAACTAACTCCCCAAGTCACCCCCTGGCTTTAAGTACGTGGGGAAGAGAGTCTACAGGCCTAGCAATGACATCCATGGAAATGCCACATCTTTGCCACCAGCTGGGCTTCAAGCCCAATGACCAGGATGAATAGGAGAACAGTGATTTAGAGAGAGAGAGAGAGAGAAGACTAACACTTGGGGGTTGGGAGCTTATAAGGAGCTGAGGAGAGGTGTTATAAAGGGGCATAGTGTATGGGGACCAGAAGTGGGAAAAACCACTTCAAGTGAGCCTGGGGGAAGTGTGGCTCACTCTCCCCACCCCTGTTGCCTTTCCAGCAACTCAATCCAACAAGTATTTATTGAGCACGGCACTCCCCATCTGCCCTCACCCTCCCTCTGCAAAAACACTCAAATCTGTTCAAGCTGCAGGGTGAGTTCCATTGCACTTGAACTTGAAACATGAGGTGCCTACCTTTTAAAAAGGCAGGCACACAATTTCTAGCATGAGGCAGAAAGGACTAAAGTGATTAGAGAAAGTTAAGGAATACAGCTGATCAGACAAGGCCACATCAATGCCACTTCTGAAAGGAAAAGGAGGAGAAAATAAAAACTTAAACCCTAGAGAGAATATGATGTCCAATAAAAAAAAAAAAAAAGCCTACTCAAACCCTAGTAATTCTCTAATTAAGCCTACCTAATATTCAATACGGTATTCCTTGACCTATGTGACCTCCAGCTTGAATTTATATTTGTGGACGTGTCAGTAATTTGCTTTTAGAATTGTATATTTAATGCTACCTTTGCCTCTCAAGGAGGTTAGACCTCAAGACTCTCCTGCATGTTTCCATTTAGGATCAGATGATAGGTTATTCAGGTGGCAGAACTAGTAGTAGACTAGACTATACTTGTTAACGTAGTCCCCGCTCCAAAAACCACCCACCACTCACAAAATAGGAGCACAAGGTCAAAGAGGAGCCATCCCAAACTTACAACTCTGCACTGCCAAACACTGTGCATTCTCTAAGGCATACTCAGTCACCCCTGAGAGGAATCCCCCACCCCAATCACAGGCCTGCTGCTTCAGATCAACCAAAACTCCTGAGGAGTCTTCCCAGGCCTCCTCCAGCCTCCACCCCTTTTATTAGGGAGCTGGAAAACTGCTAACGTGCAGGCAGGGCTGAGCCACGGCACTCTATCCACCCCCAGTGTCAGCTGTCTGTGGCTCGTGAGCAGGGCAGGGTAAATGTCTGTACACAGCCCCGACTGCAGCTCCAGGTTCCCCAGGGGCTGGAGTTAAAAGTTTTCCTATTATGAAATACTTTGATAGCATTCTTTTAAGTCTGTTAACGCTACCCTTGATTGGCTGTGGTGCTCCCACACAGCAAAAGTCAATTGAGGCTTATTCAAGCCTGAGGATAAACATTTAAATGACTCCAAGCTGGGCATTCAGCTTTGTAGTGACCCGAGCAACAGTGTGGAGGAGAAAGCAAAGTGCCAGTTTTCAAAACCAGGTTTGGTGGGGACCAGGAGCTGGAGGCCTGAGTATGAACAGCTAGTTGTACAGAACTTCCCACCATACAGCTATTCCCACCAACAGCCCCTTCCCAAGTTCCCCACGACTGGAGAGGAACTGGAGCACAGATAATTTATAAATTCAAATATAATCCAAAATTCTTTTCTCTCCGAGATCAGCATTTGTTTTTGACCTAACAATGTGAATAGATCTGGCTAATGTTTGGTTAATTCATAACCCTGCAAACCAAATAATGGGAGCCCTCTGTGAAGATTCAATTCAGGCAGAGGGAGAAAGTTATCAGCTTTCCCACTCATCTTTCCTCTACTCCCACTCTTCCCTGCGTCCTCTTCTATTCACCTCAGAGGGGAGTAAAACTCATTCACCCCTGAAGAGATTGTCCACTCTCACTAAACTAACTTGCTGGTGGTCACCCACCTTGGCTCTGAACTGGGAAGGAAACACAAAGATTTTCCCTTACAGCCCCTTAAAAGGGCTCCAAACTGCCTGTGGAGTAAGAGTAAGCCCAGGTAAGTCTAGTAAAGCATGTGAGCTAGTGTCAAATAGCATCTCTATATATAAAAGCCTAAGCAACCAAATGACCGGTTGCTATGACGCACACTGACCACTAGGGGACAGATGCTCAACGCACAGGATTGGGCTCCTCTTGTCTGGATTGGGCCTGTGGGGATTGAGCTCCCTCCTGTCTAGATTGGGCCGAAACTGGCTATCCGACATCCCCCAAGGGGTCCTGGATTGCGAGAGAGTGCAGGCCAGGCTGAGGGACGCCACCGGTGCACGAATTCCTTCACCAGGCCTCTAGTTTGATATATAGTGTCCATAAGTACTCAAAACCAGACCTGGCCCTGGAACATGTCTCACCCTAAAGTTGAATCCTTTGGCACAAAGGCTCTCCCTGAGAGCTGTAAGAATCCAGAGAAGGAAGCTCAATTTCTAACATTTCCATTAAAATCAAGGGATAGTGTGGCCTTGGTGCCCATCATACTATTCAATTTAAACTAGCAGAAAATGCAGAGTAAGTGTTCTCTGGCTACTAAAGCCCACTAACCACTTTCGCAATACTCATCTTGCAATCCTACTTTAAATGTTCTGGAGATCTATCTATATCTGGAACCAGAGAGAATGATGTCTTCTTACCACACCCACTGTTGTTTTCACCCCTCCTCCACAGACCTCAAATGGCTGAAATATCCTAGTTCTACATTACATAAGTGGAGAACTTCCCATCCTATATAATAAAAGCCTAATATGCAAATTGTCCCCTCGGGCAGTTGTTTGACCGAGAGACCCAGAGTTCAACCGCTCACTATGATGTGTGCTGACCACCAGGGGGCAGCACAGAACATGGTGGACCTTGGCGACACAGTGCTGGCAGCAGATGGCAGTGGAGGCGCTGCCAGCCCCAAGGAGAGCGGGACTGCGGAGCAGGTAAGCAGGTGGCACCAGGCCAAGACAGGTGCGAGCAGGGGCCCAAGTGCTGCCCAGGGCCCAGAGGTCAGCTGGGACCTACCCTTCCATGCCAGACGCTCGCGCTTCAATTGCTGGCCAGGCCTAGGGACCGCACCTGTGCACGAATTTCATGCACCAGGCCTCTAGTATGTACATAATTTGCTATCCAAAATACTGAAGAATACATGGACCCAGTCCTTTAGGATAAAGCAGTTAGGCACTGTGGCCCCCAATTTTAAGAATGCCCTTGCTGGTAACATTTAAGAGTCAGATATTTCAGCAGTGCATTTTGCTGACCAGGTGCCTGGTACCAGCAAAACTGTCAAAAGCAAGTTAGCAGTGTCAGGCTGGGAAGTGCCTGGTGGTTAATACTTCCCAAACAGAAGCTACCTCACTACAGGGTTTTAAAGAATAATTACAGCTCTTAAAAGAGGTAAAGAAACTGCACCCCCAAGCTTCATTATAGCAAGATGGGTCTTTGGCATAGAAAAGTTGCATTCTATTCTAATCTCCAGGCTGTTTCTGGCATCAGGGTCCAAAAGGACCATGGTTTGATGAGGGCTTCCTCCCAGGGTCTCCCATAAGCAACCTCCTTTACGTGGTTCCACACTATCTAAGCACCCATCCCCCAAGAACTAAGTTTTCAAAGCATTGCAAGGAAAAAAGTTTAATAATTACCAATAGCATTGCTGATAACAATGCTGCCTTATATTCATTGAAACGGCCATCTTGGAAAACCTTTAAAATAAACCCTTCCTATGTCCCTGTGGGGAAGCCAGTATTGTAGGGCAGCTGTGACTACTGCCAGCTCACAATGATCTGTTCAGAAAAATAAAAGGTAACAAGAAAAATCCAAAACAGGAGATAAGCTTGAAGTAATTTCCATCTGATTTTAAAATGTGCTCACTGCAGTTGTGAGTTGTTAGGTTTGCAAGGCGGGTAAGTGGGAAGGGGGCACACATTTGCCTAACAGTTAAGCTTTCATGTAAATCCAGTTTATGTCTATTGAACGTATGTCACCTGAAAACGGTGGGGGTGGGCAGCCTGGATTCACATGTGCTGATCTTCCACAAAGACTGAGGACTGGAAGCTGATAACCCCTTTGCTTTTACCCCTAAAATATGTGTGGGGACACAGGCTTGTTAAGTTTTCTTTACCTCTGTAAGATTCTCTGAGGAGGTGGGTACTGCACACATTTGAAACTGATCTTTATGTAGGAATAATGGTCAGGAACACTGTTTAAGACAAAGATAGGCTCACTTTTTCTATTAAGTGCCAAGTAGTAGTAAATATTTTTGTCTTGCAGGCCAAATGGTCTATATCACAACTACTCAACTCTGTCATTGTTGTGCAAAAGCAGCCACAGACAATACCTAAATGAAGGAGCATGACTGTATTCTGTAAAGCATTTTTTACAAAAACAGGCAGAGACCTGGATTTAGTCTGCAGGCCCTAATTGCCAACCTCTGGTTTAAGAAGGTCTGGTGGGCAGAGGAGGTACAGAGGCAGCATTTGGCTTCCCCAGCACCCACCTGGCTCCAGTGGGGCTAGTCCACTGGAGAAGAGTTTGCAAGGCTGGATTAAACATTAGCTTCATTCTAAGGATATGGAGACAGAGACACTTAACAGGATAAGAAGACTGGAACCCAAAACAATTTTACCTCTTAGTACCATTTGTCCAACATCATTGGTCCTGGAAGAACATAAACTTAACAGCTTCCAAGAGACATAAGACACAAATGATAATTTAATTAAAGGAGGAATTTCAGTAAGAAATTTATCCTGGGTTTCTATTACCCACTAGTGGCTCTTAGCTTTCTTAGAGTTGATCGTTATTTTTCCCTCTACTCTCTTCTGCCTTCCACAACCCTAGCCCAGGCTCATAAAATGAAGCCATTCCTTACTTTATGAAGACATCCCTTATGAATGAATGGTCACAGAAGGTAAATCCTGCTCTTTACATCCTAACTTTTCTTTACAAGGTCTAATACATCTTGTCAGGAACAGAACAGGGTGTGTGGTGGAGAGATAACTGCACAGTGCTGAGCACCACATCACTCTGAGATGGGAAACAGAAACAGTGACGACACTTAATTGTCCCTGAAACCCAGCCCCAGCTCACCTGCCTTTTTACAGTTGGGTTTCAGAGCCCCGTTTTAAAAAGCTCATTTTAAGAGATGAGGGAATGAAAGTGCAAAGGGAGGCCCTGAAATCCTGAAACCTGCAGTACTGGTTTCAGACCAATATGGGTTTGCTCTGTGAAGCCTGAAAAGGCAATGGGGCTCTGGCCAACAGTGCTCTCACCTTGGCTAGGTGGAAAGAATAACAACAATATAAGTAGCAGCAAACTCTTTTATAGCACCTTCTATGGGACAAGCACTGTTTTAAGCACTTTGTACCTATTACCTCATATGATTCCCATGATGTTGATAGTATTATTCACATTTTTGCAGATGAGGAAATTGAGGCACAACAGTTAAGTAACTCCCTCTAAACCACATAGCTAAGCAAGTAGCAGAACCTGGATTCAAAACCCAGGCATTCTGGTACCCAAAGCCATTCTCTTAAGGGTTTATGACTGCAAGATGTTTCCTTCTAGCACATATGGCCTACAGAAAACCACTTCTCCCACTTCTCAAGGACAAAGAATGGAAACAATCTGAACACACATAAAGGTTAAAGTTAACGTGCAAAAGACCTGATGTGCTCCCAAGCCAAAGGCCAGGTGCATTCCCTTCACGTCTGGCCACAAAGGAGTCATCAGACTCAGGCCACCTTCCCCTCTTCTATCTTTCCTCTCTCCTGCCTCACTGAAAACCTAGATAATCCTACTACACACCAAGTAAGCACTTTATTAATGCCGCTGGGATATCAATAGGTGAAGAAATAATCCATCAGCCCAGTCCTTATGCAAAAGACCACCCACCTTGTCCTGAATAATCTGACAATGCACAACTCTAGTTTCCTATGTTTTTACCAGTGTTTTAGAGGCCCTGGCCCTACAAAAGGAACAGGTCATGTAAAGAACCCAGTCATCCAAACCTAAACTCATCTCCTCTCCACAGCACTCGCCAGTGTTTGTCTTTGTAATATAAATGCTATGGTAGACACAGAATAACTGCTCTTAAAATATTACTGCTAATCAATACCTAGCTAGTACACAGGCAGGCTTTCTATTGATTTCTACTAAAAGTGACTAAGGTTCTGGTGCTTGCTGTTATACTAAGTTCCCTGGCCTCCGAGGAAGCCTAAACAGAACCAACAGGTTTGTAGTCTTGTGGTTTACTTTACAGCTCATGATAGGCATGAGTTTGTCTGAGCATTGCTTTGCTCTACACCACCAGATTCTAGGCATACTTTTACTAGTTGGTCACCATCTTGCTACCAGATTTGACCAAGTTTCTGCATTCCAAGATGCAATGCTAACATTCACAATGAGGTCCGGATAGACTTGGCTTTCTACTTCCGAGACCCTCTTAATCTCATGCTGACCTAGAAGGCAGTGTAGCAGCTATGCTTTCAGGAGGGGGATGTGTAGGAACTAAGCTCAAGAAACTCTGGTTAGAGAATGTCATTAGCTGTTAGATGGCAGAGACCATGACTTTTGTACATTTGGTAGACTCTGAGGCTTTGGAAGTGTGCAATGATCTTTTCACATATGGTGTGAATCAAATGCAAGCCTCACTTTCAACTTATTGCCAACTTCTTCATGCAAGTAGGTGCCTTTTCCTATTCCTAACTGCCTGCATTTGGGGGGGGGGGGGGGGCATCACAGCTTGAGTGTGAAAGTCAGGTAAGCTTACTCCCCGCTAGTTTCCCCACACCAACACCAAGCTGCTATTAAGACACCGGTTCAGTGCTGCTCAGAAAGTGGGGTATTTGCCACAGTGTACTTGATTGTAGCCCTCACCCCACCGCCACGTTGGCTGACAATGCCCAGGACAAAACGGCCTTCGTGGGGAGAGGAGGAAAAGGCGGGGGGAGGGGGAGGGAGGAACGGGGCTGCCCAGGTCTCTCCCTCTCTCTCTTTCACACACACACACACACACACACACACACACACACACACACACACACGATGGGTGGGATGAGGCAGCCATATGAAGCAGGTCTGTGATCTGAGGACATACAACTTCTGGGACGAGAGGAATTTAGGGAATAGGCGCGGAGCGTTTTTACTGTAGCCGAAGCCGTAAAACTAGCTTACTCCAGCGACTCAGATGGAATCAGCCCCAGGAGGTGGCATAAAGGGAAGCGCACGAGAAGTGGGGAGGAAAGGAACGCCACGGCTGTAGAGCCGGATGATGGGGCCAAACTCAAGTAGAAGCAACACATGGCTCCAAAAGGACGCTCCTCCATGCCCTTCCCCCTCCGCGTGCAGACGCCCAGCGCCCACCCTGCACAGGGCGCCCCCAGCAGGCGCCACTCACTCCTTCCTCACGCCTCGCTGCTCCCCCGGCACCTTCCACTCACCCCCACACGACACTTCTGCCACTTTTCGGTTACGCCCCCAAAGCCAGCCTCCATCTGCCAGGTCCCTCCCCTCAGCTCCCGGCCCCAACACCCTGCACCCTGTCCCGGCGGTGCACCCCGAGTTCGCGACTCCTCGCTCTCGCTCCCGCCGCCCTCTCAGACTCTGCGCGACCTCTTTTCTCCCCCCTCGCCCCTGTCCACTATTCCCTCACACTTCTTCCCACACCCCTCCCCCCACCACGCGCCCCCCTCCCCCAACGGCTCCTCCCCCGGCACCCGCTCCAGGCCCAGCTCACCTGCGCGGCCACCCCCGTCCCGGCGCTGGTGCGGCTGCTGCAGCTGGAAGGGGACCGTGGCCCTGAGCGGCTGCAGCCCAGCCCGGGGGGAGCCGGCGGGGGCAGGGGGAGAGCAGCCCCGCCGGAGTCCTCCCGACCCTCCGCGCCCCGGCCCCCAGGCACCTCCGCCTCTGCCGCCCGCTGCGGCCCCCGCCATTGCCAGCCCGCCCGCCCGCCCGCCTCGGCCCCACAGCGAGCCCCACACAGCCCCCAACCCCCGTTGCGGCTGCTTATCTGTCCTACGAGGCAGAGACCGGCCCCTTCAACCCAGAGCTCTCATTGGCCTACGGATTCCCAGGCCTCTCCTCCCGACCAATCCTCGGCTTGATCATCCCTTCCCAGAGGATAATTGGTTAATATGCTTAGCGATCCAACCCAAAACCCCACCCCCACTCCACCCCCCGCCTGGTTTTGCATGTCCGAGGGACCACGGATTGGTGTACCCAGAAGAGGGCTGGTTCTCCAGCGCCCCCAATGAGAAGACACAGAAAAGGGGAGCATCACACCCAGTCCCAGGTAGTATGCAAATACGATGTCACGTGACGTCAGACTGAGCGGGGCGGGACCAGGCGTAAGATGGAATCAGGCATTGAAATCATCATGGGGGGTAGGGAAGAGTGTCAAACTTTCAGCAGTTGAGTGAGCCCTGGCAAGCATCAAGAAAGCGATACCTTAAAAGAGCATTACTTTTAGTTTAATCTAAAAACATTAGTTTTGAGCTCTCAGGATTTCAGTGCTGCTTTCAACTCCAAAGTATACAAATTAATGCAAAGTTTGCATACATTTGCATGCGATTTGCGTTATATTCGTGCACTTAATGGCTACCGTGCCTCATGTGACACGCACCTTTGTCTTTCTCCACGTTTCCAACTTCGTACTTGGTGTTGGTCCTACCTAAACACACACACACACACACACACACACACACACAGCTAGCCTGTAAATTAAATTGAGACTGTAAAGAAGCAAAAATTTCTCTTGAGAGTCGTCCATTTCAAGTCTAGCTCAGCAGAGTGGAAGGAACAAAGTGACTGAAAAACTTGCCCAAATTTGCACAGTGACTCCATTCTAAATCCTGGTCTTCTCATTTCAATGCTCTGACCTACAAGTCAAAATGAGAATAGATAGTCCTCAAAGAGAATAACTGCAGTTGTGAAAATCACATGTTAGAATATATATGAAGACATTTGAGAAAGAAAACAGCATTTGAGTCACTATTAAAATTACTCTTCAAAAGAAAAAAATTATTACCCTTGACATTTATTAACCATGTTCTATATATAGAAAAAGCAAAAGACAATCAACCCTGAATTGTCTGCAGTAAGGGACCATCCAAGTAATTGGACAATTCCCTCCTGATTTATATTTAGCTATGAACTCTAATTTTGATCTTGCTACAAATTTATCTTTCTATTTTTGTTTTTGCCCAGTTTAATGTTAAAATAAAGATATTCCCTGAAGCTATACTAACTAATCAAGAAAGAGGAGGTAATCTGGGAGCATGCTGCAAGGCAAGAAGAGGTCATTCTGGGATTAAATATTGAAACAGATAATACCCAAAGTGGAAATTCAAGAGTTGGCTGGATATTAAAACCAGCCTACATAGAACAAACTGAGGCAATGGAACATCCTGAAGGAAGGTTTTCTTTGCAGAGTGTACTCTTGCAAGTTTGAAGGATTTACTTCAAGATCTGACATGTGAAATCTTTCTTTATTGACTGGGAAACGCTGTATTCCTTTTCCATGAAGAGGACAACTTTACCAGAGGCAGATAAGAAAGAACACAAACTGATGAACTGTTAAAAACTCAGTCTTTATAAATTTAACTCAGTTTTTTTAGAAAATCTTCCAATTTAGCCCAGCCAGTGTGGGTCAGTGGTTGAGTGTCAGCCCATGAACTAGAAGGTCAGGGTTCAATTCCAGGTCAGGACACATGTCCAGGGTTTCGGGCTCAATCCCCAGTGGGGGGTGTGCAGGAGGCAGCCAATCGATGTTTCTCTCTCATAGATGTTTCTCTCTATCCCTCTCCCTTCCTCTCTCTAAAATCAATAAAAATATTTTTAAAATCTTCCAATTTATAACATTCCTCAATTCTAATTAGCTCAATGTTTATATACTAGTATAGCTTCATGACAATCTGGAAAAATAAAAGCATGGATTCTTATTATGGTGCAAGTAGGAAAACTGGGGCCCAAAAAGGTTAAGTACTTTTGATTCTTAGTTCATGTCTCTATGAGATCTTATTTGACCACCCTGCCTCACATCTTCATTAATCATAGTAATGGTAGCATCTAACATTCATTGTCCCTTTTTCCATGCCAGGTACATGTTAAGCACTGTACAAACATTATATCATTTAATGCTCATGACCACAACTATGAGTATTGTTTATTCTTCATTGAGGCTTCAGAAAGAAATAATATGCCCAAGCCTGGCTGGGTAAGAGCATCGTCCTGATATGCCAAGGTTGGGGGTTCAATTGATCCCCAGTCAGGACACGTACAAGAATCAACCAATAAATGCATAAATAAGTGGAACAACAAGCCTTTCTCTCTCTCCCTCTCTCTTTCTCTTTCTCTCTCCCCTTCCTCCCCCTCCTACCCTTCCCCTCTCTTCTAAAATCAATTATTTTTTTAAAAAGAAAAGAAATAACATGCCCAAGGTTACTCCAACATCCTGACTCCAGAGCTGAGCTCCTAATCTCTATTCTAGTAAAACTTTCTTATGAATACAGAAGGCTTACTATTCATATTTTACATAACGAATGACCAAAGCTGCACATGTGGCTGATATGTTAAAATTACAGTTGTCTAGTATTTTACAGATCTTACATATATAATCTCATTGAGTTTTCACAATAGACATACAAGATAGAAAATGCAGATATTGTCTCTATTTTACAGAATGCTAAGTCACAGAGGCTAGATAACTTGCCTAAGATCACCCACTTAGTAAATGACAAATTCAGGACTTATATCCTAGGTCTTTCAACTCAGATTCAAGTACTTTCCCAACCAATACTCAACTTCTAAACCATTGGCCTGCCTGAGAGGATGGGCTAGTTGGTCTCTTGAAATGTTCTTGCCTCACAACTATTCCATTTTAGGAGCCCTCAATATGTAAATTCTCAGGTAGTCTTAGGAGATGCTGAGTGATTTTTAAAAATTTATTCTAGCCCTTACCAATTTGGCTCAGTGGATAGAGCGTTGGCCTACAGACTGAAGGTTCCCAGGTTCGATATGGTCCAGGGCATGTACCTTGGTTGCAGGCACATCCCCAGTGGGGGGTGTGCAGGAGGCAGCTGATTGATGTTTCTCTCTCCTTGATGTTTCTAGCTCTCTATCCCTCTCCCTCTCTGTAAAAAATCAATAAAATATATTTTAAAAAATAAAAAATAAAAATTTATTTTAGAAATAGGAAGGGGGAGAGAGAGAGGGAGAAATATTAATGTGAGAGAGAAACACTGATCGATCGGTTGCCTCCCATACGCACCTCGACTGGAGATTGAACCCACAACATGGTATGTGTCCTGACTGGGAATCGAACCCACCACCTTTTGGTGAATGGGACAACACTCACCAACTGAACCACACTGGCCAGGGCTGATTTTTTTATTATTATTGTTTGAGCCATACAGTGTATGTTAGAAGTAAAGGCCCTGGAATTAAGAATCATGAAATACTTCGGGCAAGTGGTACCCTTTCTTTATACAAGAATCACTGTTGTAAAGATAAAATGGCATATTATTGGATAGCTGCATTCTTCCCTTGGAGAGAAGGGTAATGTGGATAATCTCAAGGACATGGGATTTAAATTTTGTTCCAAAGCCAAGTTACGAGGAATTGAGGACCTGGACAGTGGAAGAAGAGCCTGTGGAGGCGGCACAGCTGAAGAATTGGATCTTCTGAGTCCAGAGAGTCCTGGTTCTTCCTGATAAGTTGCTGGCAAAGACACTAAAGTTGACCTAGCTGAAGGAGTGAGAAGGCAGGGAGGCTAGGAGATCCCTGTCCTCTCACTAACCAGGTATCATGTCCAACCAGCTGTCTCTTATTGCTTTCTCTATCACTGATAGCTTCTCCTGGCATGGGCATGATGGGAGGATAAAGACTTCATTCTGAAGATCAACGCCTGTTTCCTCCAATAAAAGAAGCTATAGCTTTGGGAAGGATGTGTATTGCTCAGGGGAGATGCCTTGCCTTAAAAAGCATCTTTTAGCTTATAAGAAACCTTTGTCACCATCCCGTCAGACTTATCAACACAACTGTCATTAATTTACTCATCACAAATTTAGTGAAATGACCAATATGTGCCAGACACAGAACTAAGCGTTAGTTAATCATGTTCAGAGGCATGCTCTCTACCCTGGAGTTCACAGCCCAGCAAGCCTTGAAGCCTGTTTGCAGAAGTGGTACTGGGCTAGAAGCTATTCTGATTGAGACATGACCTGGTTCCTGTTTTCAAGGACTTTGGGTCACAGGCAGGCACCCATAAACATCAGAAGTGGAGGATTGCATATACCAATAAATTGTTTTTCATCTATAGGAGAATTACTTGCCTCAGAGGGTTCCAATAGCAAATGCTTACTTAGTCCCTTGATCCCAGCCTGCTCTTGGGATGTCCACAGATGTCACAATAAATGAGGATTCAAGGAATTGGAGTTATTTTCTCTACAGGTGTGTGTCAGAGGTATAGCCACTCCCCAAGCAGTACCTATAAGCCCCAAGGGTCTTAAAAGCCGTAGGAGTCTGAGGGACTACCAAGGATGAAAGGCTATATGGAGTGCTGGCAGCTCAGAGGATCAGCAGGGAAGCCTTATCCTCCTGGCTACTGAATTAAAAGAAGTCTAGGGTTGTCATAGCCAAGAGAAGTTTTCCAGGTCCGAAGGAACCGGTCCTACTTTCAGGGCACCTTGACCCTCACTCTGTGCATTTATGGCACAATAACTAACAAGAATGGGAATTCCAAATCATCATTTTACCCCCCAAAATCTGATACTCAGTAGCAATTGTTCAGCAGAGAATAAAGAAGTTCTGGTATTCCTTGATACCTGGGGGACTGGACTTCTTGGTAAATGTCTAAGTGCTTACGTCTTTGGCCCCCAGGGTTCCAGAATAATAAAACAGAAAATAAGATGACGCAGACACACAGTGTCTCTTTCCGACCTACCTCCTTTCTTCAGCTTCTGTCTGAAATGTCAGGCCTCGATCCTCAGGGAATGAGATCCTGAGGAAATGGGGTCAGAACTGAAGGAGCAGAGCAGCCTGAGAGGGATTGGGAAGGAGGGTTGAGGGAATGAATGAGGTTATGGGAACAGAGTAGGGAGGGGGGCCTAGGCCTAAACAACTCTCCCACTCTGGTGACCTCCCTCTCTATCCCTTCCCTCTGACTCCCAAGGTAACCAGATGGCCTGGATTTTGACCTTCGGGACCTTGTCTGACACATTTTTCCCTTGCTGTGGCCCACCACCACTTTCTGTCCTCTGGCTTAGTTATCTCACTTGTTCATTTTCCTTCATTCTGACTGGATGGCATTTACTCCTTAACTCTTCTTTTCCTCTCTTTTGGTGGGAATTGAATTTTCTTGCTAAACTGTAGCCTTTTTTTTTTAATTTTTTAAGATATATTTTTATTGATTTCAGAGAGGAAGGTAGAGGGAGAGAGAGATAGAAACATCCATGATGATGGAGAATCATGGATTGGCTGCCTCCTGCAAGTCCCCCACTGGGAATCGAAGCCCCATAACCCGGGGATGTGCCCTTGACCAGAATTGAACCTGGGACCTTTCAGTTCTCAGGCCGACGCTCTACCCACTGAGCCAAGCCGGCCAGGGCATGTATCCTTTTTAAAATTAAGATTCCTCATCCTTGGCAATAAAGGAGCTGGCAAAAGTTTTAAAATAGGTAAAGAGTAACCGTGGAATCTGAGATATCAACATTTTGGAATACCGGACCTAGTGGCACATTCTGTGAAAAATAACGAAAGTTGTATTTTTTATAAGCATTGGAATAGACATTAGGGACTATATATGATCTAGTCCCCTTATTTTACAGATAGAGAAATGGATGCCCAGACAAGGCAAGGACTTGCCAGAGGTCACTCGGCAAATCAGAGGCAGGGCAGGGGACCAGGGTTCCTTCATCCCATTCAGTGTTGCCTCAAAACATAAATCACTTTTAAGAGAATTTAGATGGAGTACTATTCAACAATAAAATGAGACAAACTACTGATATATTCTACAATGTGGATGGACCTTAAAAATATTATGCTAAGTGAAAGAGGCCAGATGCAAAAGACCACATATTGTGTGATTCCGTTTATATGAAATGTCCAGAAAAGTCAAATTTATAGAGACAGAAAGTAGATCAATCGTTATCCAGGGTTGGGAAGGGAAGCAGGGATTACCTGCAAAGAAGCACAATGAAACTTTTGGGGGTGATAGAAATTATCTAAAACTGGAATGTGGTGATGATTGCACAACTCTATACATGTACTAAAAACCATGTATAATAATTAATTTTATGGTATGTAACTTATACCTCATTAAGGTGTTTCCAAAAAAAAGGATTTAGATATGTTCATGAACAAGAGATCTATGGTGGATGGCAGACCCTGCTAATCTTTTAAGGGATTGTCTCAGGAAACAAATGTCCCTACACCCATGACATCCCTAAAAGGTCACTGTACAAGATGTAAGATTTGGCTTTTTGGCCTATGGAATACCAGGCTGGCATTTTTCAGTGTAGAGACCTGAACTCAGCAGGTCAAAACCCCAGGTTCTGGGCAGTATAGACAGATAGTTTTTAAAACTATCCTCCTCTCTAAAATATATGTTTCCTGAGGAGAACAGGTGTCTTGGTCATCACTCTAATTACTACACCTAGCTCACTGTGACCAGCATGCAGATGTTGCTTCACAAAAAAATTCATTAAACTCAAATTCTGCTGCATCATGTGATTATGGGTACCTCAGGGGACCATCTGGTTTCTAGAGCAGTGCCTTGGTGGGAACAGTTTGCATCCCCCACTCCCGACTTTCCCAGGCCCACTGAGAGATCAAAGTCTTTGGAGAGGAGAGTTGGTTTATATACATCCCCAGGAGACTGCGTATAAACCAAAAGGCCCATTTGTCTCAGCCCCTTTTAGACTCCCTCTTCTCCACCACTGTTCCCACTTACCTTCTTCAAGTTGGCCTCAACAATATAATTACCCCCAAGGCAAATTAGCTACAATATTCTAAACATTCTCCATCTGATTCCAGTCCCTCTCCCTTCCTCTCACACTGTACACCAAATCAGACAGCAAGTATCATTCCAATTTCAAAACTATTACAAATATAACAGAAGGGACAAGCGGCTTGAAAATTGGTCTGTAGTCTGATTTCCTTTAGATCCAGGACACAGACTCCAAAGCTCTTTTCAGAGCCAAAAATATTATCTCTAAAGGGCTTTTGTAATAATAGATAACTGCAAAATATCACCACAGGTTCTTCCTCCGTTTTATTTCTGTGCCTTGGTTTATGAACTTTCCCTCTCCCTGCAATTGCATCTTCCACCATCTGCTTCAATTTCCAATTAGATCTCAGTTCCTCCAAACGTTCCTCAATTGACCTTATGAGATACTGATGATTCCCTAGGGACTCAGGTGTTCAATTTGTAGCACAATATATGAGTACTAGCTTATGGGTAGCTTTATCATTTCTGCTATGTCGCTTTATATCTGTTGGTCTTTTCTTCCCAATTCTGAGCAAAGAGATCCATTTATTCTGGTATTTCTTGTCAGCAACTAGTGCAAACTACTGCATCCGGCAGTGTTGAATCAATGTTAGTTAAATATTTGACTGTTTCTCCAACTAATGTTTCTGACCACTCCTAAAAGTTGAGGCTAAAAGTCCTGCAGACTGAAAGCAGGGACGGCTCCAGGTTTTGTGAGTAAAAAAATTATAGTTAGGTATGAGGGCTTGGAAGGGTTCTGTGCAACTAAGAGGCTCTGACACTTAAGTTTCATTAGCTTCATTGTAAATCTGTTTCTAACTGAAAGAATGAAGCCTGGTTACATCCCATCCAACTCTTCAACCCTGATTGGATAGTCTATTCCTGGTTTCTCTAGTGGATATCCTATACTCAACACATCTATTCAATGGCTCTGGCTTGACAAAATGGCCTTGGTAGCCAAGTCTATCTAATGAAAAAGTCTCAAAGGGCTGGATTGACATTCCTCCCACTTAATAACTTGGTGCCACATAAAATATTGCCCCTTTCAAAGCAGGAGGTTTCTCCTGTTATGCATGGTGGAGGGCAAAGACCTTGTACCCAATTCTGGAAGCCCCTGATGGCTCAAAGCCTCAAGGAATTATGTTGTTGTGTAGCAGAAGGGCCTGGAATGTTCCAGTACATTCCACTAGTGGCCTCTGTGACCCCTGCTTCTATTCAACTTGGGCAAAGGCCTGGTAGTCTACAAAGTGGCCTGTATTCTGCTGGGGTAGGAAGCAGCTTGGACATGCTTCTTCCATGCCACTCTGATAAAATCACACAAGTTGGCACCTTCTCTGGAAGTCCCACCCAACAGCTGCATCCAATTCTCTGACCGCCTGGATATTTGCCCAGAATGTCAAGCCAGTGTTTAGATACCAACCCTATCAATTTCTTGGCTCTATATACCCAGTTCTTTTTTTTTTTTTTAATATATTTTATTGATTTTTTTACAGAGAGGAAGGAAAAGGGATAGAGAGCTAGAAACATCGATGAGAGAGAAACATTGATCAGCTGCCTCCTGCACACCCTCAATTGGGGATGTGCCCACAACCAAGGTACATGCCCTTGACCGGAATCGAACCTGGGACCCTTCAGTCCGCAGGCCGATGCTCTATCCACTGAGCCAAACCAGTTAGGGCTCTATATACCCAGTTCTGAATTCTTCCCCAAACAGACTAGAAATCCGGGATTCCTGAACCAGTGGTGTGTCTGCATTCTTCAGAATGCCCAAGGAGCCTGTACCACCTATAGAGACAGAAACCTCAGGGCTAGGAAGGAAGGAAGGAATATAATCAGGATGCTATAGACCATCTGCCCCTGCTACACAGCATAGAAGAAAACTTCTACTTACTGGGCAGTTACTATAGACTACACAATTTGCACACATCATCTCATTTGATCCTCAGTCATAGTTACTATACCCTATTTAGTGGTTATAATTATTCCCATTTCACAGGCAAGAAAACTGAGGCCCAGAATGGTTAGGAAACCTGTTAAAGTTTATATAGCTAGGGGTGACCTGCCTTCACCTCTACTGTGTATGACCACAACTGGAGGTGGAGTGGGGGTCAGTGGACTAGGTGAGGGGGATGCAGATCTCGAGGTTAACTCCTTACCCAGAGATTAAAGGTCAGAGATAGGAATATAGGCCAGACTAGTCATGCTATAACTTACTCCCCTGTCTCCCGGTCACTCCCTCGGCTCTAAACTCTCTAGAACTCTAACTTTGTTTATATGGCAGGGGAGCAGTGCTCAGAAATCATGGAGGTGAGTCTGGCAGGTTCCAGCTGTTCCTGTTGTGTGAGTCAAACTTTTTTTTTTAAACTTCTCCTTGGCAAAAGCATGTCTGTCCTTCAGTGGACTAGCTAGCCTAGGACCAAATCCATTCCTTTTCTCCAAGCTTCCTATCTCCAGGGAGGGAAAAGAGAGAGGGAGAGATGGGGAAGTTGGGGGATTTCCATTAAGAAGAAACCAGAGAAGATTAAAGGAGGCAGAAGGGTGGTGCTGCCCTTTAAGAAAGCCTGCCAGAGCTCTGGAGCTGGGACTCTTAAGAAACTTCTGCCGTGTGCCAGGTAAAGTGAGAAAGCCCTTCGTGGGGTCAGAAGAGGAGGCCCTAGGGAAGACTTGGCAGAAGAGGGGAAGGAGGTAAGAGTCTATCCAGGACTGAAAGTGTGTGTTTAATTCTGAAACCTCCAAAATAAAAATACTAAAGGGGGTGCTCTCCCTCCAGGGAGCACGCCCATGCCCCCTTCTCTCCCACCCCCACCCCCACCCCCCCAGGAATGTTACCATTAGCTTCCACATTCCCAAGTTCCAAGGGCCCTTCCTTTACCTTCATAACTTGTTTCCTAAGCCCATTTCTTCCTGGAATTACTTTTTCTACCTCTGTAATTTACCAAATAAATGTTCGCTTACCAAAAATAAAAATAAATAAAGGGACTCACCCCTTGACTTTGTCTCCCCACCTCTGGGATGAGGCAGCCAAGTAAGGGGAACTCTTGCTGGACCATGCTCTCCATTGCCAGCAAACTCTGGCTGCACTGCCTGCCCGGCCTGCCAGAGCACTGCTGGAAAGAGTGACCACCACTGTGTTTGGTTGATAAATGACGGCACCCCTGCCTGCTGCACATTGTCTCTTTTCTCCCTGCTTCGTTTGCAGTCTTCTGGCTGACTGGGAGCTCTGGAGCAGGGGTGGGGGCAGAAGGGTCCTACAGACAGTATTAAATACTCAGTGATTTATGGCAGCTGGAAGGGAAGGAGGGGAAGCCGGAGAGGGGAAGCCCCTGGGACTAGTTTCCATGACGCATCAGCACACCATTGACAAGAGTCAAAAGTCTTTTCTTGATGTCTGTGCCTTCAGACCCAGCTTTGGGACAAGATACAGCCCTCATCTCTCCTGGGGCCCAAGATTCTAATGCCATATAGGATGAGACCAGCAGAACTAGCTGGAATGAGGTGAATAAACATACATCCAAATCCTTATCCTTTTCTTTAAGCCCTACACTGCTGGGAGAGGGAAGAAGTAAGTGAGGTCAAGCAGCTCAATGGCTGTTTTTGGAGGATTTATTTTTTTAATGTACAAGAATTCTTTTGAACCCTCCATGGTTCCAAGAAAAACTATTGGAAATGTCCCTGCTTCAGGGGCCAGGGGGTTAAGTGCCAGGGATGGAAGGCTAAATGCCAGGGGTGCTGGTTGCAGGGATTCTTGGGACTGGGGCTAATGGCCTCCCTGCTGTGGACTCAGGAATACCAGGCCCAGGCTCTGGTTGCCCTGAGCGATGCAGCCATGTTTACTTCTGATTGAAGGGCACCACCTTCTGGGATTTTCCCTTTTCTGGTGAAAAACAGAGTAGAATAGGCCCAAAGGACCAAGAGTCTGGAGGGCACTGAAGGAGATAACAATGTGAAGTAGGGTGAGACCAATGTTTTATGTAGTTTAGAATTTGAGCCCCGCTGGTGGAAAGATGTATTTTGTGGGAGTCGATGGTAATTGCCTTTCACAAGGATGATCTCAAAAGGTCAAGGGATGGGCCTTGAATAGCCCTAATGCCCCTGAAACAGTCTATTGTATAACTATTGTCTATACATGTAAAGGAAACCTTCTTGACCCTATTCATACTTTTTTTTTTTTTTGCCTCTGAGGTTTCCCCAAGTGAATAATTGCATACTACTTATCCCCAGAACCAGTCTACCTCCTTTAAGCTTCAGCAACAAAATAGTTCAAGCATTTCTTAAGCTCCTACTATGTGCCAGGCATCATGTTAGGTGCTGTGGATATAGAGGAGACCATGTATTATTCATCTCTATATCCACAGTACCTCACATGATGCCTGGCACATAGTAGGAGAAAAAGAACATGGGGAAAGAACATTCCAGGCAGAGTAAAGAATGTGTGCAAAGGTCCTGAGGTGGAAGGAACCAGCGCACTCATAAGGACTTGCAGGAAGGCCAATCAGGCTGCAGCACAGAGAATGAGGTTGTGTGGAATGGGCTGGAGAGTTAACCTGAGGACAGACCACGTGGGACACTGCAGGCCCAGTATGAATTTCAGTCTGTATCCAGAAGCACATGGAATAAAAGTATTTACAGAAGAGCAGATAATGGCTCTTTCCCAGATTACTAATGCTGCTTATACTTGTCTGGAAGGAGAACAATAACAACAGTCTGAAGTGCTAGGAACTTCCCCAGTGTCCTTGCATGGTGTGGCTCTGTCTGGCTGGCACTGGGAAGGCCCAAAATTGATGAGCCAAACTCAGCCTTGCAGCCTTCAGGGGAGGGATGGCCCCTGCCAGTGTGGACAGAGGGGTAGGGGTGGAGGATGGGTGGAGTGCTTTGCCTGAGGTATCAGCTCCACAGTGACATTTGGAACAGCCCCAAGACTATGGCTCTTGTTCCTAGATAACTCTATCATGTGTACCCCTATTTAAATGGTCTGCTCACCCTACCGCCCTTCCTATAGCAGCTGTGCTCCCCACCCAATCTGGAGAAGGCCCTTGGATAAGAACTCTGACTCTGCCCAGAACCTGGGGTCTTGACCTGCTGAGTTCAGGTCTCTGTACTGCCTGGAACCATGTATCCTATATAATCCTATATAATAAAAGGGTAATATACAAATTGACCATAACGGCAGAACTGGGAATGACCTGTTGCTATGACGTGCACTGACCACCAGGGGGCAGACTCTCAACACAGGAGCTGCCCCCTGGTGGTCAGTGCACTCCCACAGGGGGAGCTCAGCTCAGCTCAGCTGACAGCTGCGAGTGCAGTGGCAGTGGCAGTGGCAGTGGCAGTGGCGGGAGCCTCTCCCGCCTCCTCTGCAGCCTAAGCCACAGTCGGACATCCCCCGAGGGTTCCTAGGCTGCTAGAGGGATGTCTGACTGCCAGCTTAGGCCCTATCCCCTGGAGAGCAGGCCTAAACCAGCAGGTGGACATCACCCCAGGGGTCGTGGACTGAGGGACCCCCCTCCTGGCCGAGTGCACGAATTTTCGTGCACCAGGCCTCTAGTATTTACATATTCTTGATAGTTTTCCAGAGGTATTAATGGAAACCATGGAAGAAGAGGGTTATGATGGTTGGACTCAGCTTTTCTGAAGACCTCTCTTTGCTTCTTAGTCCTATCTTTGGAGAATGTGGTTTGGTGTAGTGACATCTACTGGCAAGGCTAGGCAGGTAAGAAAATGACCAGATGCCTACTCATCCTCCAGTCATTCCAGACTAGTAGGAAAATCATTCTTAACCCCTGAGATAGGTTGAGGTTAGTAACCTCATTTGGTTAGAGCAAGACTAAGAAGTCCACGGTTGTGGATTTGGACCATGTATGTGCTGGTTTGCCTTAAATAGAGAAATGTTTTTCTTAGTTATAGCTTGCATCCCTCACCGTGGCCAGTTGATTCACATCTGGGTACGGTTGTTACAAGGGAGACTGGGTAAGCATTGTAACTGACTCAGAGGAACCTGTTCCTAGCTGCCATTCCTGGGAAAGTATTTCCCAAAAAATAAAATGACCCACAGTTTATAAATGGCAGCATACAGGGTCATTTTTCATCCTCCTAAAGTTGGCTGGTCTGGGAAATGTTGTTTTTCTGGGACTCAATTCCTCCCAGGAAAAAAAGTGTCTACAGAACCATATTCAGGTTTTCTATAGTGAGCAAGAGTGAGTACAGCGTTAAAAGTGGCCTCTTACCCTGGCTGGTGTGGCTCAGTTGACTGAGTGCCCTATTGTGCACCAAAGGGTTGTGGGTTCGATTGCCGGTTTGATTCCCAGTCAGGGTACATACTCAGTTTACAGAGATTAATGTTTCTCTCTCACATCGATGTTTCTCTCTCCCTCTTCCTTCTTCTCTCTCTCAAATCTATAAAAACAGCCCTGTTAGTGTTGCTCAGTCGTTAGGATGTCATCTGAGCACAGAAGGGATACAGATTGGTCTGGGCCCTGGTTGGGGTGTGTGCAGGAGACAACAATTGATGTGTCTCACATCTATGTTTTTCTTTCTCTCTCTCCCTCCCTCCCTTCTACTTTCTCTAAAAATCAATGGAAAAGATATCCTTGCGTGAGGATTAACAAAAATAAATAAAAATATATTTAAAAAATAAAAAAATAAAGTGGCCCCTCAACTCTTGCTGAGATCAGACAATAACCTGCCTCCTCACTATATCACCCATGTCATCTACACATTTTATTCACAATCTCATTCTATTTCTCAATAGATTGCATATTTGACAAAGAGTTTACCACTATAGGTAACTGGAAAGCCAGACTGAAAGTGAGGAGAAAATACTAGAGAAATAATTATGAAGCAAATGTTCTGCCTTGTTAATAAGACTGACTCTGTAACTGAACTGTATGTTACAAAGCATCATTCTTTCTCTTTCTCATTCAAACTTAAAAGTCATTAGACCCCAGTAGGAATAGGATTTCACAGAAGAGGAAACAAAACTAGTAAATAAACACATGGAAGATTGAAGTATAACCTAACTAGAAGCAAAATCAAAAGCACATTTGAGGTGCGGTTTTCTTTTTTACTAAAATTGCAAGGTTTTATTAAGTGGTAACACTGAGTTCTGGGAACAATGTCTTTTTTTTAAATATATTTTATTGATTTTCACAGAGAGGAAGGGAGAGGGACAGAGAGCTAGAAAGATCAATGAGAGAGAAACATCGATCAGCTGCCTCCTGCACACCCCCCACTCGGGATGTGCCCGCAACCAAGGTACATGCCCTTAACCGGAATTGAACCTGGGACCCTTCAGTCCGCAGGCCGACGCTCTATCCACTGAGCCAAACCGGTTTTGGCTGGGAACAATGTCTTAAACTTGGCACCCTTACACCATGGTGGTGCCACTTTAAATGTGGGCAAATCTTTGGGGAAAGAAATAAAGCAATATATAAGAAGTATAGATGTATGCAAGACCCTCAAATAACCCCTTATAGGGGAATGAGAGTCCATTATGCCACAGTACCATAAGGTAATGTTACACAGTGATTACAATGACAATTATGAAAACTTTTGGAGAAACATGGGAAATGCTGAGAACGTGTAAAAACTATGAAATTTAATGTAAACAATGAATGTATCTATACAAAAACATGCACACATAATAAAATGTATGCATGTGGAGAAAAACTGGAAGGCTATATGTAAAAGATAAAAATAGCGCTGTGACAGCAGTGAGATTAAGAATGTCTTATTTTCTCAAAAAATGTACTTAGTGTTGCCCTAGCTGATTTGGCTCAGTGGATAGAATGTTGGCCTGTGGACTGAAGGGTCTGAGATTCCATTCCAGTCAAGGGCAGATGCCCGGGTTGTGGGCTCGATCCCCAGTAGGGGGTGTGCAGGAGGCAGCCAATCAATGATATTCTCTCATCATTGATGTTTCTCTCTCTCCCTTTCCCTTCCTCTCTGAAATCAATAAAAAAAATATTTAAAAAAATTTATTTAGTATTATTATCCTGGGTTCGAATATTTGAAAAGGTGGATGGGGTTGGGGCAGGTGAAAATCCTGCAGCCCCCTCCTATACATTCTTTGTCCTAAAATTGCCAGTTTAGGATGGGAAGGACCATGTCTGTTTATTCACAGTATGCACTCGGCTCTCAGCCCAATGCCTAGCATTTATCAGATGCTCAATAAATATTTGTTGAATGAATAAATGAAAATGCCTGAAGTCTAAAAAGTCTCAACCCATGATGACTGGGTACATTCCATCCTGGGGAATAAAGAGAAATTTGGTTTTGTTGGAATTAAAAAAATGAAGGCCCATCCATAATGGCAATTCCCTGGTCTTCTTGATAAGTGAATTTGGGAATGAAGAACCCAGAGAGAAACAGTCTGTTAAAGCAAACCCAATTACCACCCAGGAACATATGTTGCCCTGAGGCCTCTGCTGCCATAACAACATCATGTAACTATAACTACAGCCCTGGAGGGCTTTGGCCCTGTCAAATATGGAAAAAGATGTCTTCATCATAGCACAGCTTTGTGTTCAGACTGACTTCCCCAGGGAGCTTGGATCAGGGAAGGGAGGTAGATAAGTGGAGGAAGAGGGGGAGATGAAGGGCATGAGAACTGCTATTGAATCAGGAACAGTGGTTTTTTTTATAGCCATTTTCAAAATGTGGTAATTTGACTGTTTCATTTTGGTGGTTATTTATAACCCCAGCTGCAGAGGTGGGAAGCTGTGCCTGAGCCTGCGGGGATCTGTCCAACACCTTCACCCAGGGTGGGGCTGGGAGTAGGTGGTGGGTAAGGGTGATACAAGAACCAAATGAACAAGTGTCCAAACAGGTAAGAGAAATTTCAGGCCATTTCCAGCAGAAGTAAACAAGGAAGGACCATTAGTGTTTGTGCTGACTCTATTTTTAAGGCAGCTCAAAAGTGAAAAAATTTTAATACGAATTATGATCACATTAGCAACCTCTGAGATTCTCCCGAAGGGATAAAGACAAGGCCAATACTTGTCCTCAGAAGTTATAAGATTCGCCTGGCTATACTAACTTTGTCCCACGGGTCAAGGCACACTTCCCCACCTTACAGGACAGTTATCTGCACACCGAGGAAACTGCTGTGCCCAACCCCTCCTAGGCACATCACTGGTTTAAAAAGAGGCTTAGAGGAGAGAGAATGGCTAAGTTTCCTAACTGAGCCAACACCTGGCAGTGGCCACCCCATTTACTGAGCTCTTTTAGATGCCAGGCAGGAAGGGAGAAGCTAGAGACAGTGTGGCCAGCCAGGCAAGGCTCCCAACCTCCAGGAGCTCTTGGGCCTTTGAAGCAAACAACGGAACAACTACACTTTGTATTTGAAATCTGGTACCTATCATTTTACTGGCAAGGGGAACATTTTAAAGAAAATTGAGGATTCTTTTAGGGAATTCACAAATATAGCTGATAAGATACAGTTATAAGAAAGAAATTGAACAAGGACATACTCAAAAGACTACCCTGCCCTGTTTAGTTCCTCAATTCTGGGTAAGATTATTACAGCATTGTTATAACCAGTCTTCCTGCCTTGGGTCTCCCTGCCACTCTGCTCAGTCCCCCTCACAACCTCCAGAGATCTTTAAAGTGCAAATTTGATCTCAGGACTTCCCTGCTTAAGTCCTTCAGACATCTCCCATTACTTCCAGTCCAGGTCCTTAGCAGGGTGTTCAGGGCTCTGCATGAACTGGTTCCCCCAACCATTCCTGGCTCTTGTTTGTTTTGTTTTTTTATTAATATATTTTATTGATTTTTTACAGAGAGGAAGGGAGAGGGATAGAGAGTTAGAAACATCGATCAGCTGCCTCCTGCACATCCCCTACTGGGGATGTGCCCGCAACCAAGGTACATGCCCTTGACTGGAATCGAACCTGGGACCTTTCAGTCCGCAGGCCGATGCTCTATCTACTGAGCCAAACCGGTTTCGGCTCCTGGCTCTTGTTTAGGCAACCACCCTTACTCCATCATGCTGTAAGTCACCCTGTACATAATGCTGCTCCATACCTCTACACTTTTACACATACTGTTCCTTTCGCATGGAAAGCCTTATTCTCTTTGTCCACTGGCCAACTTATTTGTCCCATGAAATTCCACTCTTATTTAACCTGTTCTATAAATTCCTTCCTAAACTCTCCAGATAAAACACTCCACTTCCTCCTCTGTACCACTTCTGAACCTTGCCCATCCTTCTATTTTCCCATCGGTATTTTGGAACAATGACCTTACTGGCCTGGGAAACACAGTGTCTTCTCCATACTGGTGTGACTCCGTGCCTGGTATATAGTGCCTGGGTAATCATTCTGTCTCTTGAGCAGAAGTGAGGGTGAACAGACAAGAGCAAATAACTACTGAGACCATGTAAAGATACATTCACAAACACTAAGATGTTACAGCCATGACTAGGATGACTAGAATTATGAATGTCAGTAACGACAACCATTGCAATGCATTGCGGTAATCCTTTAATCCTTACAACAACCCTGTGAGGTGGCTATTAGTGTCTCTACTTCACAGATGAGAAAACTGAGGCACAGATAAATTTTAAAACTTATGCAAGAGCAATGCAGATAGAGCTAAAATTCAAATCCAGACATGACATCAAAGCCCTGTACTAGACACCAATAGAGCTGATGAACAAAATAAGTAGGAGTTATGTGTTCCCATTGTTTGGGAAGGAGAGAGGGGAACAGCTATCAAATTGTATAAGGAAGAGTATGAGTATAGCAGTAAATGCAAAATAACATACCACTATGCCCTACCCTCAGAAATACTAAATCAGGGAAGACTTTCTGAAGAAAGTAAATTTTAAAGAAGACTGGATGTATCAAGGCAGGAAGAACAGCAGAGCTACCTTTGTGAAGTCTGGCAGATGAGGATGGGCAGGAGGGCAACTGTTCAAGGGCTTTGAAACCAACATCAGTTCCTGCTTCAAGAGCTGATTGAGTCATGACCAAAATGACACTCAAAGTAAACATGTTGGTTCAAAAAAAGAAAGAAAAACGCTCTTGGGATCCCTCTTTGCCCATTCTTAATATACCTAGCTATTCTACTTTCATCTTAAGTACACATTTTCCTTATGATTATATTTCTATCCTAGTGGTGTTAGTTTTTTCATCTTTCTGCCAGAGTTTACACTTCCCAAGGACAAGAACCGTGTCTAAATGGAACTGTAAACTCTTTTAGTGTTAGCCGCAGTGTTTGAAAATCCAATGTAAGAGATTAATTAATGTTGAACATTTGTAATGCTGGTATTTGTATGATGAATGGTGAAGTCAGGACAAGATCTTATTCTAAAATATTAACTTCACCATCTTTGAGCGCTCTACATTCAGACTATAAAACAGGCAACACATTCCGCTTGACTAGAAAGCATTTACTGTGGGTAGAGCATGGTCTGGGCACTAAGGATGGTATAAAAGAATTGAGCTATGTTCTTTTTTATTGGGGGGGGGGGGAAGGGTTGGTTAAACTCTTTTATTCATCACTGATTAATTGTAACTTTTTCTCTTTTTGTTTTTTGAGCTATGCTCTTAACATAAGAGCTCCTGACCACTAGTTGGGGAGCCCGACATCCAAGAGTAACCTCAAAACACACCAGTAAGTGCAAAATAACAGTAATAGTATGAAATTAAGTGCTTAAGTGCTAGGGCTATCCTTGAAGAAACTCGAGCCCCTTTCCATATAAGTTTTTATGTGCAGTTCAACCTAAGTAGGTTATTCAGAGGTATTTATGCTAAACACTAAAAGCTAAATATTAAATACTAAAAGCTGCCCGTGTTAATACCGGCCCAGGATATCCCCAAGGAGAGGGCTGGCTAAGGGTCTGGAACTTTAACTCTTTAGAGTCCTCTGTTTAGCACACCAATGAGATGTTTCCCTTGTTGCTCTGTTCTTCAGCTCTGCACCTGCGGGAAACTGGGGTCCAAGTTCCTAAATTAATGACTGAGCTTGCCTACGGTCCTCTCAAGGCTTTTTCTCCAGCGAGTTTAAATCCTCGACGCCTGCTCTCCCTTCCCAGCCTTCTTCTCTATGGCTCTTCTTCCTGCCCTATATCCTTGATCAACTTCTTCCTTGCCCCTCTCAAAGCAGGCCCTATTATTTGAACATCCATCCTTTTTTTTTCAGCTCCAGCTTCACTAAAAAGATTCCTTCTTCTTATTCCCTCCCCCAACTCCTGGCTCAAGCTTCTGATTTCCAGGGATCACTTGGGTTAAAGTGGGGTTCATTGCTTCTCCGATTCTGGTACGGCACCCCCATCCCCACCTCACCCAGGCCTCTTAAACTCATACAGAATGGGGGACGGAGGTGGGTGCTCACCACAAAGCTAAACTGGGAATTCTCTGGAGCTACAGCTCCTGAAGAATGAAATGGTTCTGCCTCCTCCCCGCGACCTGAATGGCTTAACTCACTTGCTGTTCGCTAAAGGCAAGGACAATGTCTCCTTTACCAGACAAGAAACTTCCTCATTTTATGGGCGCTGCCCTTTCGTTTCTTCTACAAAGCCTTCATTCCCACCACGCGGAGACACAGGATGGCTCTTAAAATATTTTTTTTTTTTTTCTGCAAAGTATCCCTTCTCAACTTTTGAGTTTATAGGATAAACGGAAACGTCCTTCAGCCAGCTAGGCCAAGAAGGGGTTAAATATCAACAACCTGATGAATTCTGGGGGTTTCCTTCCTCGACTTCAGAAATCACAGCTACCGGGAAAGGAAATTTTGCCCAAGGTAAAGATGAGAACCATTACCTTCAACTGTCAGGCTTCAGCCCCACACAAGAATGGCTACCCACGCCCACACAAAAGGGTGCCGTTCCCCTAAGTAAAAATGGCTGGCCCCGGTTTGTACTTGGCGCCCAGTTCCAAAATGGCGCTCGCCAGCCTCACCAGAAACAGCGCAACTCCCAGGACCCCATCGGGCCCACAGCGTCAGATGACGCGAGCCCCAGCCGGAAGTGAAGGAAAAAGCGCTTCAGCCCGCGGCGCCTGCGCAGAAGGCTGTAGACGCTGTGAAGCAGGAGGCACTTGGGATCGTCCGCAGGATTGGGACTGCTACAGAGGCCGCCACGGAGCCCGCCGGAGCTACCGTTCCTCTTGCTGCTGCCGCCGCTGCCCGAATCGGAACCGTCGGGCCGCAGCCGCCGGCAATGCCGCGAAGGAAGGTGAGAGGAACGGGACCGGAGGGATGGCGGGTGTCTAAGGACAAGTCGATTGAGCAACGTGACGCAGTTGGTCACGCTCCACAGACAGCCCCTGGGTTCCAACTTCCCGACCCCCCCGAGTCTAGCTCAGCAACCCTCCCTCCAGTCCATATCCGACAGAAAAATGTGGGCCCGACGCTGGCCTCGGCCTGTGCTAGCAACTATTCCCGCCCTCTGCTTGCCTGGCTCGGAGGCGTTCTTCTCGTTAATTGGTCGCTGAAACGTCTAGAAGCATATTGATTGGTTGGTGACACCGCCCATTTGGGCCCAACGGTTACCTCCCCGCGTGCGGGGGAGGTGTCTGAGCCTGGCCCCGCAGCTCTCGGATTGGCTGTAGAGAACGATCCCTCCTCTCTTGATTGGCTGAGGTTGGCAGTCTGTCCCGTGGGGGTGCGGTTTAGCGGGACTACAATTGGGTGGCACGAGTCCCCGCCCTCTGGGCTGGTGACGCTGTAAATGGAGAGGCGGGGTTTTGGAGCATCCTTCCTTTCCCGGCGGGGGGCACAACAAAGCAGAGACTGGGTGATAGAGAACCAGCGCCCACTCCCAAGGGATCCCACTCTGACCTGTTGCATCCAAGCCGTAATTTTTCCGTATTGGCTTCGTTGGACAGCGCCTAGAAAATGCATTTCGTAAAATCAGAAACTTTCCAAAATTACATGGGACTTAGGAGATCACCCCCATCCTTTCTTTTTACAGCTGCCCCAAGCAACTCAATTAGCCAATGGCTGTGCCAGCATTACAGAACAAATCTAATTCAACAGTTTTTTAAAAATGTATTTTCATTGATTTCAGAGAGGAAGGGAAAGAGAGAAACATCAATAATGAGAAAGTCATTGATCGGCTGCCTCCTGCTGGGGATCCATATCTAAACCCCACCTGGAATCCAGCCTTGACCTCCTGATTCATAGGTCGACACTCAACCGCTGAGCCACACCGCAGGGCATAATTCATCAAATTTTTATTGACTACTCGCTATGTGCTGGTTGCTGGGGATTCAAAAATTAAACATAATCATTGGCTTTAAAAATCTGATGGGGGGGGGGGCAGGGAAACAGGCATATAAATAACTGTAGAGGGATCTAGTAAATTCTCTACTTAGAAGTATATATACAAAGTTATAGAAGGCAAGTGTGGGAGCAAGTAATTCTGCTCTGGAGTAGGGTGGGAGTAGATCAGGGAAAGCCAGAGAGAAGAGGTCAAGCCAGGAAAGGATGGTCAGAGATGATCAGTGATTCCAGCATCTGGGTAACTGGACTAGATGGCCTTTGATTCCCCCCTCCCCTCCCATCCTATTGATTTACTGTGATTCTGGGGCGTCTGCTCATTTCTGGGCAGATTACCCTTGAACTATTTGGAAAGCTGGGTGGTATCTTGCTCATTTCTGCAGAAATTTTTCTCTTCACAGAAACTTTCAAATAAAATACTTGCATTTTTTTTAATGTCTCCTAAAATGACCTACATTGGTAGGTGTTTATGTTAAAGCTCACCAAATGCAGGAATAGTATTGGTGCCTTGGAATAGGTCCACAGTCTCCCCAAATACAAAGAGCTCTTAAACATGTAAGTTTGTTCTTTGTTACTTATTTGGTGGCAAAACCTGACCTAAACTGTCCTGAGGTTACTTGCAGTTTTTGCATGCCTTCTTTAGTGTGATTATTTACATATTATAATGTGTCTGTTTATCTAAAAAATTATGCATTCTAAACAAAAGTGGCCCTAACGGTTTTGAATAAAAAATAGGGGACTTGTAGTGTGAAGCTTTGTATTTTTGTATTTTTAGCAAAAGCTCTTCCCTTTCTGGTTTAGTAAAAAATGTACAGTGTTAATGCCCAACTGATAAAAGTTATCCTTATGGGTAATTATGCCTTTGGAGGCTAATAATTGACAAATAATTATTAATTGAAAAGACAATAAAAACTCTGTTTCTGAATGCCTATAAGTCTTCTTGTGCAAGCTGCCTCCCTTTTTAAGCCCTTTTGATATTCATGTGGAGAAGCTTCAAAGGTAGATAATATAAGAAAGAAGAATTTTACTCTTTTTCTGCTTAAATTCTCTTAGGATCAGAGTTGACCATGATATTTTGAATTAGTGTATGGCTTTAAAAAAAGTGTTAGCTGTTCATGGAGACTTTGAACAAAAACTCCCTAAAGTTAAATGGAGTCAAGCACTAACATTTTTTCTCACTGCCTTGGACTTTATATATAAATGCATGGCTATTATGTCAGCCAGACCATTTTGAGTTGGATACTTTTATTTCCAGTTTATGATACTGACCTCCAAATGGACTTGTTTTAGAATTAATCCTAATACAGGAAAAATTAATTCTCTTCATTTATTTAATAAGGATACATTATTTGTAGGTTGTTTATTTAAATGTTCTAAATAAAGGGAAGTTGACTGTTGAATTCTTTCTTAGGTTTGAACTTCGTGTTTTCAGCATCACGGTTCGTTTTATTTCCAGTGTTAATACAAACCCACAGAGTAAATGCTTCTGTGCTAATGTCTGGATCTATGGTGTTACAGAGGAATGCAGGCAGTAGTTCCGATGGAACCGAAGATTCCGATTTTTCTACAGATCTCGAGCACACAGACAGTTCAGAGAGCGATGGCACATCTCGGAGATCTGCCCGAGTCACCCGCTCCTCAGCCCGGCTGAGCCAGAGTTCCCAAGGTAAAAGGCTTCCTTCTCCCTGACCACGTCTCACAACCTGCTGACTGGTCATCACACTGTGTTAATGTGGAAACTGTCCTGTGGCTTGATGTAGATGACGGAATCTGGGGAAATACAGAGCAAATGACAACAGAAGTATCAGGTCTTTAAAAATGGTTCTGTTGGGGGCCTGGGTGGAGGTGGGCAGAGGGGGAAATGGGAGACATCTGTAATAATGTCAACAATAAAAAGAAAATTCAACAAAAAAATACCAAAATGGTTTGGTTCTGTTGGGGTTGCTGTCTTAACTTTTAGACCCAAATGAACTATGTCTGGTATAATGGACGTGTAGTACATGAATGTCTTGAGTATTTAACCTTTTAAGATTACAGTTTTCCTATCAGTAAAATGGGAATGTTATCATGTCACTTTCTGTTAGAATGGTTTAGACTTAGGGACTTAAAGTAGTCTCTTGACAATTGGCGGGGGCTCAATACTTCTAAAACCATGTTTAATTCCATAATACCGTTGGATACACAATAGATATAGATAGTTGAGTCAATAATCACTTGTAAATACCCAAACATTTCGTTTTGGTATAGAGAATAGAGAATCTCTGTCTTAAAAGTTCCTCCAGTGCAGTTAGCCACCTGGGCTGCTTAGATTTGGAAGGTACCCCTGACCCCTCTTGGCTCTGCTCTGGGATTCTCTGGGGAGGAAAGAAGGTTGCAGTTAATACAGAAAGCTGATGATCAGTAAGTGATACTATATTAAGGGAGGAAATGTAGTATACTTTGAGCACTTAAATAGTGCTGATTTGGTTACCGCTGTGAGCGTGAGAGAAAAACATCAGTTTTTCAAGCAAGAAAGTGGGAATAGTCTCTTAACTGTTCCTAACTTTATTTTTTAATTTAAATTTCAGCTGAATTATAGCTGTTGTCTCTTGATTTCTCAGTTTTTAAGTTTTATTTCTAGCACAATGGGAATACTGATAAATGGCTACTATAATTCAGGTACTATCCTATGAACTGGAATTCCATGATGGGAGAATCAGTTTCTGCCCTCAAGGACTGCTCAGTTTAGTGCAAGATATAGATATGTAAAGTGATCATTGTAATGCATTGTGGTAAGGACTCTGAGAGGTTTGCATGGATTACTATGGGAGCCAAGAAATGGAGCAGCCAGATGATGGCAGGACTCCCAGATGGAAATTTTACAGGATCTAGTTGGAATTTACAAGTTGAAAGATGGGAAAGTGTTATTATAGGCAGAAGGAACAGTATATTTAAAGCAAAGGGCATAATGTTCTTAGAAAGTATTAATTGGCCATGCCCTGGATACCTAAAAGTTTTAAGTATTCAAAACAGCTAAGAAATACATGAGCTCTGGGTTTCTTTCTGGTGGTTATACTTCATGACCACAGAGTTCTGGGAATACCATTCACAATGTAGTCTATGGAAGGCGGCCCTCTCTAAAGCAAAATGTAGACTGCATTGTAAATGCAGACCCCTAGGGGTATGCAAACTGATAACCTAATTGTGTGCTAATTTACACAAAAGTTTGAGGTTTTCAATTTTCTCCTTGTTTAAAATATGCTTTAATTTCAGGTGTGAATTTCTTTCATTCCTTTTTTAAGTGTCATCAGTTTGGAAACGTAGGAAGACTGTTGGGTGCTTCAGAATAGGTTTTGCCATCCAAAACAATTTTAAAAGCTGTATTATCGCATTACCCTTTATGAATCTATTATTTCTCTTCCGGGTTTCAGAAAGGGCAATTAGGAAGAAAAAAAGAGACCCCTAAGGAAAGGAAATATTTGTGTATTGTTATACCTTTAGTAATAGAATATCTGTTACGGTGGGTTAGAGTAAGGAAAGAAAGAGAGGATGCAACTATTATTTATAAAGCACTAGATCTATGTACCAAGTATCACATTAAGTCCTTTATATAAGTTATCTCACTTATTCCTCACAACAAACATGAAGAATGTGCTGCTAGTATTTTCCTTTTTAAAGTTAAGGAAACAGGCTTGGGGAGATTAACAGCTAGTTGGTATGGTAGAGTGGAATTGAATCATGTTTAGCCGTGATTCCAGAACCTAAACTATTAATTCTACACAGTATTTCATCTCTATGCCTGATTGAGGCTCTTTTGCTTATGTTTTATTTAATAAAATAGATATTTTAAAGATTAGTTGGATTTTGTGAAATATGAAGAGGAGGGCCCACATGCTAATGAATCATATGGATGGGAAATAGACTTCCTTGTTTTTTCTTTAAGTATTACATTATCTTTTCAGATTCCAGCCCTGTTCGAAATTTGCAGTCTTTTGGCGCTGAGGAGCCTGTTTATTCTACCAGGAGAGTGACCCGTAGTCAGCAGCAGCCTACCCCAGTGACTCCGAAAAAATACCCACTTCGGCAGACTCGTTCGTCTGGCTCAGAAACTGAGCAAGTGGTTGACTTTTCAGATAGAGGTGAGTGGGTATGGCATGATTTGGACCCATTCCAGAGAGGGTGTGGTCAATTTCTTCATAAGGAAGGCTTGGAGCCACTGCAGATGCCTAATACTCGCAAAATTTCAGCTACGTCAATGCTGTTTGCCTGATTCCTTTCTTATATCTTGCTGAGGACAGTTTGGTACTAGAATATTCTTGCGGTCCAGAGCAGCCGGATCTATGGAACACTAGGTGGCCACTCACCCACAGTAATAATTGGCTAGAGCTGAATGGTAGTTGTCCCTGGAGAGGGACAGTCATCTTTCTGTTTGGCCTTGCTCAGCCCCTGGAGGCATTTGGTTTGCAAGCCTTGATTTAACATTTTTCTTTTTTTACTTTATTGATTTTAGAGAGGGAGGATGGGAGAGACACATCGATCAGTTTCCTCCTGCCCATACAGGGACTGAACCCGCAACACAGACATGTGCCCTGATCAGGAATGGAACCTGTGACCTTTTGGTGCACTGGACGACACATCAACCAACTGAGCCATATTGGCCGGGGCTGCAACTCCTAAGTTAGAGTTTGGAATTGGGATTGTAGATTACCAACAGCTAACCCAAGAGTCAAGTCTATTCACACTTTCACACCAAGTCTGTTCAGTGTCATCCAGAAAGACAAAACATTTTCATTTGTCTTCCATCCTGTGTATCTCCCAGAAATAGAGTGGGATGGTAATGCTTTTAAAATAATTTTTTTCCATCCAGTTTTGATTAGCCATGATTGAGGGCTTAGGAGAAACACAGGTAACTAAAATGTATTAGGGAAACCCCAAATTTAAATTTTAGTCAGAATTTAAAGTTGCACAAAAGGAACAATGTTCATTTTTTTGTTTGTTTTTCATTTAGCTTTTGTAGCAGATAAACAGCTAAAAGTTACTGGTCAAATCATAGAAGATCTGGGAAGACCATAAACTCTTCTGAATAGTAAACCTCTAACTAAATGAACCTTTCCACAAGTTCTACCAATTGCTTTTATTTTAGAAACTAAAAATGCAGCTGATCATGATGAGTCTCCACCTCGAACTCCAACTGGAAACGCACCTTCTTCTGAGTCTGACATAGATATCTCCAGCCCCAACGTGTCTCATGATGAGAGCATTGCCAAGGACATGTCCCTGAAAGACTCAGGCAGCGATCTCTCTCATCGCCCCAAGCGCCGTCGCTTCCATGAAAGCTATAACTTTAATATGAAGTGTCCTACACCAGGCTGTAACTCTCTAGGTAAGTGTGCCCCAACTTTATGACACCCTGTATTCTGTGGTTCTCTCTCCCTCCAGAATTAGAATCACCCAGAAATGTTTAGTGTTCCGTTGTGATCTAGCTTCTTAGGCTCTTCAGTGACCACTTGCTCAGAGTAACAATGAATTGCCCACTTGAATAAAAGCATTTCTGCTTCGTGGCCTATTGTCCATAATAATAGATCTGGAAATTAACTATGATGCACTATTCAGTTTAAATTGAGAGCTTTTCCCATTGAAAAAGTCTCTCCTTTTTCTAGCAAAAATGAAACAGAAGACCAGTTATTTCCCAATATCATTGTATGGTACATGGTATAAGCTTAATGCGGATTAATAGAGTATAAGCTAGTGCAGAATAGTGGTGATATGGCCATAGCTGTTAAATGAGGAAAACAGATTACTTATCAAGAGGCAATTAAACTAAAAGACTACAGATGAAACTCTGGACTTTTGTGACTTCAGTGGTTTTTGGTCCTGTGGCTTTGTGTATTTAGTAAATATAAACTAGATAAATATTTCTTCTCATATAATGAATATTTTATTGTTTTCTTATGACAGACTTTGAATCCTTACTGAGGGATTCTTGTCATGGCTTAAACCTTATTTGTACTCTCTAGGTGAGCTTAGGTGCAAATGTTAGACTTAAGCTTTTGTCTAGAATTGGAAGGTGCTGATTGGGAGATAAGGGGCCTTTCATTACTCAGATTTAGTCTTTGAATGTGGCTACCAGGTTCAGAAAAAAAGGTAGAACAGAGTAAGTCGCTGCTATGCAGGCTACTAGTGCATTTTTCTAGTATTATATTTATTTGGATATTTTCCTGGTCTTAGCAGTTTCTCAAAAAAAAAATTTAACCATAAAAATGCATAAAATAGAGCAAAAGTTCCTCTGAATGCTGTAATAGTTATCATTCAAGATAATTGTTTCAGGCCTAAATCAATTTCCTTGGGATAAATAATGAAAAACAGAATAGGTGTCATCATATAAACCCACAGTACAAGCAAGAGATAGCTAATGTACTTTAAGAGGGTAAGGGAATCTGCTAGTCACTATCCATGCATCCCTAAATTGTACTTTTATTTTATATATACTAGTAGTGGCCCGGTGCACGGATTCGTGCACATTGAAAGGAAATTAATTAGAAGAGAAGAGAGCTTTATATGTATCGAGCATGCGCGAGTCAATGTTTATTTTTAAATTGCCAGTGTGTGTCATATGTACCAGCCGTTTGTGGGTGATTGGCATCAGCGAGAGCTTTATATGTATCGTGCATGTGCGAGTCAACATTTATTTTTCAATTGCCAGTGCGCAGATGGTCGGTCACTTAGCCTTTTATATATATAGACTAATGGCCCGGTGCACGAAATTCGTGCACATTAAAAGGGGATTAATTAGAGGAAATATTTTAATACTGCTATTTGCCCTTTCTCTATAATAGAAGTGTCAGATGAAAGAAAATTAGTAAAATGTATATGAAAATCTTCCTCCTGTCTGAGTCTGGGGTGCGCCGTGGGACCCAGAGTCAAGTCCCTGCCCACCTGCGGTGCCTCAAAATCGCTTAAGACCTAGACCCAGCCAGCCCCACCCACATTGGGCGAGATCCAGACCCAGCCGGCCCCACCGGGCGGGGAGCGCAGCCTCAGGTCCCCTGCCCCGGCCCAGTGTCACGCAGCCTCAGGTTCCTGCTGATTGCTCATTAAGGCTCATTACGGGAACTCGGCCTCTGCTGTGGGTGCAGCCATCTTGTGTTATGGAAACCCCACCTCCACTGTGGGCGCAGCCATCTTGTGGTACGGAAACCTCCCATCCGCTGTGGGTGCCTCCATCTTTGTGATGGCGTGATGGTCATTTTGCATATTCCCTCTTTATTAGGTAGGATGTTTAACAAGTCATTCAATATTGACAAATATAATTGAATATTTGCCATGTGTCAGATACTTTTTAAAGTTCTGGTGATGTCTGGCGGGTGTGGCTCAGTGGTTGACCATGAATTGGGGTCACAGTTCAATTCTGGGTTAAGGCACATGCCTGGGTTGTGGTCTCAATCCCTGATAGGGGGCGTGCAGAAGGTAGCCGATTGGTGATTCTCTCATCATTGATGTTTCTATCTCTCTCTCTCCCCCTTTCCCTACCTATCTGAAATCAATAGAAACATATTTAAAAATAAATAAAGTTCTGGTGATATAGTTGTGACTGTGTCTAAATCCCAATCCTCTTGGAGGTAGCTAACTGGGAAAGGCAAACCAGATAGCTATATATATATATATACTAGAAGCCCGGTGCACGAAATTCGTGCACGGCAGGGGGTTGTCCCTCAGCCCAGCCTGTATCCTCTCCAATCTGGGACTCCTGGAGGGATGTCCGACTGCCCGTTTAGGCCCGATCCCTCTCACAATCCAGGTCTGCTGGCTCCCAACTGCTTGCCTGCCTGCCTTCCTGATTGCCCCTAACCGCTTCTGCCTGCCAGCCTGATCACCCCCTAACCACTCCACTGCCAGCCTGGTTGATGCTTAACTGCTCCCCTGCCAGCCTGTTTGCCCCCAACTTCCCTCCTCTGCTAGCCTGGTCACCCCTAACTGCCCTCTCCTGCAGGGTTGATCACCTCCAACTGCCCTCCCTTGCAAGCCTGGTCCCTCTCAACTGCCCTCCCTTGCAGGCCTGGTCCCTCACAAGTGCCCTCCCTTGCAGGCCAGGTGCCTCCCAACTGTCCTCCCCTGCTGGCCATCTTGTGGTGGCCATCTTGTGTCCACATGGGGGCAGGATCTTTGACCACATGGGGGCAGCTATATTGTGTGTTGCAGTGATGATCAATCTTTATATTACTCTTTTATTAAATAGGATATATTCATCAACTAGAGATACGTGCTATGGAGGAAAATAAGTATGGCATGCAAAGAGGGTAGAATATTGTTTGTGCATGTGCACACACAGTAGATTAGGAAAAGCCACTCTGATACCTTGACATTTGAGGAGAAACCTGAAAAAAGTGAGGAAGAGCCATATGAGTATCAGGGGAATAAGTGATAAGCTTAGAGGGAACAGCAGTGCATCAGGTCTGGGGCAGGAGAATGCTTAAGCAATTTGAGTTGCACTTCAGTGACCAGAATGGAGAAGAGCAGATGACTTCAGAGTAGGGGTCTAATTGTGTGTTAGTTATGCCCAGGACTTAGCCCCCTTAATGAGGTAGACCAGAGGGTAAATATAAATTTGCTGGGTCAGAGGGAAGTTTATTTTGACTTGGTTTTATTTTACTGGCAGAGTTTGAAATGTATGAACCTGAGCTTCCAAAATTATTCTTGATCCTATTCTACTCTTTATCATAGGCAAAGCGATGGCATTAACTTAAAAAATTTTTTGGTATGAAAATATTATGTGCCTGTGAAAAGTTAAAACCCTGTAAGAAGGCTTGAAGTACATAAGTAAAAATTCTTCCTTTATATGCCCCAGATATAAAGCTACTGTTGGTAATTTTTATGAGTGCTTCTAGTTAGTTTCTATACACATATAGTATAAGCACACGTATATGTACACATATTTCTTTTGTGTTGGTATTCATAAAAAGGAAAATATACAATGGTTGGTTTGACATCTTGGGTATTTTACATTATTAGCACTTAGAGGATACAGAGCATTCCATTGTATTGATAGTTCATAAGTTATTTAAATTGTCCTATGTTGATTGACATTTAGATTATTTCTCATTTTTACCTATTTTGATTAGTACTGTAATGGATAGCCTTGTATGTGTGTATTTGGTGTCTTTAGAAAATCTGTTGGATAAATTCATAGCAATGGAATTGCTAGGTCAATAGATCAGCTGCTGTCCTTTTTAAATTTTTAATATAGACATATTAAATTAGTTTTAGTTTACATATAAAGTAAAACATGAATAATTTACTCAGAAGTTATAAATGCATAATATCTAAAAAGGCTTGCGGTAGCAGTGATACTTTACATTTTATATACCGTGTTTGACCACTGGGGGTAGTTTTTGTGCCCGAGATAAAATGTATGGATTCCTAAAAATTATCTATATATATAAAAGACTAAGTGACCATCTGACCCACCATCTGACGAACTGGTACATATGATGCACACTGGCAATTTAAAAATAAATGTTGACTCGCACATGCGCGATACATATAAAGCTCTCGCTGGCGCCAATCACACGCGTGTGTTTTGATCTGTCATTTTCAATCTGTCATTGTCGATCATGAATTTGGTTGACACTTCTATTATAGAGAAAGGGCGAATAGCAATATTAAAATATTTCTTCTAATTACTTTCCTTTCAATGTGCACAAATCCATGCACCGGGCCACTAGTATTTTACAGTTCCAGAGAAATGGCAGTCTGTATATCATATATTCCCATCTCCCTGAGAACTTTAAAGCTTATTCTATAAATTATGAAGTAAAATTTTTAAATTTCTTTTTCTCCCATGAAGTATAATTTTTTTAAATCCCAGTGTCTCATTTACTCAAAATTAAATCTTTTTTTTTTTTTTATGAAAGAAAGGTCAAGATATCTGTAGACTAGTGATTTAACTTAGCCAATTTATCTTTTTATGCCACTTGAATTATCTCACCATCCCTCTCAATCTTAGGTGTTTTATTAACCTTTTGGTTGAGGAGATGTTTAAAAAGGAAATAATTTTCAATTCCCTGTTTGTTTTCACCACATGAAAAATAGAAAAATGAGGAGATGCCCCTTTAGGTAAAATGAGCCTTTTTGTATTGTTATTCCTAACATTTTCTCCTCATAAGAGGGCCTTGTGCAAACTGCCTGTTTAAAAGTTTGATTATGGAAGAAGCCTAAATCTTTAAATGAAACCAGTCCCAGCACCCAAATAAGGAATATATTTAATTTGGTCCAAAACTATCAAATATATTTACTTATATGATAGAAAAAGCCATTTCCTTCTTCGTTTTTATGTTTCTGTTGATTATTGGAAGAAGTTCATCAGGTAGGATAAAATTGCATAATATGAAGTACACTTGTTACCTTATGACTTGGTCAGTTTAGCATAGGAAAATTAAATTCTGTCAAAAGAGAATATTCCTGCTTGTGATTTTGTGCCTTTATTATAAGTGTATGGCTTTATGACATTTTGGAATTTGAGAAATACATCATCGGAACAGAAGGAATTACAATTTATATTGAACATAAACAAGTATCTTCAAATATTGCCACATTCAACCTGTGGAAGGAAAGAATTTATTGTGGGTGCAACTCATGGTCCTTAGGAGCACTTACCTTTTTTGAATTCAGTCTGTCTGATTCAATCTGTTTGACCAGACATATATTAGATAAAAATTACACAGCAAAAAAACAGGTTTGTTATGGAGAAAAACACCACTTTCTAAGCTTAAATATTCTATCTTGAAATTAAGTTTTCCCCTCCTTTAACAGGACATCTTACAGGAAAACATGAGAGACATTTCTCCATCTCAGGATGCCCGCTCTATCACAACCTCTCAGCTGACGAGTGCAAGGTAATGATGTTCTCATTTACTAAACATGTACTTAACAAGAGCTTACCGTTTGCCAGGCACTTTGCTAAATAGTGGAGATCCAGTGTGGACAGTGGGCAGGGTCCTCCCTCTTAAATTCTAGTGGAGGAAACATCATATAAAACAACTGTGTTTTTAAAAACAATAGTTAAACAGACAGATAAAAGAATTAATTATAGTATGTAAAGAATGCTTTGAAAGAAGTTAATAAGATTATCTATGGAATATTTGGAACATCACCCTCTAATGAATTATTTTTCATTGAAAGTTACAAAGACTTCTAGGGACCTTTTTCATTAAGTACAGATTTGCATAAATATATGGTCTCAATATTTATGCATTAGGTTCTCATCTTGTAAATCTATGAAGACATTTTGCTTTTAAAAAGGTTTTCATAATTTTTTTCTATTTCTGTGGAATAGTCTTCCTTTTTGTTACTCTCAATCACATCTACTCTTGGCTAATTCTTGTTTTAAATTCTTGAAAAATGTAGTCTTAATAACCTTTGGGATTTTAGCATAATGAATTTAGAAGTAGAACCTAAGATCCTATTTTATATGTTTCTGTGTGGGTTGCTGCTACCAAGGATGGAACCAGGAAACTAACTATGGGAAGCAAGAGTTGAGAATATTGTTAATTAAATGGTTTGCTTGGATACTATTTGGACAGGTTATCCAAGCTGGTTAAACCAGAGTATTGATTTGTGGTTGTTATTTTGTTAATAAGTTCAGGATCACAGGTTTATTCCTGTCTGAGGCAGTTTCATCCTGAGAAAATTAGATTCCCCAGCTAACATTACTTCTCCCCGATTCAGGAATTTTTTCTCTCATTTACAAGTTGACCACAGGATGGAAGGTTTCTTTATGTGTTCATTCTTTCAGCAACGTGGTATACTGCCAAGGCTTACGTGGATTTTAAGATTGAGGGCACTTGTTTTTTTCACTCCAATTCTCTTGTATAGCCAGTTTCTTCTGCTCTATGTAAGAGTAAGTGGTAGGTCTTCCCATTATCTTCCCATTAGTCTGAGACCAGGTCAAAACAGGAGCAGCTCTACCAACATCGATATCAAAGCTGACAAGGCATTATGTCCTTCTTTCTCTGAAAATAGCTGTGATCTCTGTTTTTGGAGACTTGTCTCTACCTCTTGTTTCTAAATAGAATGATCTGATACTGTCAATGGTTTTACATAAAAGTCTTCCTAAGCTATAACTTAAGATTGTTGGCCTGTAGCAATATGAGCATGTTACCTTAGCAATTTATTTTTTAAAAATAAAAATTTCAGTTGTGGAATAAAATTCTGAAGAAAGAAAAGCATTACTTGAATTTTTCCTCTTTCAAGGGGAATCAGGCTCAGCATAATCCATCTTTACCACTGGAACATGTGCTTGGAGGATCAGGAGAATTTCTGAAAGATACATATATTTTTATTATATTTAGAATCCCAAATAGAAAGATTAGACTAAGTTCTCACACTTATTAAAAGCTCTAACATTTTTAAAATACTTGCATGTACATGATTACTCTAAGTTCCTGGTAAATGATTGCTCTCAGTGATATGACCATTTTTATTCAGTCCTAGATTTCTGTGACTGCATGTGCCCAACACTGTTGTTGGTATCTAAGGATTCTGTGAAGGAGATAAAAAGCTACCGCATTCAAGGAGTTTACATTCTCATGGTGGGAGGCCAAATCAACATATAAATTACTAAGTAAATAAGAATTTAATAAAGTGTTAAATGTGAGAAACAAAAAGACTAAAGACACAGAAAGTGACTGCTTTGGGGTGATGAAGGGGTGTGGCACTGCTTTTGCTTGGGTCGTTAGGAAACCCTTTTTGAGGTGTTGGCATTTGATCTGAGTCATGGGTGACGACAAAGAGGCAGCTGTGTCAAGATTTAGGATGAGAGATCTTAAGTAGAGGGATGAGCAAGCACAAAGGTTGTGAGGTGGAGACAAACTTGGGTTTTGAGGGACCAAAAGTTGGCCACTGTGACTAGAGCATGATGGGAAATGAAGCCGGATCCAGATCAAAAGGACCTGTAGGTCTTGGCACAAGGAGTATATTTGTATTCTGATGGCTGTGGGATGCACCTGGAAGGCTTTATCCAAGGTGTGATGTAATTTCATAAACCCTTTTCAAGAATCACAGCTTGCTAGTGTGTGGAGAGTGGACTGGAGGGGGCAAGAGTTGACTCAGGATAGACTAGTTGGAAGGCTGCTCCAAAGTTCAGGCAGTAGGTGGTGGTCTGGAGTATTGTTCTATCAGTGAAGATAGTAAAAATTGGTTGGTTTCTGGATATATTTTGGAGGGGGGCAGCCTAATAGGCTTGCTGATGGATTCGATGTGTGTGAGAGAAAAAGAATCAAGAATGACATTAAAGTTTTTGACCTGATCATTTGTTTAGAAAGTATTGCTCTTTATTGCTGTAGGGAAGATTTGGGTGGAGCAGATCTGTGGGAGAATGTCAGTCTTCTGTTTTGACCATGCTGAGTTTGACTGTTGAAATTGAATAGGCAGTTGTATATTGAGTCCTCACATACCAGAAGATGAAACTGAAACTTGGAAAGATGATGTGATTTGTCTAAGATAACATAACTACATAGTTAAGTTTCCCTATAGACTTGATCCCAGTATCTAACATTTTCTCTGTACTTCTTCATTCTGTTTCTTGCACTGTTTCTTTTTCATTGTACAGTGGAAAGAGTCCAGGCTCAGAGTCCTCAATTAAACTTTAAATTCTTAGCTTTATCATGATTTAGTTGTAATTGTTTCACTTCTGATTCTCAGTTAATGGCTGAGATAACGGAATGGAAGCTTGCCTTATCTATATCTTACAGATTTTGTGCTAATAAATGTGAAGACCCTTTGAAAGTAAAAGTACCACATAAATTCAGGGGATTTGTTCTTGTATTGTTTGCGTTAAGTAAACATAGTTGTAGAAGCAGGTGGATTTATTGACGTTGTTGATGGTTGCAGGTGAGAGCACAGAGCCGGGATAAGCAGATAGAAGAAAGGATGCTGTCCCACAGGCAAGATGACAACAACAGGCATGCAACCAGGCATCAGGTATGGGCCTTGTTAAAGCTCTGGCCATTCCCAGTTTGAGAGCCAAGTTTTGGATATCCTCTGCCCATGACTGTCTTTAGGTATTCCATGCCTCTTGTTTCCTATGGTGTTATGTCTAAATAACTGGTCTTCAGTCAAACTCAGAATCATATTTGTTTTTCAAATAGTAAATTTTCATGAAACCAACACTGCTACATCATAAATGAAGGAAGCATGCAATTTATAATAATAATAATAATAACAACAACAACAACAACAGATAATCCTGGTTATTTGAAAGATTATACCTGCTGCTCTATTTCCTCATTTTGCATCTACTTTTTAACCAATTGTAATTTACCTTCAAACGCTTCTGCTCTGCTAGAATGTTTCCAAGACCACCAGTGACTTCTCCTCAGCATTTGACATTTGTTGCTGATGTTGTTTTTCTTCTAATTCTCTCTTCCCTTGGATCCCAAGATGCTGCTTTACCCTAATCCTTCTGCTTTTCTGAACATTCATACCCACTGGTTACACTTAATTCCTTGTTTCTCCCTGAATGCCTTTGGTCTTTACTCTTGCTGGTTTTCTGCCCAAACTCTATATTCCTATACCAAGAAGAAATTGTATTTACCCTTCAAGGCCTTGTACAACTCTCAGCTATTGTAGAAATTCTTCCCAAAACTTCTACCATTAATGCATTTCTTCTTCATGCATTCCCACTGTAATGTTCTCAGAATGTTGTTTGGCCTTGTCACATATTGTATATACATAGCTCATCGTGTGATATCTGTTTTTGAGGTTAGGTTATAGGTGGATAGCAGAGGAAGCATGGCGATGAGGGAGAAGAAGTTTGGCTTTGGAGCCAAACAGATCTGGATTTGAATACTGTGATTCTTTTACTCTAGCAGTGTGGTCTTGGACAGGTCAGCTAACTTCCCTAAACTTCATTTTCTTGTTAATAAAAAGGAGTGACTAATACCTACCTGGCAGGGCAGTCAGCTAAATCATACATCTAACGTACCTATCCTCAGTGCTTGGGGAATAAGCACTCTATAAATGGTAGCTACACTTCTCTTTGTAGTCTATCTTTGGTTCTGTTCTTACTCAGTTTTAAATTTTTATGTCAGTACTTGGAAAGCAGTAAGCTGTCAATAAATGCTTATTGAATTGAAATGATCTTTATTTCCTTTTGCTTTGGTGGAGACTTCCATCCTTCATTTATGTTCTGTTTGGGTTAATATCAAAATAAGTACATTCCTGCACGCATATTAACTGACAGGGCACTCGATTTGGAATTTTAAAATTGCCAATGCTTTAACATGGTGGTTGTAACACATCTGACATTCCTGCGCCGCCTCCCATTTTGTTGTCACTTTCATTTTGAAACTAATTACACAATGAGTTTTCTACCTAGCTGGCCACTTTTCTCCTTTTTTCCTATTAGGCACCATCAGACAGGCAGCTGCGATATAAGGAAAAGGTTGCTGAACTCAGGAAGAAAAGAAATTCTGGGCTGAGCAAAGAACAGAAGGAGAAATATTTGGTGAGAAAAAGTTAACTAATTAGCATGAACTTCTTTTGGTTTCTAAGCTTCTGTTTTTCAGATTTGTTGTTTGGTATTCTCTATAAGTAGAAGGACTATTCTCTGGCAGTTAGAGTTTACTATAATCCCCCAAAACTGGCTGTTATGAGTGGAAACCTGAGGTCTTTCAAAAACAAAATACTGTTAGAATTTAGATGAAAAAAAAAGTTTAGTCCTCTAGTTGTTTGTAAACTTTACTTTAGCTTTAAAGGGTTAAATTTACCCTCTCAAATGCCATGATAATGGAGATGTCTGTTTAAGGGAAAATACTCAAGATAAGCTATAGTCAGTCCACTTACTTTAATGGAAAAATAAAATTCCTACATAATAAAAGGTATTAATTTGGTGATATAATCTATAAATCTTTTTGTAGTATTTTAACTTTTTTTTCTAGTTTTAAAAGTAATGTACATTTGTAATAGAAAATATAGAACAATTAAGAAAAGTATACAGAAATAAACATTAATCCTACTACCTAAAAAATATCCAGAGTTAGCATTTTGGGATGTAGCCTGGCTTTTTACATAATGCCTTATTTATAAAATTTGGTTATTACTGTAAGTACAGCTTTGAATTCTGTTTTTATTTTAATATCTTGAACTAATTTACTCATTTTTTGTTAAAAATTCTTCAAGAAACTTTTGTATACTCTGGCTGGGTAGCTTAGTTAGTTAGAGGTCAGTTGTCCGGATGAATACATCAAGATTGCAGGTTTGATCTCCTGTCAGGGCACATACAAGAATCAACTAATGAATGCATAATAAGTGGGACAACAAATTGATGTGTCTGTCTCTCTTTCCCTTCCTCTCTCCAAAATCAATCAATCAATAAAAAATTTTAAAAACATTTTGCATAACTTTATTTTTTAAGTAAAGACTTACTTTATTATAAACCTATTAACAAATGTTTAACTGTTGAAAATACCAAAAAAAGGAGAAGAAAAATTACAATAAAAATTACCCTTCAAAATATAAATCACTGTTAATATCTTGGCATGTGATCTCTCAGTCTTTCTTTGATGGGTTTTTTGTGTTTTTTTTTTAATTTCATGGAGGTGGAATGTTTGCTTATTTAGTACTTAGAGTAGATTATTAAAAGTGTGGCTTGTGATTACTTAGGCAGTCAGCATGGCTTCACTAAGACAAAAATATGCCCAACTGCATTTACTTTTTTGGTAGCCATCACTGTCTTGAAAATGACCTTATGACTAAATGGAGATGGCGAATGTGAGATGAGTTGTGGGTTGTGGGGTGAATTGGAGCTAAACATCACACTCGACTGTGTGGGCTTTGTAGAGGAAGGACCCTGCAAGGTTGTATTCTTCTCTTTGTATTGTTCAATGTTTTTATCTACAAATTGGGTAGAGGTGTAATGGTATGGTAATACATAATGCCATTTATTGAGTGTTTGTGCTAGGCATTGTGGTTATGTTGCTCCCATAATCTGTAGCAAAGATGGATGGTGTTTCACCTATTTTATAGATGGGAGACGGGTTTAGAGAGCTAATTCTCCAAGAATCATACAGGTAGAAAGAGTGTCTGCAGTAAAAGTTCCTGAAATTTATCTTACAAACATCTGCTTTCTAGTTGTTTAGGTGAGGTTATTTGGACCCAACCTTCCTGGTGAAAATGCTGGATAGGATTTTTTTAAGTTAAAAAAAAAAAGTTCATGAAACTAGAATAATACTTAGATGTAGTCCAAATTAAAAAAGATATACATCAGGTGGGCCCAGGTTAACCTTAAGTTCACTAGGCATACAGGTACTGTTGAATGGTTTCTTCATGTGCCAGTATATGTGTGAAATCTGTAATGTTGTTCTTGGGATGAGCCATTCACTCCTCCTAACTGCCATTATCTTCTATTCTCTGGGTGGGAGGTGGAGTCTAGGATGGAGTGGGAAGGGCTAGAATCAAAGGTTTAAAAGGGAAGTTTCTCTTGTAGGATTTCTTTCCAGTGAAAGGATACTTGTAGTGAATGCCATGGTAAGGTTTGATACGTGTTTAAAACTGGATTATTTTAATGTTTCTAATTTTCTGACTGTTTCCTCTTGTTCTTGCTTAGTATTTAGTAAAATACTTTTCAAAGGGGCCAGCTTGTTTTTCATACATACTTCAATGCCTTTGGCGGCCGTGTAATGATGGCGAAGAAGTTCAAGGGAAAGAATTTACAGAACACTGTTTCATACAACTGCCCCTTCCTACCTGCAGATTTACCTTTCAATCTAAAATCTCGGACTCTAAGGCTTTGAGATTTGTTTTTTTGTTTTGTATTGTTTCCAAATGAGGGAGTTTCCACCAGGGTTTCTTCCAGATCTCAGGATTCTAGGAATCTGGTGCTTTTGGGTTTGTTATATTTATTTATACTGTGGTGCACATTTTCAGAGGGAAAAAGGGGGAGGCAGAGCATTTACCCATGAGGTGCTCATTTAGAGATAGAGAAGACTGAAACTCCCTTTTGGAGAGGTGGTAGGAGATTTCCTTTTCCAGATTCCCCAGGGTGAGTATGGGTGATAACTAGTATGTCTGCCAAATCCGTGGTGTAATGCCTGGCATGTAGTAGGCATTAGAAAAAATAGCTTGCCATTGATTGAAGTGAAACAGATGATGTTCTGAGAAGCAGAGAGTATCACGCTCTGGTTATTTTCCTAGGAACACAGGCAGACCTACGGGAACACTCGGGAACCTCTCTTGGAAAACCTGACGAGCGAGTATGACTTGGATCTTTTCCGAAGAGCACAAGCCCGCGCTTCAGAGGACTTGGTGAGTATTATTATTATTATTATTATTATTATTACTATTATTATTATTTATTTATTTGGTGAGTATTATTGAGGACCATTTGTGAGAAGCAGTTCGCCCAAGAAAAATGATTAATAGTTTGATGGGAATTAATGTACCTGGCTGCTTGAATCCCTTTCCCCTTCCCCCAGCTATCCTTATTTGAGACTGTCTCCCTTCCCATTCATATTTAAAATTAATTACCCCTCCTCCCGTCACCTCATTTCCTGACAGGACCTGTGTGGTGGAGGGGGGTAGCTGGATAAAACAATGGGTACCCCCTTGCCCCTAGTAATTTGCAATTCTGAGAACCTGTAGACTGGGAGATACCCCCTGTTGTTCTCTTAAACCGGTACTCCCCTTTTCAGGGGTGCCTCAGCCCTTCAATACAACTCTCAAAGAAGAAGAAGAATATTGAAGAGGAATAATGGAAAAGGCTGCTGTCAGACATTTTAGAGTTAATCTTTTGACAAACCCAAGTTTTACATATTAAGCTGGTTTTCTGTTCTGGTTTTTATTAACAGTTAACATTTAGTTTTGGTACTGTTGGTAGAATTTTCAGTAAGTTTGCTTTATGAAAATTGTGATTGATGAAATGGATTGAGGGGATCTCTGTAAAGTAAATCTCTTCCTCTCTCTTTTTTGTTTCTTTAAATTTTATTGACTACTTCATTTAAAAACCCTCTGATACGCTTGTTGAAAGTTTTGTAGGCGGCAGGGCTTGCTAGCTGCTCTGGGCTGGGCGGCTTTGCGAGTTTTCTCTAGGAGTACTCTGGCACCAGGGCATTTCCTAGGCTAGCCTTTCTCAGTGCTCTATCGGATTATGCTTTAAAATTCTGTAGCCACTGAGTGGAGGTAGATATCCAAGCATATTTTCTGCTTCCTGGACTTCAGATTTCAGAGTTAAAGCACTGTACATGTTTCAAAAATACTTTTTAAAGGACCTAGGTTGAGAGGGTGGGTGTATGTCATGTAGATGTACATAGGGCTAGAAATATGTAAAGCACATTCTAGATAATTTTTTCTGTTTTAGAATGTTTTATAAAAGGTGGGGAGTTTATATCAGTGGTAAATTGCCTTTTAGAATTCAGTTTGGTTCAGACTGGTACGAACACAATTTTACCAGAGACTTGTTCTGATGTTCAAGAGAGGAGACCCTAAGTGTGTAAGTAGCAGAGAAAAGCTGTTTTTTACCGGAACCTATACTAAGCCTTCCTTATTATCCGTGACCATGTAGCCAGCCCTCTTCAGTTAGTTTCTCATGAGTTTAGAAGCCAAATGTGTCTTTTTTTTCATAGCTTAGCACGATGGCATGCACATAAGTTTACAAAAACAAAGATGATTACAGTTGACATGGGTTTGAACTTTGCAGGTCCACTTAAATGTGAATGTTTTTCAATAAATACTACAAATGTATTTTCTTTTCCTTATGATTTTCTTAACATTTTCTTTTCTATAGCTTACATTATTGTAAGACTACAGTATATAACATACTAAAAACGTGTTTATCGACTATGTTATTGATAGACTTCCGGTCAACACTATATACTATTAGAATTTATGTTTTGGCAGAGCCAAAAGTTAAACGCCATTTTCAACTGCATGGGGCGGGGTGTTGGTGACTCTAACCCTCCATATTGTTCAAAGGTGAACTATAATTGTAAACCTCCTTTGACTTCTGATTTCTTCTTTATAACAGGAGAAGTTAAGGCTGCAAGGCCAGATCACAGAGGGGAGCAACATGATTAAAACAATAGCTTTCGGTCGCTATGAGCTTGATACTTGGTACCATTCTCCCTATCCTGAAGAATATGCACGACTGGGACGGCTCTATATGTGTGAATTCTGTTTGAAGTACATGAAGAGCCAAACGATACTCCGCCGACACATGGTAAGTTGCCTGGGGTTTCATGATCATGTTGGCAATAAGCAATAGGATCTCTAAATTTTGACATCTATCTTAATGGACAATTATCTAAGCATCTCTCAGTGGTCCACAGTAATGGGATGAAGGCATAGGAAATCAAAAGCCACATTTAGGGTACACAGCCTGTGGCTTGGCTGGTGCTGGGTGGCACTTAAAGCAGCCAATGGCCTTTATCCACATCCCATCATACACATCTCCCTGTCTTTTTTTCTTGCTGTTCGCTCTTTTCCATTGTTCCTTTGCGTATGGATGACCTCTGCCCTTAGTTTTTAAGTGTTCCGAATTAGATGAAAATAGACTTCATTAACAGAATGGGTCCTTTGGTGCCTTCTGAAGTTGTTGAGTTCTTTTTTTGGTTTCTGAACATCCTTCTTTTAGGAATAAAGACTTGAATCTGATTTTATTGTTGACAAATATGCTTATTAGCTATTTTGCAGCTTTAAGCCACCTTTCTTTCCCTACTTGTGGAATTAAAGTCTTAAAGGGACTTTCTGCCATGGAGTAGGTAGGAACGAGGAAAGAGTAAGGGACAGAGATGACTCTTTCAGACAGGAAAACCTTTCTTTTACCTTGTTTCTATAGTCATGACATAATTTGGCTCTAGGCCTTTTAGGGTGTCTCTCCTTCCCCTTCCATCTTTATTTTCCAAGGTTTCCATCTGGTGAACCTCCATAATCCAGGCTTCCCATGGTTTCTGTTCTTACATTCTTCTCCCCAGTTTGGTGATAGTTTCTTGGTGTGTGTTTCCAGCTCTGAAGCACACAATCTATAACATTGTGGCCCAGAACCACTCCTATGAATGAGGCCCTTCAGACTCTGGCATGCCCGACTTGGGGTGAGACTGGAGTGCTGGAGGGGAGGTGATGGGCAAAGACTGGTGGGGAGGGGACACTAGGGCACAGGGGATGATGGTATCAGAAGGACTCATCTCCGTGATTGTAGACCATGGAGATAACCTAAAATATGGTGTTGCTATGTGAAAGTAAGACTGATATTTTTATTGATGTGAACTGCTTACCATTTTTGCCACTTTTTCTGTTTGTTTCTGGTTATTTAGTGGCACTAACCAGTAAAACAGCCAAAGAGGGCAAGAACTAGTAATAGGTGGAGAAAACAGGGTCTAGATAAATCTGAAGGTCAGGTAAACATTCTGAATTTTTGAGGATCTCTACTGTATTATATGAATTACAAAAACCAAATTTGGAAATAAAAACCTACTTTAAGCCATATTTCTGATTCCTATTGCTTCAGGCATAATCATTGAATTGGGCCCAGTTTGGCTTCTGTTTCTAAACAAATGTGTTAGTTTGTCTGTTTTTTAGGAAAAGCCACATGAGTAAAGGGGTGGTGGTGATAGGGACAAACTATAGATGGAACTTTCTCAAAGCAATTCCAGTTAATATTTGGATTTGCATGTGACAAATTAGGTCATGATTCTTTTTTTAAAAAATATATTTTTATTGATTTCAGGGAGGAAGGGAGAGGGAGAGAGAGAGATGGAAACATCAATGATGAGAGAGAATCATTGGCTGGCTGCCTCCTGCATGCTGGGGATCGAGCCCGCAACCCAGGCATGTGCCCTTGACCGGAATTGAACCCGGGACCTTTCAGTCCACAGACTGGCGCTCTATCCACGGAGCCAAACGTGTTAGGGCGGGTCATGATTCTTAAGTTGACCAAAAGTCACAATAAAATATAATGGAAAATGTTCTGGATATGTACATATGCTTTCTAAATGTATTTACATCAAACCTTTCAAGAATTCACTTATTTACAGCAGTGATTTTCAACTGGTGTGCTGCAAGAACTTTTTAAAACATACAATAATAGACTGTTTAGTCAGAGGCACTGACATCTTTCCCCTTAGATTGTCAAATACAAAAAAGACAGGCAACACAATAGCCGTCTGTGCAGTGTGAATGTCCTGTCTTGAACCATAGATATATAGGTCATATAATAGAGCTGCATCTTATTGGTCAGGTTGCATAATAAGTTTGCATCTGATTAGTTGGTTCTTTTTTAAGAATAGTTATTGATTTTTAAGTGGGGGGGTGAGAGAGAAATGTGAGAGTATAACATTGATCAGCTGCCTCCTGAACACCCCCAACGAGGGAGTGAGCCCACAACCTGAGCATATGAGCAACCTCGGCATGTGACTTGACCAGAATTGAATGGGGAGCCTTTTTGGTGCATGGGACAGCGCACAACCAACTGAGCCACACCAGCCGGAGCTGATTGGTTAATTCTTGGTACCAGAAATTCTTATAAACAAGTGTAGGCCTGATTTTTTAAAAAAGTAACCTTGGAACAAAAAAGATAGGTAATTACTATATATTTTTTTTTTTGTAAATCAATCAAAACTATACCTTTTTTTGTCAGATTGGTAAAAAATATACTTTTTGGTGTGCTGCAGAATTTTAGTAATTAGTTTATGTGTGCATGAGATGAAAAAGGTTGAAAATTGCTGATTTACAGCAATGGCTGGCTGACTGCTTTAAATAAACGATTGAGAGTAAGGAAAGGGGTACCGTGTGCCCCCTTGTGGCCAAGTGCCCTGCTGGCGCTGCTGGGGGCCACCCTCCACCCCAGCCTGTCCCAGCTTCCTGCTGCTCAACCAGGCTGCCTTGCTTTTCCCCCCCACCTTTTTTTTTTTTTTTTGCACAGAAGGATTTGCTCCTATTTCCTTACGTAACAAAGGGGACACTTGGGGGCAACCAGAGAAGTTATTGGTAAAGGTGAGAGTAAAGTACTTCTATCTTAACAACTCTAAGCTGCTTGAAATAAGCTGCTTAAGGATTTCCTGTTGTTGCGAGGCATTTTCTAATAAGCAAAGCTATTTTTATTTATCTGGCTTTCATGTAGTAGATGGTTTTAATCTCCTGGATTGAAACGATGCCAGAATATAATCCAGAAAACTTATTCCAAACTGCTAGAAAATATCATAAATATATTACAGTGATTTAGAAGCCTTAAATTGTTATACTGAAAAATCGTTTTGCTGCATGTTCTCAAGTGTGTTCAGCTATCTGTCATCTCAGCTGACTAAAATTGTAGTTCTTTTCGCTTCTGAGCAGCAATCTTGCTGGGAAGGCTTGTTTCCCTGATGTCAGTTCCATTCTCTTGCAGGCTAAGTGTGTGTGGAAACACCCACCTGGTGATGAGATATATCGCAAAGGTTCAATATCCGTGTTTGAAGTGGATGGCAAGAAAAACAAGGTAAAAAGTGGTGACCTAAGAAAGTGGGGTGGTTGTACATTGACAGGTTTCAGAAGGAATTTGTTTTGTGTCCATCTCACCTTGTAAAGAAGATAGAACTCTTCTGTTGGCCAAAACACACACTTTCTGCTTCATTAACTATAATGGTCTGATCTTTAATTTTAGGCCTTTATCTGATAAGTTCAGGAGTCACTGGCCCACACTTGAACTCTGTTTTTCTGCTTCCAGATCTATTGCCAAAACCTGTGCCTGTTGGCCAAGCTTTTTCTGGACCACAAAACATTATATTACGATGTGGAGCCCTTCCTGTTCTATGTTATGACAGAAGCGGACAACACTGGCTGTCACCTGATTGGATATTTTTCCAAGGTCAGCAGGATCTGGAGATTAAGAAGCTAATGGTTGGAGCAGGGTGATTGATGTTGGCACATGGGAACGCAAATCACTGACAGGAAAAGGTCATATTCTGGATAATGATGACAGCCCTTCCCTTTTTTAAAAAAAGGAAAATCCATATCAAAGATTGTTTAATGAAAATGTGCCATTCTTTATTAAAAGCTTCTGGTTTATTCATTTCTGGACTTGTGGGTTGGAGATGCCTATTAATTACCAGCCAGAGCCCTGCCTACTAACCCACAACCCACAACTTGTAGTCAAGCCAACTCTCCTGGCTTTGCCCTCTTCCATGTTATTAGCTCGAAACCAGGAGTATATTTCTTTTGCCATATTTTTTGGAAAAAAACAAAACACAAAAAAATTGGGTTCTTCCTATGATAATGCCACAGTGCCTTTAAAGACTCAAAGCCAGAATGTGTTTATGACTTTTTAAGATAACAAATTTATTAAAAATATAACTCCCATACCGTACAATTCACTCATTTCAAGTGTACAGTGATTTTTAGTGTAGTCACAGAGTTGTGCAATTTTCATTACCTCAGTAAGGAAGCCTGTACCCATAAGCAACACTCTCCATTTCCACTCAATCCCTCCCAGCCCTTCTGTCTCTGTTGTAGACATTTTGCATAAATGGAATCCTACAATATATGATTGGATTGTTTTTGACCTCCTTCCAGAATGGGGACTTACTGTTGGGGATCTCTCCCTTCACCAGTAGGCAGTCAGCCCCCTTTTGAAAAATTGCTTTTGAAGGGAGCTGCTCTAGCCTGACTCTGCAGTCTAACCCTTTTGGCCCTGCTCTGTGCCTATGAAGAGCCCAGAGTCAGCCCCCTTAAGATGAGCCTGGAGGTCTCAGAGCTGGGGAATCCCTGGGATTAATGGCTTTGGCCATCCTAAAGAGAGGAACAGCTGTGAGCCGGACAGCCACTCCCAGGACCGGTTAGCCAGATACTTTGCAGGCAGCCTTATTTTGTATCTGTGGGACTGCTGACACCTTTAGTTTTAAACCCGTATGACCTGCTCATCTGTTTGTTCTTGATTTTAGGAGAAGAATTCATTCCTCAACTACAATGTATCCTGTATCCTTACTATGCCTCAGTACATGAGGCAGGGCTATGGCAAGATGCTCATTGATTTCAGTAAGTGAAACTGCTAAGCTCCGTATGGCAGGGAACATGTGAATATTGTCTTTTTGTCCTGTGGTCTCTACAATTCCTGGTGTGTAGCCTATGTATACTGATACTAAGTGAAGGAGCAAGTCGGCAAAACCTGAATATCATCAGTTGGCCTGGTACACATTGAATACAGGACCCTGAGCTTGGTAGCTGATAGTAGGAGATATAGAGGAGAATAAAGTAAGGTTGTTAGGATGATCCAAGCTTGAGATTTATGAACAGACCATACATGCATAAGACATCAAATCTGTTCGTGAGCGTTGGGGATTTCAGTTTTGTAAGGGCTTTTCTAGAGGCAGCCTGTATACCTGATAGAGGCTTTGGGCCTCATTAATTGTGGCTTCTGTATTTGGGAATTTGTCTACTGACTAGAACTTTATTTGTAACCCCAAAAATCAATACTCTTGGCAGATTATTGGCAGCAATACTTTTGCTGTCATTTGTGGATATGTGTGTAGCAGCAAAAAAGTCACCATGCATTTCCACCTGAGGTCAAACAAGGTGCCTTGTTTCTCTCAGTATAATCAAGTGTTCTTTCTACGGTCTATTAGTGTCACTTTTTCATGTTTTTGTTGCTGATTTTAAATGGCACCTAACGTAGTGCTGAAATACTGTCTAGAAAGGCTTTGATGTTCATTACAGAGAAATATGTATTACACTTCATTCGGGATAGGTTATTGTGCTGTAGTTCAAAGTTACTGTATCAACAATATATATTAAACGAAGTGTTGTTAAACAGAAATACATAAAAAGGTTACATATTGATTGGTTGACGAAAATGTGACTAGAGGCTTGTAGGAACCTAATTCTATTTTCCTAGGAGCAATGATTCAGTATTTTATAACTTAGTGTTCGAAGGGACTTTTTAGAACATAAGTACAGTGAATAACGAAAATCAATTGTATCTTACTGCGTTCACTGCCATTCCACATACTTTAATCAAAATTAGAATTGTAGGCGGGGGGAAATTACGTGTCTTTAATGGCAGCAGCGGTGGCAGGCTGGGATAAGCGGGAGCTACGCGGTGCCCACCCTGCTGGGGCTCCTCCCCACCGCCTGCCACTTCGGGCACTGCAACATCCCCTGAGGGGTCCCAGGTTGCGAGAGGGTGCAGGCAGGACAGGCTGAGGGACCCTGCCGGTGCAGGAATCTTGGTTTACCTATATTCTCATCCTCAGTTATTTTAATAATTGCTAAAAGATAAGGTCTCTTACATATAAAAACACCCAAAAAAGTTCTTAATATTATAAATTACAGTATTCAAAATACCCTTATATTGTGATTTTTGTTCTTTAGGGGAAAAATCTTATTGTTTCTCAGATCCAGATAGATTTGATATATTGGAATTGATAGATGTGGCTTGTAAAACATTTTTAATCTGAAAGTTCCATCTCTTTTTTTTCTTTGCTATTTAGTTGTTGCAGAAAGCAGGTTCATTTTCCAGTATTTTCCAGACTGAATTTTGCTGACTGTATCCCCATAGTGTTAAATGGTAAATGTTTAGATAGAGGCTTTTTGAGATTAGGGTCTCCCCCACCTACTTCATAGGTAGTACTGAGATAATCTATTTTTTTAAAACAACTTTACTGAGGTGTTATTTACATACCACACATTCATCCATTTTAAATGTATAATTCAGTGATTTTTTTTTACTACATTTAGAGTTGTGCGATAATCTTCACAATCCAGGTTTAGATTTCCATCTTCCCCTCCAAAAAATCTCATATTTATTAGCAATGATTAATTTCCCATTTCCCCATCTCACCAGTTCTAGCATCTACTAATCTACTTTTTTATTTTATTTTTATTTTTATTTTAAATATATTTTATTGATTTTTTACAGAGAGGAAGAGAGAGGGAGAGTTAGAAACATCGATGAGAGAGAAACATCGATCAGCTGCCTCCTGCACACCCCCTACTGGGGATGTGCCTGCAACCAAGGTACATGCCCTTGACCGGAATCGGACCTGGGACCCTTGAGTCCGAAGGCCGACGCTCTATCCACTGAGCCAAACCGGTTTTGGCCTAATCTACTTTTTTAAATCCTTACCCAAGGATATGTTTTTTTTGTTGTTGTTGTTGTTTTTTTTTTTTTTTTAATGTGATTTAGAGAAAGGGAGCAAATGGGGGGGAGAGAGAGAGAAACATCAATTGGTTGTCTCCTATACATGTCCCAACCAGGGGTCAAACCTGCAACCTAGGTATGTGACCTGACTGGGAATCGAACCTGCAATCTTTGCTATATGGGATGACGCTCCAACCAACTGAATGGCCAGCCAGGGCTAATCTTTTTTTAAAATACTTTAAATATTTTTTCCATTACAGTTGACATAGTAGGTTCAGGTGTAAAGCATAGTTATTAGACATTTATATAACTATGAAATGATTATCTCAGTAAGTTTAGTACTCATGTGATACCATACATAGTTATTACAGTGTTATGGGCTAATCTACTTTTTGTCTCCATGAATTTTCCCATTCTGGACATTTCATATAAATGGTAGCATATAGTATGTGCTCTTGTCTGTGTGGCTTCTTTCATGTAGTATCAGTTTCTCGAGATTCATCCATGTTGTAGCATGTATTAGTACTTTGTTGCAAAGACTTTTTATAGCATTGAAAGAGAAAGCATGAAGGACTGATGAGAAACTTTCTTTTTTAGCTCTTCATCTTTAGAGGTTTCTCACTGAAAATCTTTTTAAGATAATTGGATTACATTAGGGGAAGGCAATATCAGGACTAGAAAAATTCATCAGGGCTTTTACCAGTTTATTGAAGGATATGATAGGCATATATACCAGTATAAACCTCCATGTGAAAGAGATGCACAGGGCAAGGTATGAGGAAAGAGTGTAGAGCTTTCATGCCCTCTTCAGGTATAGTTCCGATAATCTATTAAAGTTCAAAATTTGAAAAATAAAAGCTATATAATGAAATGGCTTTCCATCCCAATTCTTATGTATCCTGTTCCCAACTCACACCTACAGATAACAATTGCTATTAAAGTTTCTATTAGCCTTTCAGAATTTTTCAATGTCTATTATAGTAAATGCAAATACACATTATTCCCCTTTTGCTTATACAAAGGCAGCATACTCTACAACAGCTATATAGTATTCCATTGAATGACTGAAATTGTCTGAATCTAATTGATACTGCAGAGTACTTCCATACAACTTCTTCCATATTGGCACATTGTTCTTTTCTATTAGGATGAGATATGGTGTTGCTTAAAAAAAGCCTGTGTTTGTCCCTGGCAGGTTATTTGCTTTCCAAAGTGGAAGAAAAAGTTGGGTCCCCAGAACGTCCCCTCTCAGATCTGGGGCTCATAAGCTATCGCAGTTACTGGAAAGAAGTGCTTCTTCGTTACCTGCATAATTTCCAAGGCAAAGAGATTTCTATCAAAGGTTGGTTTTTTACTCTAGAATGGTTGTTACCCAAGATGTTAACTCCACTGAATATTTTAACTTTTCCACTTGGCTCTATTCATGCTTTGTAACCTGCAATGATAACGCCCCATTCTGTGTTTTATCTGGACCTAACAGAAGGCCCACTGAATATGGGTCTTTGAACTTGATTTCTGTAGGGGCCAAGAGTGGTTTCTTGCTGTAATGTCTCTCTTGTGTAGTTATTTGGACTGGTCAAATGAATGCTTCATAAACTTTCTGAGCAGGTTGGGTTGAGTATCAAATGCTCCAACCATCTGGAGGCCATTTGCACATCCTGTAAGGGGGAGGGCTTTCGGAGGGGGCTTGATTGGGGAGTCTGCATTTGGCAAGGTTCTTAGTAGATCTTCTGTTTCAGAAATTAGCCAGGAGACAGCTGTGAATCCTGTGGACATTGTCAGCACTCTGCAAGCCCTTCAGATGCTCAAGTATTGGAAAGGAAAACACCTAGTTTTAAAGAGACAGGTAAGTTTTTATCACCTGCTTGCTCATTAATGAATGTTCCTGGAAGCCTAAAGAGCAAAGTGGGGCCTTAATCACCCTAAGGGAGTGGTTGGCAAACCGAGGCTCGAGAGCCACATGCGGCTCTTTGGCCCCTTGAATGTTCTAACGCCACTTCTTCTAAATAGACTCGCCCAGGCCGAAAACCGACTTCTGTGCATGGGCCATGAAGTTTCAATCGCACTGTACGTGCGCGCCCGCACGTGGTATTTTGTGGAAGAGCCACACTCAAGGGGCCAAAGAGCCGCATGTGGCTCGTGAGCCGCGGTTTGCCGACCACTGCCCTAAGGGAAGGTAACCGTCCCTTCTTAAAGGAGTTTGACTATGTGAACCTTTTTATATGGACTCATTTCTTTAGTGTGCAGTGATGCCTCCATTGGCTTATCCTGTCAGAAGCTTTTGGTAAGCTCCTGTCTCATTTGGATGGCACTAGTTAAGCAGCTGTATGTTGTACAACACTTCTATTATTCAATAATTTTCTTAGATTGGAGAAAATTACTCATCTGTAGAGGGGAATGAATAAACTCCAGGGCTTGTGAAAGTGGTTTTAAATTCCTTCCAGAAAGCCATCTCAAATCCATTTTTAATTTTTTAAAAATATTTTTTTATTGATTTCAGAGAGAAAGGGAGAGGGAGAGAAAGATAGAAACATCAATGATAGAGAATCATTGATTGGCTGCCTCCTGCTTGTCCCCCATTGAGGATCGAGCCTGCATCTCGGCATGTGCCCTGATGGGAAACGGAACTGTGACCTCCTGGTTCATAGGTTGATGCTTATCCACTGAGCCACATAGTCTGGGCCATTTAAAATATTTTTAGTTGACTCATATTTATAAATATATCATTAGGGAAGATGAATAATGATTTTCAGCTATTACTAAGGCTGTAGTAGGAAGAAATGGATTAGGTAGTAAAGCCTTTTGTAAGTTAAAGATAATTTTTTACACCTTAGTATATTATTAAACCTTGGTGATTCCTTTGCTGACAATCATGTTGGAATTCATATATAATGGCATTTTAGTTTAATGTGTGTAATTTTTCCCATTTTTCTCCTCTAGGACCTGATTGATGAGTGGATAGCCAAAGAGGCCAAGAGATCCAATTCCAATAAAACCATGGATCCCAGCTGTTTAAAATGGACCCCTCCCAAGGGCACTTAAAGTGACCTCTTGCTCTGAGCCAGCGAACCCCAGCAGTAGGAATCCGTACCCTAGGGATCTGTCTGTCATTTCTGTTGCTCTTGTGATTGGCAAGTACAGTATCCTTTGGGAAGGCCATCCCCCTCAGGACTGTCCTGGCTCCGACCTTCATGTACACTGCAGACGCTGGTTCTGAGGAACTGTTGTTTCGGCCTCAGTGAGGTTGCCCGGATGGGATCTATATTAGACTTGAGTGCAGGTCCCTCATAGCACTGACCCAAGGTGTTCTGTTTGGTACTGTACCTGTCCAGTCACCGGTTCTCTCCTCATGTTCTCTAGCCCCATGAGGTTGTGTTGTGTCTTCTAAACTTGTACTAGTGCTTCTTGCCGCCTGGTCGCCAGACCTCCAAATATAGTTGCCACTGCCGGGACCTTTCCAGTTATTCCTTACATGTGTTTTTTGGACGGGCAGGGAAGAGGTAACACTTCTGAGTATGTGTGCTGGGAGGGGTCCATTCCTTTTGGATTTCATCTCACTTTAAATATTTTCCTCCATTTTTATGGAAAGACTTGTTTTGATCAGTATCAGGCTGACCAGAGCCAAATACTTTTGAAGCTTCACCCAGGGATTAGTCTTGAGAACAGCATATCATCTATCTGAATGAGATGGAGAGGGGAGAGGTGGTGATTCTGTGCTGAGTTCACCTGTGGGCAGTGGGCCACTACTTGGTGGAAGGGAATGAATGCTTTTGCCTCACCAGAAAGTGCCCAATAGTAAAGGTTTTCTTGACTCCATGCCCCTTTTTATGTTTGCAGGTGCCAAAATAATTTCCAGTTCTCCCTTTTATGCTGCATGTTAACTGGTTCATTAACTGCAAAACCATTTTCACCAGTACCAGTCGATATACACACCTTTACTTCCACATAAGTTGCACTGATTTTTGTCTGAACATCCTCGGAGAAGTGGAAACTAATTGAAAAGTATCTCCACCCATGACTCAACCAGGCAAAAGGGCCACCCCGCCAAGGTTTGCTTCTCTTCAACAGTGCCTCACCCTCCCTCTAGGCTAAAGTGCTTGTGCTCATCCAAGAACTCCTCCATTTCCTTTTCGGGATTTGCCACCGTCCCCCTCTCCTCTGATCTCCTCTCTTTGGTGGTATTTAAGTGAAGGAAGAAATGCTCCCTCTAATTTCTCTCTAGCCCATTATAACCTGCTATTTTGGGGCAGCTTTTGATGTATGACATGTCACCCTCCCCAACTTGATCGCCTATAACACTGCTGTCTTCATGCGGAGCCCTCACCACAATCCCGACTCTGGTCATTTGTGCCTTTCTCTTGTCATCTCTGTACACTACTTAATATTCACTGTGGGTTGGGGGGAGCTAATTTTAAGCATGTTCAGTGGCAGCTCCCTGCCAGTTTCAGTGTCACTGTTAAAATTTATCCAAAAGCAACTTCACTGGGGGTTTTCTTAAAGGGTAAAGGCCTTTTATTGAAGCTAACCCTTCCCCACATGGGGTAGAATGTGCTGTTCTATATCTACTCAATAAAGCATGTTCTCTGCTTAAGTCTGTTTCACCCAGGAGCTCTTATTACAAAGATGGTGCAGTTCATCTGCTACTAATAGGAAATGCACTTGGGATCTGTTTTCTCTAACGGTAAACTATCAAGGGATGTGGTTTGTGGCTGTGGGATATCTTTTCTCTGTGATGCAGCCTATCTGCAGAGGGTATGCTTACTCTGAACTTGTCCAGGTGGTGGAATAAATTCTCTGCCTTCCTTTGGTCCCAACTAATAGGTATGTGGAGCAAGGACTAGTCAGTATTATTCATTTTTTCATTAAGTTCATTTTCCTCTGATTTCAAGGGCAAATGAATCAGTAGGGAGTTAGGATAGATGGGCTACAATTAATTGATGCTTGTGGGAAGGTGGGAATAGGTGTATCCCTTCTCATCTCCAGGCTCATTAGCCAATAGTGAGCTGTATCACTTCTCATCATTGACTCTCTCGGGTTGCCTGATTCCTGAGAGTAGCTCTATTTTCCTGCAGTGTTTACCCAGTGCAGGGGAAGGGAGGTTGGGCACTTATCTATATGATGGGAAGGAGGAGGGTGGGATTTGTATTTGCTGGGGTGGTTTTGCTCACCATGGCCAGTAGTGGTGAGAACCCATCCCTGCGGGCAGCTAAGGGTCCTCCTCTGCAAAGTTAGAGTCCTGTGTGTCACTTATGGGGGGTGGGAGGTGGCAGGAAGAGAAGCTTAAATAAAATGACGCTTAATATTTTTCTTAGTATATGATGTGTGCCCAAATCTCACTGTTCTAGATATTTGCATCAAAGGGAAATTATGCTTTCACATTTTGAGCCAATTGAAGTCGGTAATATTGACCATGGGAATGGAATGGTGAGAGGTCACGGCACCTGAAGCTTTGTGCACAGTCCGGTCCCCAACCTCTACTGATTGCCACCCCCCTTTCTTTACATAAGGATTCAGTAAGTCCTCACTTAACATCAATAGGTTCTGCGTCTTTAAGTGAAATTATGTTACCAAAACCAGTTGTACCATAGCTAGTTGATATAAACAGAGTTAAGTTCCTGCCGCATCTCGTCAACTTAGAACAAAATGACATTGAACGAAATGGTGTTATTCAAGCACCTACTGTAAAAGGAAGATTTCTCTGGTTTAAGTCACAGGAACAGTGTTAAACTTTCTTGTCAACTTTCAGGAAAACGGTCTATCCCCTCTGGCTCCCTTTTTATCGGCACGAAAGAATCTCGGCTGCTTAGGCTCCTTCATTAGAAGAGCAAGTCTGGCGTTATTCCTGGATCCGGCTCCTGACTAATCCTCCTCTCCTACTTAGATTTCCTTGCGTTAGCCACAGGCTCCCATGCTTCTAGTGGCTTCCACTGCAGGAAAAATAATGGAACTGGTGAAAACTTTTGGACAAAGGATTGTAGTTGATTCTATAAGCAACAGGTGGGGGCCAGAGACCTAACCCAGGAAGTAAAAGCTGTGCCCATTCTGGCTCTGCTGCTGATTTAGGAATAAACTGTTTAGTAAGCATCGTCCCTTTACTTAGTGGTTTCCTTCAGTCCTCACACGTCATCACTGCAAGGTGGGTATTCTATCCCTTTTCCACATGAGAAAATTTGCGGCTCAGGTCTTGCTGCTGAGATGCAGGAATGGAATGAGAGCCCTGCTTCTCAGATTCCAAGTTCCATACTTGACAGTGCTATCTGGTAGCCTCTGTCCCTGGCTTCCCATTTCTCACCAGGGAATAATGAGTCATTTAATTTTTAACATGGTGTACCCTTGATAAAGCAACATGATGCTTTGACTTGTCCTCAGCTTTGGTTTATCTCTTTAGTTCTGGGCAGGCCTAGCTGGGGTTAGGAATGTCCTCAAATGAAGTTCAAGGTCAAGATTGGAACTACATATGAAAAGCCAGTATAGGGAAATAGACTACAGCTTGCTTACAGTACACATTCCTTCTGGAATATGAAACAAGTGAGAAGTGGCTTTTTGGACCTAAGTGACTTTCAGGGTGGTCCTACACATGCCTGCCAAATGACATTAAAGAGACTGTTTATGAGAGGTGCTAAGATCAAGCACCTCAGCTCAGCAGTGATCCTTGCTTTTGAAAATACAGGTATTGAGTCTTCTTTAAAATTCACATAATGAAACTGCACACGTTTACGTATAGCTGAAAAATTGAGCCCTTTCCTGGACGGGGGTTAGGAATTCAGGTACCCTGGTTTGAGAAAGCAGGGATCTGGCTTCCTGCCTGCCTTCACAAACCGAAAAACATAGTTCTTGGTGTGTGCAGGCTCCGATAACTCATTCAGTGAGGGAAAATGACAACGAGGGGGAGGCCTGGCTCGCTGGCTTTGAACATTAGTTTCCTGCAGCCTTGCAGGTACACATATGTAGAAAACTACCGGGGTTTTGCTTGTTAATGAAAAACTACATATGATGTGTGCTAGGAGTTGTAGAATTTTAGAAACTATTTTAGCTATGCATTGGGATCATGCAGTGACAGTTGGATCACTGGTTTTACCTCAGCACTTTTTGATACAAATTTGTGTGACATCCTCTTTCAGACTGCTTCCTAGTGTTGGGGGCAGTATCTTTGCCTTTCTTTGTGGCATCTTCAACAAATACCAATAAACATTACTAAGAAAGAAACAAAGGACTGTCCAGTGATGAATAGTGTCCCTGGTGCTGAACTATCAGTTGCGTCTTGTGCAATCCTTACAGATGCGGGTCATGCCACCACTGCTTCGGGGCTTGGGGTTTGTTTACTTGTGCCCAGGAGTGGAGAAAATAACCTGAGCCATTGCACAACTTCGGCTCCATTGCCCCCAGATGATCGGTGAGAGATAAACACCTTTGTTCTTGACAAATCATGTTCATTCCAAGAAATTCGTCTTAACTGGGTATTTGTTTCTGGGAAGAGCTCACTTTATATTTACTCTGTTCCGATGTTATTAGAAACCTACACTCATCTCACAAAAGAGGTGTAGTACATCACCTCCAGAGATGGCCAGTTTGTCCCATCTCATGTGTGGGCTGGACTTCTGACTAATTAAATGTGGCAGAAAAGCCCTAGCTGGTTTGGCTCAGTGGATACAACATCAGCCTGTGAACTGAAGGGTCCTGGGTCCGATTCCAGTCAAGGGCACATGCCCCTGTTGTGGGCTCCTGGGGGGGTGGGGGAGGGCAGTGTGCAGGAGGCAGCCAATCAGTGATTCTCTCTCATAATGGATGTTTCTATCTCTCCCTCTCTGAAATCAATAAAAACATTTTTTAAAAATGTGGCAGAATGTTCTGGCAGCTTCCAGAATATTCTTGGAAACCAGCTGACATACAGTATTCCCAAACTGGAAGGTTGAGTTGAACTGAATGTTTTGTGAGGAACTAAACAGACCACGTGTAGAACTGAATGCTACAGCCAACAGCACCAAAAATTCAAATGACATCCTCCCAGCTGAACACAGCCTCCCTGCTGATACCTTATGGTACAGAAACATCCAGCTGAGTCCTGCCGACCTGGAGAATTGTGAGAAACACTGTTTTAAGCCATTAATTGTCTTAGGATGGTTTGATAACAGCAAAGTCAAAGAAGAGGACTGTTGAAACTAAAGGGCTGGGACTCAGTTTGGCCTTGTTGGTTCCATTAACTGCTTGCCTGTGATTGGAAGCCAGATGTGCCCAGAAAAGGGACACCACCTTGTGTAACTCCAGGGGGGCACTGTTCATATTCCATATGATGGCCCTCGGAGCCACTGCAACCCGTTTACTCATTCAGCATATCTCAGCTTGTCAGTCACATTGCTTCTGAACCCCCTGCCTGGCCTTGGAATTCTTGGCTACCGCCTTATGGAAGGGATCAGGAAAAGTGACTATTCTACTGTCAAAGACATGGCTTGTCACTTTCCTGCTCAAGAACTGACATGGCTTCCCATCGCTCAGTGGATTAAGTTCACATTCTGGCTTTCAGGTTTCCCCATGAGCTGGCTCAATCGAATAGTGTTCTTTCATCTCTCCCCTACACACAGTCCCTGCGCAACCAGATTAGTCTCTAGACCCCTTCCTGTTTCTACTGGGAAAGCCTCCAACATCCCCCAAAGTGTGTCCCATTAAACACAAAGTAGTACTAAGGGCAAAAGGGATACTTGGAAAACACCGAGTTTAAGTTGGATAAGGTTATGTTTCTTGACTTCATGGTTTTTCATAGCCTCCCTCTTGGGATTTCCGTGAGGAAGAGACAGAATGTAACATTTCCTGGAGTGATTTGATCTGGAAGGAGCCTCTCTTTTTTAAGTGATGAGTTTTTTTATTGAGGTAAAATTCACATAACATACAAGTAACCATTTTAAGGTAAACAATTCAGTAGCATTTAGTACATCCCAATGTCGTCCAATACTGGCCTCTATCTAGTTCCCAAACATTTTCCTCACTCCCAGGGGGACTCCATACTCTTTAATGGGTGTGGAGTTTCCTTTTGGGATATACTTTTTAAAAAAATATTTTTTATTGATTTCAGAGAGGAAGGGAGATGGAGAGAAAGACATCAACGGTGAGAGAAAAATCATTGAGCAGCTGCCTTCTGCATGCCCCCTACTGGGGATTGAGCCCACAACCAGGGCATGTGCCCTGGAAGGAGCCTCTTGAGAGACCAGGATGCTGGGGTTGGGCGTGGGGGTGGGTGGCGGCAGACATTTGGAACTTACTTACCTAATCAACCAACTGAGCCACACCGGCCAGGGCTCCTCTTCCCTTCCTTTTAAATAGCTTAGTGCCACCCTGTCCCCCCAAGAATCAGATGCACTAAAACATCACCCAGTTCCTTCTCTTTGGAGAGGGACACAGAGATGGTCAATGTTATGTAGCCTAGTGAATTGATGAACCTCCTTTACCGCTGAACCCACAGAGCTCCCAATTCATTCAACACCTTGGTGTTTGATGTTTATTACCTAAGTTTGCCCTCTAGGATTTTATTTTGGTTGATACACCCCTTTCTAAGCATCCTGGGGTCCTCATCTGCCTATAAAGCACTGGGCAGGGACAATGGTCTCCCCATCAGGCTGGGCTCCCTGAGGGTGGGAAGTGTTTCATTCCTCTGGAGCTCTTTTGAATGCCCAGGGATGACTGATTGCCTGTGTCCCCATAGTCACGCAGTTACCCTATACAAGAGAGTTGATGAAGGACCTGGGATCCAATTCTCCAACTCAGAAGCCACATGGATTTGGGTCCTTGAGATCATGACTGAGTAGGGAGAGTATGTCTGCATTCAGGCTGGGGCTCTTGGCCTTACCTGTGTTGCAAACCCGTTTTCCCCTTCAAGGGTGGGGACCAGGGCTGTTAGTATTGCCCTTTGCAATTCTGGGAAAGGCCTCCTGGCCTGCTGATGTGACAAACTGCTGATGCAGAGCCCAGGCCACTTCTGCCCTCTGCCCTGTACTGGAGAAGAAGCCATCACTGTTCCTTCCTTTATTGAGCCCCTACTATGTTCTGGGCACAGGAGATAGAGAAGGGCGGGGGGGGGGGCAGACTCATCCAATGAAATAAGAGTGCTGAGGGAGGACAAGGTCCCTCCAGCATGAGACTGTGACAACAGTGCCAGTGTGTGCATGACCGCTTCTTGAGACCGAGAGTCCTGGAAGGAACCCCGCGGTGTTCACTGCGAGCCTGGTGGGACGTGCCAGTGTTGAGCACAGGACAGACCCACAGAGAAGAGAGCTGGCCTGGCCGGCTGGTCAGCTATAGCATCCAGGTATGGAGAAGGGTTTTCATCTCTGGGAAGCATGGATGGGGGCTCTGCTCTCACTCTGGCCCGCGTCCTCATCCTCTGCTGGGAAGAGTTTCGTACATGGACGGTGGTTAAGGGGGTGTTGCCGGGCTCCTCCACCCTTGGAGCCTTCCCTAGTCACTCCACACAAGGCCCTTCATTTCCCGAATTCATGTTTCTGGCTGTAGACGTCTAGGGTGATCCAATTACAGACTCATCTGCCACATCTTCCGTTATTCAGTCGTACGTGCCTCAAGAGCATGGACAGAGCCAACCCTCAGGTATCCTCTGTAAAGGAAGGGAAGTGGAGAGCCAGTATTTAAAATCCCAAAGGCCCTCCTGGGGGTGTGGAAAGTGCCTTGGACAGGGAAACAGGAGACACAGCTTTCAGCTCTGGCTCTGTTACCGGCTCACTGAAGGATGACTTAGCATTCCTGCCCACATTCTGCAGGAGGGACATTCATTTCCATTTTAGTATTGGGGGGACTCCCATGGCCCTTCAAATGGAATGGCCCAAACACTTAGGAAGAAAATCTTGGAGGAAAATAGAAGATTCCCCCCATCTTTATCCCCAAGAGCCTATGTTGGAAGGAGCAGGTGTTCTGTTAGGAAAGTGGGAGACCTGCTACCTGACGGTGGGAGGGTTTCCACTCTAGGGACCCCAGCCATGTGACCCAGGAGGACAGTGTGGTGTGCCAAGGATAGCATCATGCCCAGGCCAGGGAGACCAGCTCCGTCTGGGCAGGGCAGGTGGTCAGGAAAGGAGAGATGGGCTGGAAGTTAAGTGAGTGAGGGCAGCCTCGAAGGATGTGGAGTCCTTAGGGCATTGGTCTTGATCCTGAGAGCACGGGGGGGGGGGGGGGGGGGGGGGTGAGGGGTGGGAAGGTAGAAGGTGGGTAAATGCTGGTTAGTTTTCTTTTGGTTTTGTTTTTCCTTTTCACCAAAGAGTCCTAGGCTGCTCAGATCTGCACTTTTAAGGTCCTTGAGGGTGCAAGGTGGGAAATAGATTCGTTTTTCCAATTCTAGGCTTTAGGTAAAAATTCCCCAAGGTAATTTTGAACCTTTGGCAGAACCGAATTCATCCCAGCTTCCTTATCCCTGCACCTACTCCCTAGGCATGCACAGACCACCAGGCCCGAGGAAACAACCAGGAAGCTGAGCATGTGGCCAAACCACAGCTGGCCCCACCCTTGGCAATGCCAGCCTGGCATGTGTGCCCCTGGCCAGAGATCCTCCCCCACCTCCCTGACTTGTTAGAGGCCAGGACGACTCAACCCTCCCCAGGGAGCATGTTGAGGGAAAGGTCTGGCCCACACTCACCCACTTTTCTCTTTGGCTGGACAGGAGGTATTCCTGGAAAAAAGGGAAGCAGGAATGAGGGCCGCACCGCTTCCCTGGGGGCTGGGTGAGGCGGGAAGGGCTCAGGGCTCTTCGGGGCCCGATGCCTGAGTTGGGTCTTCAGTGGAACTGCAGGCACTCCCCATTGCCCTCGTGTGGCTGAGCTTCTTGGCTGCTCCTGCGGGGAGGCAGTGTGGAGGAGTGGGGAGTCATTGGCACCTGGCACCGCCTGGGCATCCTTGCAGACACATTGACCTTATCTGAACCTTAGTTTCCTCACCCCTGGTGAAGGGACTATGGTGAGATTTAATCACATGTGAGCATAGTAGGTGCTCAATAAATGTTCCTCTCATATTCCTACCCCTTGCTTCCCAGGGGTGGTTGGATTTGGAAGAGAACTCTGAAATGGCCCGGTCTAAAACTCATTTTGTCAAGGAGGAAACTAAGGCCAAAAGTGTTTGGTAACACAAGTTGGTTTTCTCTATTTTTATATTTTTTTATTATAAAAGCAGTCTTTGAATACTTGCCCACTATAAAAAGAATTATGTAATAATGTAGAGGCTTGTACAGTAAAAATTAAAGTCCCTGTCTACTCTCTCCCCCTCATCTCCACTTCCTGTCCTAGATATAATCACTGTTGACAATTTGATAATCATCCTCCTAGAACTTTCTCTATGCATGTGTATGTATGTTTGTGAGTATGTCGTTTTTTAAAAAACAAGTAGGTTCCTGTCATACATGTTGTTATATAACTTGCTTTTTCCACTTAACCAGTATCTTGGAGAACTTTCTGTAACTTTCCACAGATCTGCCGCATCCTTTTCAATGGCCACAAAGGCTATATATGGATGCGCCTAATATATTTTGACCAGGAAGCTAGGGTTCTGGCTCAGGAAATCTGGCTCCAGAGGATCCAAAGCATTTGCCTCTACCCTTAGGGTGACTATATTTCCCTACTGAAGGCTTTTATGTATTTCTAAATTCTTGCTATTGCAGACACGTCAATGAATGCTCAGGTACAACCTCAGGGCTACATATTTCTACTTGATAGATTCCCTGAAGCGCATTCCAACTTTGAGGACTATTGTGAACATTTCCTCTAAATAGACAGGTTATAAAAGTGCAAAAAAAAAAAAAAAAAAAAAATATATATATATATATATATATATATATATATATATATATATATATATATATAATGTTAACAATAAGAAAAAAAAACTGCTCTCTGTCCAGACTATTATATCCTTGTCTGGATGAGGGCCCCCACATTGAGGGCCCTCTCAGGAAACGCAGGTTCATTTTAATAATTCTATTGGAGTCCGGGCGGCGTGGCTCAGTGGTTGAGCATCAACCTATGAACCAGGAGGCCACGGTTCAATTCCCAGTCATGGCACATGCCAGGGTTGCAGGCTCGATCCCCAGCGTGGGGTGTGCAAGAGGCAGCTGATCAATGGTTTTCTGTCATCATTGATATTTCTATCTCTCTTTCCCTCTCCCTTCCTCTCTGAAATTAATAAAAATATACTAGTATTTTAAAAAAATTAATTCTATTGGAAACAAATAGAACTAGAAAGCTTGGACTGTGGCTTGGGTCACATCTAGTTGCTGATCTGTAGCTCCAAATCCATCCACAGTATCGAAGGTAATGACACCAAATGTGCAAAACATTGCCCTCTACCCTTAGGGTGACTATATTCCCATATGCCAGACATATCCCAAGTTTACCTGGTGTAGTTAACACTCTTCCCGTGTCCTGGTTTGGATAATTTATGTGGACACTCTACCCCACCCCATCGCATGAGCGACCCCTACTGGCCTGGAAGCTAGGCGCGGGCTTGGTGAAACAACCCACTCAGAATCACTCCATGGGCTGCCCACCTTTGTCACTCACCTCCCGCCTGCTTCCCCATCAGCGGAAAGAACTGGCTGGCTTTGTCCCTCTTCACCTCCTGCAGCTGGAGCTGAATGCTGGGGACAACGCCTTCCTGAAAAAGTAGAGTTTGTTAGAGCGAGAGGAAGGCTGGCGGGGAGATAGGAAGGGCAGCTAAGCTCTGTGCTGGCACTGGGCTCTTGTGCATATATTACACAATATTATGCAGTAATAATAATTTATAGTCAACATTTCACCCACTGTGTTCCTGGCTCTGCTCTAAGCACTTTAACATTAATTCTACTTGATCCTCACCAAAACCCCATGATGTAAGTACTATTATGGTCACCATTTTATTTATTTATTTTTTAAAATATTTTTATTGATTTCAGAGAGAAAGGGAGATGGAGAGAGAGAGAGAGAGAGAGAGAGAGAGAAACATCAATGATGAGAGCGAATCCTTGATCAGCTGTCTCCTGTGTACCCCATCCTGGGGATGGAGCCCGCAACCTGGGCATGTGTCCTGACCGGGAATTGAACCGTGACCTCCTGGTTCATCGATCCACGCTCAACCACTGAGCCACGCCAGCCAGGCATTGTCACCATGTTACAGGTGAAAGCGCAGAGAGATTAAATCATTTGTCCAAGGTCACCAGCTAGGAAGTGAGAGCGGCTCCAGGCCTTGAAGCCGTCACCTGCCTCAGAGGCTCAAACACAGCAGTCATAATTTCATTTCCTCTTCACAGCCACCACATGAAGTAGGGACTATGAGTTATTCCCATTTTGTAGATGGGAAACTGAGCGTTATGGAGGTTAAGTGATTTGTCCAAGATCACACAGGAAGTGGTAGAGCCAGGATTTAAACTCAGGCAGTCTGGCTCCAGAGCCTGGATTCTGCTCCACCTTGGGACACCTCTCCAACATAGACAAGGAGGGATCAGCTGAGGGACTCAGGGTGGGTACCCCGTAGGCAAGGCGAGACTGCTTCTCCTCCCAACCCCAGCCTGGTCTCCTTTCTTCCTCGGGCAACCCCCCCCTTGTCCCCGATTCACCCTGCCCTAGAGCCTGGGCCTCCCATGAGGACCGTGGCCTGAGGCCTGGGGTAGAGCCACTACTTTGGGCAAAGACATTTTCTTTCTTGAGCTAATGCGGTGAAAGTTCTGGACCCAGGGCTATGGATTGAAGTCATTCCTCCATTCGCCTTGGCCAAAATTCTCTCCTTCTGTGGCCCCTGCTTAGAGGGGGAGAGACTCACTGGTGGGAGAGTGACAGTGGGTGACATTCATTAGACCTTCTTCACGTCTCTGCATCCCCGGTGCCTGGCACAGCGCCTGGCAGACAGAGGCTCAGCCTGTGTGGGTTAAAGAATGCTGAAAGGGTCTTTCTCTGACAGCGGGAAGAGGATGGGGTCTCCTTTGCCAGGAAGGCTGAAGACGGGGCGAGCGAGCAAAGTGATGAAGCACCTGCCAGGAGGCTGGGAGCTGGGGGAGTAGGGGGACTGGGGGCTCCCTCTTCCATCCCCATTCCCCCCCGCTTCCCCCCCCCCCCCCCCCCGTGCCCTGAGCTCCAGGAACCAGCAGGGACCTGTGCAGAAAACCCCTATTCCCCTCATAGTTCTTTTCGTCCCAACTTTTAGGACCAGAAGTGGATTTTTTTCTAAGACTTGGACCAATTCAGTCACTTCCCATCTGTCTCCTCGGCAGGACGTCAGTGGCTGGGGCAGCTTCTCGGACTGGAGTCGCCTCGCCTGGCCAGGAACCGGAAAAGTCTCTTTGGAGATTTGGAGCCATTTCTGGAAAGCTCCTGAAAACCACTGTGCCCTGGTAAAAGGCGGCCATCAAGTACAAGCTGGGGAGAACGGCTATTTATAAATTAAGTAACACTCACCTTTCTCACCCACTGGGTTTGGGGGGGCGGGTTTTGTAGGAGACATCCTTCTCTTTCACTCGGGAAGGACTCCTGCCCCCCTCTAAGCCCTCTCCTTATCCATGTAACCCAATCGCTGAGGGAAACGGCAGGCAGGGAGCCTGGGAGCTAGGGAGGGGATCGGATGGTCCCTGGCAGTGCCTCCCTCCCTCCCGTCACCTCACTCGTCTTAATGGTTCCCATATTCCAAGCCCTGTGTCCCGGGAAGCAGGGGGAGGGGGTGTTGAGAATAAAGGAGAAGAAGCAGTAGGCCAGCTGCCCAGGGAGGTGCTGGCGGGGGGGGAAAGCCCAGCAGCACCAGTTGAAGTTGGTGATGTTCCATGTGGCTGCAGAGGGAGCCCCCGTCACAGCTCGGCTGCCCTTCGCCTGGGCCAGGTCCCCTGATGTTTGGCACAGACTCCGTAAAGCGTGAAAAATACCGGGAGGGTAAGGTATTTCCCCCCATCTTTCCGGTGAGGAAACTGATCTCCAGAGAGCAGCAGTGACCTTCCCAAGGTCACACGAAGTCCGTGGAGAAGCTGAGACTTGAACCCAGGCCTCCCCGTCCTTTTGTCTTCTCAACGGCACACACTTCCACGCTCAGACAAACCAGGAAGGAAACCCACCACGAATGGCTGTTCATTCGATGGCTGTTCCCGTGGCCCCGTGGCCTCACCATCCTGGGACTAGGAGGAGCCAGGCTTGGCCTTGTCCCACTGTCCATCCTCCTGGAAGTCTTCCCTGAGCACCAGTCCTGCCTTCCCGTCTGGTGGCCCCTCTCCCCCATCTGACTAGAAGCTCCCCAAGGTCAGGATCTTTGACTCCCCTACCCCATGGGGTGGGACGCAGGTGCTGGGTCCCAAACCTCTTGATTTCTCCCCAGCATTTGTCAGGGAAGGAGAGTTCTCCTTGTGAGATCCTGCCCAAGTTGCTTCCTTTGAAATTCTGAAAATGTCCTCTGATGCCCAGACACATAGGCAGACCTTGGGCAAGGGGTGCAGTTGTGCTTTTGAAGGTGCGTGCCCTTGGACAAACGACTTGACCTTTCTGTGTCCAAGTTTTCTTATCTAGAAAATGGTACTTTCCCCATCAAGTGGGTATGAGAATTAAATGGGTTAATGTCCACGAGGCATTTAGGACATATATGTTAAACAGGTGTTAAATAGGTCCACTCTCTCTCTCCCCCGCCCCCATTCCCCCTCCCCCATAGGCATGGGTCCCTTTAGAGCTCAGTCAGGCGAGGGCCCATGGCCTTGAACCTACCTACAGGGGGAAATCAGACCACCTGCCTTGCAGCGACAGCCTGCTCTCCTGCAGCCACGGAGGGGATCTCCTAGCCCTCCACCACAGACCACCCCCTGCCTTTCCCCAAAGTTACCTCCAGGGTCACGGTGACCAAAGACCCTGCTTTAGTGCCACCGAGCGCCAGTTTCTTGTCACCTGCCACAGTGCAGGCAGGCAACCCCGTCAGGAGAAGCAGGGTGAGGCAGGGCAGCATGGTGCGTGCGGCTCTGAGCTGGGACCCTCTGGGAGTCCCTCGCAGCCTGAACAGCCGCCTCCAGCAGGCCCGTCCTCTCTCTGGCTCCTTTGTAGGTGAGGGAGGCTCAGCTGCCCCGCTTCTGCCTTCCGCTTATCGGACCTCCCAGGGACATTTCCTGAGACTCCCCTCCCTCCCTCCCTCCCTCCCTCCCTCCCTCCCTCCCTCCCTCCCTCCCTCCCAGCGGGAAAGGCCACTGATATCAGAGGAGGGACCCGACCTCTCACACCACCGCCCCCAGCATGATCCCAGGGCTTATCGCTCTGATGCAACAGCCGCCTCGCCATTGGCTGCTTGCCCTCTGGCGGCAGGTGCACAATGGGGCAGTGTGTGGGACCCGGTGCTTCCAGCTGCCTGACAGGAAGCCCAGGGGCCTTGTCATCTTGGAAATGGGAGGGGAACTGGATGGCTCCTCCCTTCCAGGTGCTCTGCCCCGCCCTGAGAGAGGCCTCTCCCTGGAACTTGTCTCCCCTTCCCGTCACTGAGCCCCACTTCCTTAATGTTCCCCCTCTGCCAATAGACCCCATAGAAACACAGGACTTGCCCTAAGAGGAATAAGGAGGCTCCTCAAAGTGGTAACTGGGATTTGCCAGAGAAATGGCTTCCTGCTTGTGTCATCGGCTCTAAGCTACCTTCCCACTGTTGCCAACGTGATCTTTCTAAAGCCCTACCCTCCCCCCCCTGTTTCTTCCTGCTTACAAATTTCCAATGTCTCCCCGTTGCCCTCGGCATAAAGTTCAAGTTCCCTAATATGGCACTCAAGGCCCTTCTTCACTTAGTTCTGCCCCGCCTCCCATCCATCCATCCATCCATCCATCCATCCATCCATCCATCCGTGTAGAACAAGGGACCTGCGGTCAGAGAGACCTGAATTCCAGTCCTAGCTCCACCACTAAGTAGCTGTGCGACCTTAGGCACATTACTTAGCCCCTTCAACCCTTAGAGTCCTCCTCTGTAAAACGAGATTAATAATAGCACTTACTTCCAAAGTTGTTCGAGGATGACATGAGCTAATGCATGCGCAGCACTTAGCACAGTGTGTGATGGTAAATATTTAATACCTGCTAACTATTATTACTCTTGTAATCACGGACACTGGGTGAGGCACTCGGCCACAGGAGAGGAATAGGCCGCCTCCTCTGTCCTACAGCATCTCACAGGCCAGGAGACGGAACCGCTGGCCGGCAGCTAAGCTGTGTCCAGTTAGTGCCGGCATAGCGATGGGACCACGGGAAGGGGGGCAGGGGTGTCCCCTCCCGGTTTGCTCCATAGCCATTCCCTGCCCCCGGACAGGCTGAGTTCTCACCCCCATGCTTTGGCCTTGGCTGTTGCTCTGCTTGGACCTCCCTTTCCACCTGGAGAGCTCCCACCCAGCCTTAAAGGTCCAGCTTAATGGCCACCTCCTCCGTCGAGTTTTCCTGGTGGGCTTTCCCAAGTATCTATGATTTGTATGTACCTCGCAGCCCTCCTCTACTCTCAGGCTGTGTCCTGAGCAGAGGTAGGTGCCGAGAGCAAGAACGGAGGCGGATCCAGCCCCTGCTCTGCTCACCGAGCTGCACGGCCTGGTGCCAGCCTGCAGGCCCCCGGAAGAAGGTGCTTTGCTCTGTTTCTCCCAGAGGGCCAGCGGGTCTGCCAGATGGGGAGGCGATCACGCCAAGAGCTCTCTGAGAGTGGGCTGTCATATATGGGTGCCTGGCACACAGTAGGTCCTTAAGAAACATGCCGCCTTTCTGAGCTCAGGCCAGTGAAGGCATCGATGAATTAGGGCAAGTGTGGAGGTCTGAGGGAGGACAGCCACACACACACCACCTTCCTCCCTTCCAGGAACTTCTTTGGCGGATCCCAAACCTGGTGGTTTCGTTTGCTAAAATGCAGAGTCCCCGGCCTGGCCCTCTGCTGACACAGCCAGCCCTGGTCTGCGGGTTGGTCTCAACATGCCAGGTGGCAGTCCCTCAGCCTCCCAGAGAACTCCCCAGAGGCGGTGCGCTTACTCCCTCACGTTCCACTCTGATGGTTTTACTTTTCACCACCTTTATTTTTATTTTTTTAATATATTTTATTGATTTTTTTACAGAGAGGAAGGGAGAGGGATAGAGAGTTAGAAACATCGATGAGAGAGAAACATTGATCAGCTGCCTCCTGCACACTCCCCACTGGGGATGTGCCCGCAACCAAGGTACATGCCCTTGACCGGAATCGAACCTGGGACCCTTCAGTGCACAGGCCGACGCTCTATCCACTGAGCCAAACCGGTTAGGGCTCACCACCTTCATTTTACAGATGTGGAAACCGAGGCAGGCTGGGCTGGCCCTCGGTGACACTGAGAACTGGCGGCGGACGAGAGGCCCCAGTGGGCAAGCCTCCCACCGCCCACGGAGGCCTCTGCCCACAAGAGCAACACCGGGCAGAGTAACAGCCTTCCTCTCTGCTGGGGGAGATGGCTACACGTCCAAACCGGGTGACCTTTGCACCCAAGGAGTACCTCGGAGCCCGCTTCTCCATTTGCAAATTGGGGCCACCCTTCACTGGGTGGTGGTCAAGATTTCATGAATTCTCACGCGTAAATAGCTCGGCACAGAGCATGTGCTCCATTCATCCGAACTTCATGTTGGTGATTATTTGACCTCTGGAACCCTGGGCCTCAGAGCCGGGTTCCTGGCCCCGCCAGCGAAGGAGCCATCCCGCGTGGGGACAGGATGTGGTGGGTGCACAGAGGGGAGGTGGCAGGGGCCGTGGGGCAGAGGAAAGGGAGGCGGGAAGAAGGGAGAGAAAATCCCAAAGATCCGGAAGGCCGGGAGGGACGCGCGGCCCAGGATGGAAACCGCAGCTATTTACAGCGCTGTCCTGGGGCTGCGGTCGGTCGGCTGGCGTTCGCGGCCTTGGCATTGGAGCCCGCCGCCCCGCCCGGTGCCCTCGGCCACCCGGGCATGGCCCTGGCCGGCGCGCCCCGCCTCGCTCCGTCCACGCAGCCCTGGCGGGGTGGCTCGGGGGCCCCCCGCAGCCAGGGAGGGAGGTGGCCCTTCGCTGGGTGCTGGCGGGCGCGGGAGGGGGTGATGAGACCCCGGGTAGGCTGGTCCTTCGAGGCGGGTGCGCCTGGGAGGCGCTGGGTCTGTCCGCGGGGCGCCCCGGGCGCTGGGTGGGCGCTCTGGATAGCTCCAGGCTGCGGTTTGGCCAAGACTGCGGAGCCGAGGGGAGAACGGGCGCAGGAGGAAAGGATCTTTTTTAAAAGCGGGGAGAGAACAGAGAAGAGGGGCGAGGAGCGAGGGCGGGATGCGGGCAGGAAGCTGACGTTTCCTGGGCGCCCACTCTGCCCCGAGGAGGTGGGGTGCTCGGCCCATTGCCCCGGCCGGCGTGGGGAGGGCGCGCGCCTCGGAGGCGGCCACCAGCTCTGAAGTGGCCGAGGTGGGATGCGAACCTTCTGCCTCCCACCGGAGGGTCTTTCACCTGGAGAGACGCCGACGGGAGCGAGGGGGACGCGGCGGGGCAGGACGGAGGAAGTAGGGGAGCCGGAGGGGGGCGCAGGAGGGCGGGGCGCCTGGGAGGGGTCGTGGCTGCTGGGTGGAGACCCTTGAGGGGAGGGAGCAGCAGTCTGGCCGACCGTCTGGGTTCCACCACCCAGAGGGCGCTGCAGGGGCCCCGCTTCCCTCCTCCCGCGCCCTTTCAGCGCCCCCACGTGGGAGCTCCGGAGCCCGGTTCCCCTCCTAGAACTCGGAGTTGGCGGATCCAGGCGGGGCTAGAGCCGGGTGGCCTGTCCCTTGGATAGAGGGGCGGGAGGGGGCTGGGCCATCAGGACGCCGGGTGCGAGGGGTTGGTAGGGTGGGTAGCCTTTTGGGGGTGGGCCGCCGCGGTCCCCCCTAGAGGGAGGGATAAACGTGGCCTGGGGTGAGGGATTGGCACAATAGCCTTTGCCCCCTGTGCTCGGACCCTTCCCGCTGCAGTGGCTAAGACTTCTCCGAAAAAGGCAGCAGCTCCCTCCCCCATCTTTGAGGTCACATTCATGCATTTATTCAGTGATTCTGGATTTCCTGAGCACTTGACATCATGGGAGTTGCCCGAGAACAGAGATGAAAGAAACAGACACGCATGGTAACCGTGTTAACAAGGGGTGGAAAGTGCGCGGCGGGGCGTTTGGGGAGAAACGAAGAGTCCTACCTTTACCCACGTCTGCATTGCAGGGACACTGCCCACGCTTGTCCTGGACAGAGAACCCTTGAGTTGGGGAAGTGGGTCTCTGCACCCAGAGTGCGGAGGGGGCGCAGGGAGCGCTTGCCCTCTGTGCCCAGACATTGTGTGGGCAGATTGACTGGGCCTTGCTTTTGCCTTTTCTGGCCCCTCAGTTATGCCCGGGCTATCTCTGGGCGGGTCTGAAGGAATCAACCAGTTTCAGAAAGAAATTCTCTGTCCTGAGAATGATTCAAAACAGTCCCTGACCTTGCCTTTGTCATCAGGCACCTCCCCCACCATCAAAGGGCCCTGGGAGCCACTCACCCTGTCTCCCTTCTCCATCACCTTCCTCCATATGGCCCTGGACCCACCCACACCGCCCTTTTTGCCATTAGGCTCTATAGGGAAAGACTAAGCGTGCACAGTTGGGGGTATTTGTCCACAAAAAGGATTTAAGTCAACAGAAAGGAGGCAGAGCACAGTGGCTAAGAGTCAGTGTGCCTCACCAGCACAGCCAGGTTCGGTGAGCCTGAGAGGGGGCGAAGGACTAAGAAAAGACAGACAAGAGAGGAAAGCTGGGGCTAGGTGGGATGCTGCCCTCTCTGATGGAGAGACAGCGCCACGGCCCTCAAGCCGAGTCTTTATTTTATGGCCAGTTTCCATGAGGCAAACGAAGGGGTTGGTTACAACGTTCTCCTGGGTTTCGAATCTACTCAGTTACATGCACCTGATCAAGCTTTGTTTACTTGCTGCACCGCCCGCAGCCTGTACCACTCAGCCACCTGGGAGCCACTCTCTGCAAGTAAGACCCTGGGTTCAAGTTCTGAGCCCACCACGTACCATCTGTGTGACCTCAGGCTTTCTGAACTTCACTTACCTCATCCAGAAGAGAGGGGTTATAATAGCCTCACTTCAAAAGGCTGTTGAGACGTTTAAAGACTGTTGAGATAATGTATAAAAGGACTTAGGGCAGCATCTAGCACGTTGTAGGCTCTTAATAGATGATAGCGATTATTATTGCTGTTTAGTTAAACAATAACCCTCATCCATATTTTACAGGAAAGCCCAGATGAAGGAAAATCATTTTAGGCATTCCTTGATATGTTGCCATCGGCTGAGTGTTTCCCAAGGAGACGAACTGGTCTCTCCATCAGACTAGGAGCTCCCTGCGGCCACGTCTCTTAGACAAGGCTCAGCGTGCGGGACCTCAAAGGTAGGGTTCAGGAGCTTCAGGCCTGAGGGCCAAGGAAGGCGTGTGGAGCCCCTCTTGCTGGGGAATGTGGGCTCTGGTCCTGCCCCTTCCGGAAATGTGGAGGTGAAGAAGTTTCTCCCGGGGCCTGTGTGCAATCAAGGCACCAGAGTCTGACCCCATCCATTAGTGCGGGAGACGCTCATGACGAAAACCTGCCTTTTCTTTCTGGAGTGTGGGAGAAGAGTGAACTGCTAATTGAAGTATAATTAGAATGCACTGTCCTTTGTCTACCAAGTGGAGCTTCCAGACCCCACCGTCTGCAGAACAGTTTGTTTCTCGTGTCCAGAGGAGTCTGGAGCCAGCCACGCAGAGACAGCTCCCACGGGTTGGGTCGCGGGGCCTGCTGAGCCGGCTGGGCTGGGCATGAGGCTCGGGATTAACTCCTGTCCCCCTCTCCCTGACCATTGTCTGGAGCCCTTGAGCTGACGGAGCTCCCAGAGGAACGCTGAGTTCAGTGAGGCCCTGTGCAGGCTGCTGGGACCTGGGGAGGGAGGAGACGAGGCCTTGAGTGCCTGGCTGGGGTGTGCGGGTTTTATCCAACAGACACTGGGGCGTCACTGGAGGTTTTAGAACAAGGGAGTCATGTGGGATTTCCCCCTTCAACGGTTCCCAAACTCTCTTCCCCTCAACAAGGCGATGGTGAGGAGGCGCTGGAGACAGGGGAGCCTTTTAGGAGGTGATAGTGATAGTCTGGAGGTGACATGCAGGCCTGGGGTGGTGGGAAGAGGGTGTCAGCAGGTCTGAGAGCTGGAGGGATGGAGAGAGGGAGGCTCTGGGAAGGCAAGGAGGAGCTGGTAAGGGGCCAATTTGGACAATCTGATAGTTTGAAGGTCTTACTGTCCAAGGGGTGGACAAGGAGGTGCTTGAAGCTCAGGGACAAGGTCATAGAGCTTTAAGGAGGTCAGTGGGCCGGATGATGAAGTGAGGGGAGACCAAGCTATCCCAGGGAAATTGAGAATAAAAGGGTTGAAGCTGCAGATCTGAGCAGCCTGAATATTGAAGAGGCAGATGATGGACAAGGGGTTGGGGTGAGAGCAACTGAAAGGGAGAAATTAGAAGGATGGGTGCCCAGGAGAGGGGACCAAGTGCAGACATCCATGAGGGAGATGCTTATAACGATACACACATATATGAACAAACACGTCTGTTGTAGAGACTGGGAAAAGCACTAGCAGAACACACACGGGTGGTCGGCAGTGGCTACTTCAAGATGGTCAGTAGGTAAAGACAGGGTTCCATAATCTATTCCAGTGGTCGGCAAACTCATTAGTCAACAGAGCCAAATATCAACAGTATGACGATTGAAATTTCTTTTGAGAGCCAAATTTTTTTTAACTTAAACTTCTTCTAATGCCACTTCTTCAAAATAGACTTGCCCAGGCCGTGGTATTTTGTGGAAGAGCCACACTCAAGGGGCCAAAGAGCCACATGTGGCTCGCGAGCCGCAGTTTGGCGACCACTGATCTATTCGATGTCCCATATTATTTGAATATTTTACAGTGAGAATATGTGCATGTATTGCTCTCACAATTTAAAACAAGATAAGAAGTAATCTAAAGGTCCATTAACATTAACAAGAGAATGGATAACTCAGTTGTGACAGTGGAATACTGCACAGCTGTGAAAATGAAGGAATTAGAGGACATGCATCAAGGATAAAACTCAATGTTGAGCAAAAGAGGCAAGTGGCAGCAGGACACCTATCATGTGATTCCATCTATGTAGAATGGAAAAAACATTTAAAAAAATCGACGTTACAGATGGATGCATGTACATGTAGTGAACGGATAAAATACTCACAGGAATAAGTGATAAATTCAGGAGCGAGCTTACCTGTGGGGGGAGGAGGGCACAGGTCACTTCAATTTCCTCTGTAAAAATCTGTTTCTTAGCTGGGTAGTGAGGATTCAGGTTTGCTGTACTATTATCTATGCACTTCTATATACCTGAGATAATTAATACATTTTGGGAAAAAAAAGACTAGAAGAGACATATGAAAAACCATGGGACAGAGGGTTTTGTTTTGTTTTTCATGATCAAGAGAAACGTTATTTTTATCTATTTAGTTTGGCACTGATCTTAGCAAGACCTTAAAAATAAAAATAAATATATATGGACAGTATTACAGATGTCCCCCAACGCAGAGGGGTTTTAAGAAAGAGAAGGTCAACAGTATGAAACGCGGCAGCAGGTCCTGCAGTGTGTGAGGGGCTGGGGCAGAAGCCGGTTGCCCTGGGGTGTTTTGGGCCCACAGCCGAGGATCTGCTTTCGGTTTTCCTGCTCAGAGTCCTGACAAGAGGGCCCTGAACCCCATTATCAGCCAGGGGTCCTCCTGGGGATCTCCCACTGTGATCTGTACTCCCACGGCCCCTGGACCCCTGAGGGAGCATCAAGGGTCTCACCAGGAGTAAATGGAGTCGTCGCCCTGAGAGAGACGCTTCGGGACCCAAAGGGTGACAGTGGCCCCACCATCAGCACTGCCGGAAGTGCCGATGGGCCCTGAGGCGGGAAGGTGGCCATGCTGACTGACAGGAGCCAGTGAGTCTCTGGCACCCAGAGGGCAGGTGGGCGAGGACGGTGTTGAGGCTTGAAGGTTAGAGGAGGCAAAAGCCAAACCCCAGTGCCCAGGCAAGGAGAGTGGGCGATGCCCGGGCTTGGCAGACAGAAAGCGGGCTGAAAGATGCAGTGCCAAGCTGGGGAGAGGGGCTGCCAGGGCTGGAGATCAGAGGAGCGGATGGGGGAGGGCTGGGCACTGTCAGGGCTTGAAGCAGGAGGCTGCGGGAGGGGGGTGGGGAGGACTGGCAGGGGGGAGGGGGAGGGATCAGTGAAGCCAGGGGGTGGCCGGGAGGAAGTGGGCAGTGCCAAAGGAGCAATGGGAAAGAGCCAGTGCCAGCTTGGGACTGGGAGGGTGGTGTTCAGGGGGGGGAGCTCTCGCCCTTTTTCTTTCCCCAGGTCTCACTCTGTTTTGCAACAAAAGCAGATGCTTCTGTTGTTAAGTTGTAAAACCCAAGAGTTTCAGGTTCAGAGGGCTCTCGGGGGTCATCTTTTCCAATCCCTTTTTTTCTACAGGTGGGGGCAGTGATGCCCACTTGGGGACTGGCCTTCCCAATGCCAGTCAGGACGGACCTGGGGCAAACCTGCCTGTGTGTACAGGCCTGTGCCACACCTGGCCGTGTAGGGTTGAGAGCTGGGAGGTGAGAGGGTGTCAAGAATGAGGGGCTCCAGCCCAGCTGGTGTGGCTCAGTGGTTGAGCATCAACCTATGAACCAGGAGGTCACAGTTCGATTCCTGGTCAGGGCACATGCCTGGATGGCGGGCTCGATCCCCAGTATGGGACGTGCAGAAGACAGCCGGTCAATGATTCTCTCTCATCATTGATGTTTCTATCTCTCTCTCCCTCTCCCTTCCTCTCTGAAATCAATAAAAACACACACACACACCGTATATGTATTTTTTTTTTAAAGAGTGAAGGACTCCAGTCTTGGCAAGGGAGCCAGGGGTCCTGGTGAGAGACAAGGCTAACAACCCAAACCCAGCCAGCGGCGGAAGGCTGCATGCACTGCACCACTGGGAGATGCTCTGTGAGTCGGGGCCTTCGGGGGATGCAAGGGTCCCATGGGAGCTGTCACTTTGGCAAAGCTCAAATACTAGTAAATGGGGGGCATTTGAATTCATTAAGAATTGACTTTCAAATCCAATGTCCCACAGTACTAGCAGAGACTTAAAAGATGAAAATACACCACAAACATGGAATTACTGCCATGTGTCCTACCCAGTTGTCTTAGGGCAGTGGTCGGCAAACTCATTAGTCAACAGAGCCAAATATCAACAGGACAACGATTGAAATTTCTTTTGAGAGCCAAATGTGTTAAACTTAAACTTCTTCTCACGCCACTTCTTCAAAATAGACTCGCCCAGGCCGTGGTATTTTGTGGAAGAGCCACACTCAAGGGGCCAAAGAGCCGCATGTGGCTCGCGAGCCGCGGTTTGCCGACCACGGTCCTAGGGGGTCAGGATGTGAGTCTCCTGATCAGCAGAGAATCCCGAGGCCCATAGGTCTGTTGGGGCACAGAGCCAGGGGTTCTCTTAGCTCCATCAGCTGCAGCCCAGGCACAGGTACTGCAGGCCAAGGGCAGAGGTCATTGGGAAGTGGCCTGCAGAACATGGAACCCCCGCCTCATTTTACAGTGGAGCAGATGGAGGTCCTGGGGGAAGTACCATAATCTCCAATGCAACCATTTTTTCCCTCAATATTTCATTTATTTCTAAGATGCATTTGGGGCCTTGCATGTGACTGACGAAGTGCTTGGCCTTCTGGGAGGGTGTTGGCCCGAACTAGGATGCCCCAGAGGGCTGGGAATGCGCCTGGATGGGTGGTCAGGGGAGCGGGTCTGGCTGGGCAGAGACAGAGGGGTGGGCACCTGCCCTGCTGTCCTCTGGTCAGGGGAGGGGGCCAGTAGCGGCTGAACCTGGGGACCCTCACCACTCCCTGTTTGCCTGACTGCTTCGGAAGGGCAGCCCACCTTGGGGGGAAGGGTGGGGTGTCCAGCAGCTCCCGGGGGCTGCGGGATGGGAGCCATTTAGCCTCCGCAGTCATTTGACCCCTATGACTCAGGCCTGGCCCTGCCCGTGGAGGGCAATGGGCCAGTCTGAGCTCATCACCACTGCCTGGAGCAGAAGTGGTAAACAAGCTCACCCTCTGCCTCCCGCCCCTGAGAGGAAGCAGGGAAGAGGGTGAGGTGGGGGGCCCCCCAGCACGCCACCTACCTGGCCCAAACCATCTGCATCACGTAGCTGCCTATCATGGGTGTCCACCATGGATGGGGCTTGCCAGGTGTGTGCTGTGGGCGATGTATGCAGAGTGTGTTTGTCTTCCCGCATGTCCTCGGGGAGCTATGGGGCCAAGCTGGCCAGGGTTCACGGGGACCCCTTCACCCCATCCCTGGAGTCGGGGCCAACAGTCAAAGTCTAGGCCTGAGGGCTGGGGTGTCCCTATGGGGTAACACCTGGTTTGACCTGTTGGATCTCGGCCTCCTGGCCTTCAGGCCTCACAGCTCAGAGCCATGTTCTAAGGGGCCTCTATGGCCTCTGGGAGCCTCTGAAAGGCTGTCGTCGAGTGTTTGGGGGTGTGTGCCAGCCTCCCTGGTCCGCGGCAACACGTGAGAGGACCCCATCTTCAGCATCTCCCCTCTTGCTGGAGGCCCATGACCCCTTCTCTCCTGTCGCACTCCCTCCTCCCCGCCTCTCTCCCTCACGCCTTTCTCTTTCTCCCTCCTTCCCTTTTACACCCCTGTCCCAGTTTTCCCTCCCTCTCAACACAGTGGCCGCATTGCTATTTGTAGCCACCAGGTGGCACCAGTGTCTCATGTGTCCCTCCATGCAGGGGTTACCCTCCCCAAAAGCCCTGGATGATTAATCACCTTTAACCCTCACAACACCCACACCCTGTCCAACGCCTTCCTGTGAGTTTAAACATAGAGGAAAACAAGTAGCAAAATATGGGCAGGGCCAGGGAGGGGGCCAGGAGCGCCCAGCTCCCTGTGGATGCTCTGGTATCTCCTCGGGGGAACATCTCGACAAGGGTGTTCAGACACAGGACAGCATTTCCTCCTCGGCACGCGGAGGTCCTGGTTAGCATCCCCACTTCACACAGGAGGAGACGGAAACCCGGAGAATAGTCACTTGCCCAAGGTGGGACCGGGTTCTCTGGGCATCTTCGTGTTCTGTCTCCTCTGAAACGTAGAAAAGGCGGCCCCTCTCTGCCCTCTGGGAGCCCCCAGGCTGATGGGTCAACACAACCCCGGGGCCTCAGGAGCCAAATGAATGGGGGAGACAGAGATGCCACTTCTGGGAGCCCCTCCTGGTGTTGAGCCAGAGCTAGGTGGAGGTGGTCCAGGCAGGCTTCCTGAGGGGAGTGGGGCGGGGGGCAGGGCAGGAGCTAGGGCTGAGGGAAGGTAGGCTGAGTGAGGGCAATGCCCTCTCTGGATGCTCTCAGGCCAGGAGCTGCTCAGTGACCCTCATGAACGGGGAGCAGAGAGGGTGGGCGGTTTCAGCCCCGGAGGAGTGGAGGGGATCAACTTGGGCTAAGCTCTCCTCCTGACCCATCCCTCCCCCCCACCCCACCCCCTCACTCTCTGTCCCACTGGGAGGCCTGCTGTGGGCTGGGGACAGGAGGCCCAGGGTGGGGTCCCTTCCCCAGGGCCTGAGCAGGATCCTGAGCCGGCTGTGGCAGTGCCCAGGAGCCAGAGAGGAGCCTCCGCCCCCCACCCCCCTGGGGCCCCTCTGTAATTAGGGCTATTTTTAGGCCCCTCTTCCTTCCTATTTCAGGCCTCTGGACTGGGCCGGAGAGTGGGCTGTCCTGGGGCCGAGGGCTGGAGCCGCTAAACTGGGCCGCAGCGTGGGAGCTGCAGCCACAGTGCAGACCACAGCCTGGGGCGGAGTCCTGGCGGGGGAGGGGAGCCGGGACGTGGCCGGGCCTTGGGCCGGCCGGTGGGGGCCGTGCCTGGGCTCATCCAACCCCTCCCTGTGCCCCTCACTGATCAGCCTCACACTGGCCCATCCCTCTGCCCCGTGCCCCCAGCCCTGCTGACTTGAGGTGGCTGGCTAGCCCTGAGCCTCTAGCTCTGTGTGTCCAAGATTGTGCAGCCCCGGCACCTTCAGGACAGCGCGGCCCCCTGGGAAGTGCATCCCAAATCTTCATAATAACGACCAGCATGTATTGGGTGCTTACTGTGTGCCAGGTACCGTCCCAGCACTTGACCTATGCTAATGCATTGACCGGGTACAACAGCACTATGTGTCAGTGCTGTTTTATTCCTATTTTGCAGATAGAAAAACCGAGGCTCCGAAGTAGCCCGTTTTTCACGGGCCGGGCTTGTTCTCACGTGGCCTGTTTCAGGGAGCATCTGCGATGGGAGGTTGGGGAGGGGGGTGCTGAGAGACACGGCTTTCTTCTCCATCTACCTCCAGGCTCCGCTTCTCGGGCATGGCTCCCAGGCAGCTGCCTACGGATGGATGATCTGTCCATCTTCTTACGGTCCACGGCCTGTCCTGCAGGCGGAAGGGTGGGTCTTGCCCAGCTGGTTCTAGTTAGGCACAAGAAAGCTGATGAGGGGTATATTTAGCCCTGGTTTCTGGAGGAGCCAGAGGTCTTTCATCCTTGGAGGCGCTGGCCACAGTGGGACTCAGCTTGCCAACGCCGGGCTCATGGGTTGCAGGGCAGACAGGCTTCGGGGCAGGGAATGGGGTCAGGGAGGAGAAGGGGCAAATGTGACCCTGCCCATCTCTAGGGCTGGGGGCGGGGGCGGGGAGTGTCGATGCCAGCCAGGGCACCCGAGGTCTGACAGACTCTGTGGGCTTGAGGGCTCCTGCAGGTACGGGAGGGCAGGCCCGGGGGAGACCTCTGTCTGCCTCCTCCTGCCCAGGCGTGGCCTGGGCGCAGCATGTCCGTGGCATGGGGCTATTCTTGGGGCTTGGCCCTGGCCTGGGAGTCTGGGGACCTGTTCTTAATCAAGAGGGGTAGGCCGGGGGCAGAGTTCTAAGGAAGTAAGGGGTGACCTTTCTGTGCTCTCTAAGGAGAGTGACATGTTTGGGCATCGGTGTTTGGAGAAGGTGGGAGGGTTGGGGGACAGATCACACAAGAGAAAAAGAAACAGGCGCACAGAGAGGGTGCCGAGGGATGCCGAGGGGTGCGACGCGCTGCATTCAGGTGTGCGGGGCGCACCTGCGCCGTGTGCTGCTGGGCGGTAGGCACCCACTGGGTGCTGTGAGACGGGGCCAGTGCCGGGACCTGCTCCGGTGGCCTCGCACCGTGGCGTGGCCGTGTGGCGGGATTCTGGTGGAATGCAGGTGTGAGACGGCCCACGGACACGGGTGACCGTGGCATTGCTCCGTGGTGGGGGATGAGGGCATCGTGTGGCCCCAGCACGCTGTGTCTGGGGGCAGCCTGTGGTGGTAGATGAGGGCCCAGAGCTGTTTTAAACGGTACAGCTGTGAGCTCGCAGGGTGCTGTGATTATCCACCTGGATGTAGCCTCTGTGTGAGGCTGTGAGTAAACACACACGTGGATGCACAGTTGGGGCTCTGGCTGTGTGTGTGCTGTCATTCTGGGTGTGACGGGGCATGTGAATGCAGCCGGGCCCCCAGCCACCCGCCACTGCAAACAAGGCCTGCTCCTGCTGAGGGTCGTGCCCCATTGCCCTTCCGGGGACCCCCCACCCAAAGCCACAGGCCCTCTGAGATTGAAGGAGGGAACCCTACAGTTGTAAGCGCCTGTCTCTCCTCTAATCCTCTCAGCCCCACTCCCTCCGACCATCCCCACAGAAGGCAGGCTTCTACCTGTCCTGGGCTGGCGGCAGGGGAGAGAAGGAGGAGCCCGCCGCCTGCCCGCCGCCCCTCTGTCGTCTCTGCTCAGACAAAGAGCTCACCCTGGTCTCTGTGGGCGTCTGGGAGACGCTGGGGGGATTAGCTGCCCGCACCGCCCTCTCCCCACCTCTTGCCAGCCCACCCGGCTGGCACCAACACCTCCGAGCTCAGAGTTGGTGCCCTCATCACAGCCTGTCCAGCCCCCCCGCCCCGTGTGTGTGTGTGTGTGTGTGTGTGTGTGTGTGTGTGTGTGTGTCCCCTGCCCCCAGCACTGTGGTGGAGTCAGAGATGCAGCCCATTGAAAAGTGGATCCTGGGACCCACACCTTCCAGACACACACCTTCCACTGCTGGCCAGGTCTCCCCTGGGTCCCTGCAGCATGTGCTTGGCAGGCTGGCATCTTTGTGGGCACCCCTGTCTTTGGATATTTTATTCCTGGCCCTTGCACGCCTCCCACACCGTTGACTGCAGCCCTGACCTTCCATTCCTTCCCTTTGCCTTCCTGGGGGAGGACGAGTCAGGCCCATGAGCACTGAGAGCAGGTGGGAGGGAGGGGCTCCCCTCTGGTGAGGGCTCAGCCCCGCCTGGAGAGGGAGGCTGTGGGTCTCAGTGTGGGGTCAGAGGAGACTTGGGAATGACATTGGGTCTAGGTTGTTCATTGTGTTTCTGCAGAGCCACCTGGGGCTTTGCTGCCATCAGGAAGCGAGACTAGGACGGTGAGCGTCACCGCCCCAGGACTCGGAGGCTTTGAGACTCGTGCTTTCTTTGTCTTGTGCAAACCTAGGAATGGTTCTCCGAGTTCTTCCATGTTGATGCTCATTGGATTTCCTCAGCAGGGAGGGCAGGCATAGCTACTTCTCCCGTTCCAGAGGTGCTCAGACCGGGGCTCTGAGAAGTTCCCCAAAGTCACACAGCTGGCGAGTAATAGATCCAGGATGGAACTCTGTGTGTGTGTGTGTGTGTGTGTGTGTGTGTGTGTGTGTGTGTGTGTGATTCTGGGTGTGACAGGGCATGTGAACGTGAGCTGGGCACCCAGCCACCCGCCACGGCAAACAAGGCCTGCTCCTGCTGAGGGCCGTGTCCCATTCATTGCCCTTCCCGGGATCTCTTTGGACCACTCTGTGAGCCCCTCAGAATTCCCGTGGCTGGGCCTCTACCCCCTCAGTACCCACCCCTGCCACCCCTGAAGAGTCTGCCGTCTTGGGAAACTCCGGAATGGAGACAGGCCAGTGGGAGCTGGGTGAGATGACCTGGCCCCTCCCTGAGTCACACCCCATCCTTAAGCAACCAGGGCCCCATTCCATACACAGTTCCTGTAGTCCATCCTGTGCTTTGGGGGTTATGTGTGGGAACTCCCTTCTCTTCCTGCCAAATGGGTTAGCATCTGCTTTGTTCTTGCAGATCCCTCCATTTTAATCTTTTCCAGCAAAACGTTCTTCTGTAGGTTTAGTGAGGCCTGTCTCCTTCGGTTCAGTCTCCGGTGGAGGCAGGGAAGCACCGGCCCCGTCCGTCCCATGGATATGCTGGGCTTCCCAGTGACTGGAAGAGGCCACGGAGGGCAGGGGTCTGGCTGCTGCCTTCAATGGAAGAGGTCAATACATGGACATGGACCTATGGACGTGAGGGGGTGCATATGTATGGAGCAGAGGGAGAATGCCCGGGTGAGTGGGCAGAGGATGCATGTGTGGGTTGGTAGGTGAGTGGGTAGGTGGGTAAGTGAGCAGGTGGACACGTGGATGGGAGAGTGGGCAGCGTTTGGATGGGTGGGCGAATGGAGGGGGTGGGTATTTAGGTAAACGGATATATGCATGAGTGGTTGAATGGATAAACTGTAAGGTGGTTGCAGATGGCTGGCTGGCTGGCTGGATGTAAGGAAGGATGGACAGGTGGAAGGAAGAAAGGCTGGAAGGATGAGTGGAAGGGTGGAGATGGATGAGAGAGTGGGTGAGTAGGTGTGTGAGTGGATTTGTGGCAGAGATTTGGGAATCTGGAGGAGCCTTTAGAAAAGAATGGTTTTGGTCAGCTCTCTGTTTTCTGGATTGATGGAGAGAGACCATGTTATGGAAACATCTAGAAGACACTGCCTGGTTGCAACCTGATTTATGTCACATTCAACGGTGGGTTTTGGCTCACACCCATGAAGTCTGAGGGTCAGAGCACTTGGACATGGCTCATCCTGGGTGTCCATCTCTGACTCTCCCGAGCCTGCCGTCACCTTCCTCCCAGGCTGGGCGGCGCAGTGTCTCCTCCTCGTCGGATACAGAGCGCAGACGGAGCAGCTGTGGTTCCCTGGAGGGCTCACTCCTTCCCTGGGGTCGGGGAAAGTGACTGAGCTCTCTGAGGACGCGGGGCTGTTCCTTCAGCTTCCCTGAGATTCAGTCAATACTGGAGGGACCCAAAGTCACAGAGACTAGCCGGCATCTTCCAGGTGGTGTGATGCTGACAATATAACAAACGGACAGCAGCCCCACTGCCCTGACAACAGAGGGTGGACACTGGAGGAAACCTCTGACCTGGTCCTCCAAACTTGAGGGGCAAACGGAAGCGGTAACAGGACACGTGGAGGTGAGATGCCAGGGACAGGGTGTGCTTGGTGTGGGGAGGGTGGGGTGGGCTGTGGAATCATCTCTCTGCCCCTTCCCAGGTGCTGGGTTTATTCTTTGCTCCAAGAGGACGCTCTTTTGTCTTTCCCTTGGGGAAAACCTTCCCCCGTGGGACTGCTTTCCAGGACAATTCTAGGTCTCTTGCATTGAGTGACTGCTGGATGCCAATGTCCTTTCAAGGTCGGGAGAATGCACCCACTTTACAGATGAGGAAACGGAGGCTCAGAACATTTAAAGAATATGCCAGTATTATCCATCTAGGAGGTCATAAAATCAGGATTCCTATTCAAGTCAGCCTGGCTTCTTTGCCCCATTCCACCCCCGCCCGCAATGGCAGATCCAGCTGGGGAGAATGGGTCCAAGGAGCAGCAGCTGGAAGGAGAAAGCTCAAGAACAAGGAGAAGGGCCCTAGTAGGGACCTGTGAGTGTTTCTAGGGCTGTTGTGTGGAGGCTCACTGGCCTTTATCTGAAAGAAGAGGCCGCATGCAGGATTTGGGCAAGACCACCAGAAGGACTTTCTGGCCTGGAGGGGTGTAGGCTGGAGTAGGCTGAGGAGGGAGGGCGCAAAGAGAAGTCCTTTGCAGAAGCCAGAGCCATCCTGTGGTGATCCAAGCGCAGCTGACTTGCTGGCCTGAGGCAGGAGGCGGTTAGAGGTCACCCTGGGACATTGCTTGCAGCCCAGAGCCTGCAATCCCCTGCTTGGGTGGGAGTCGGGGATCCAGCTGGACTTTTCTGGAACCAAGGAAAGGCAAATCAAGACTGGTGCTGGGGCTGTTTGGAGCCCACCTCCGGACCCCAAGAGTGGGGGCTGGGAGATGCCAGGACATATTTTCGGGGAGACAGGAAGGTTGTAGCTATAGGCACCCTGAGGGAAGTCCGCGCTGGTCCCCAAGCTAGGCAGTCCCTGAGGCCAGCAGCCTGTCATGCCCCTGGGGATGCCGGGAGGGCAGCAGGGCCAACTGACCCCGAGTCCCGGGCTCACGATGAGGTGGCTCAGACCGCTGGCCAGTCCCGAGCAGCCGGGCGGAGGAAGGCTGGGGGCGGGGCGGGGTGGGAACCGGAGGTCCAGGTGGGCCTGAGCAGAGGGTGGCCCTTCCTTTGTCTCCCTCGCCCTGCTGGCCTCCCTCCTCTCGCTTTGATGCCTCTCACCACAGACTTCAAACAGGCTGCCCTCTGCTCCCACCCGCCACCCGCCCATAATTAGAGCCTCACAGGCTGCCGCTCACCCTCACTCCCTTCCCTGCGCTGGCTCCAGCTCTGGCTCTCCGTCCTGCCTTTCTCTCTCCACTGTCGCAGCCTTTCTCTCCCTGTCTCCCCTCTCTTCCCTCTGTTCCTGGTCCCCTGGCTCTGCATCTCTCTCTGATGCTCTGTCTGGGTCAGGGACCAGCTCCAGACGGGTCCTTTGCCTCCCCAGGCTGCCGTTCCTTCCCCTTCTCTTCTTTGGTCTGCTCTCTGTCTGACTGTGGACTTGACTTTTCTGTCTTTATCGCCATATTTTCTCTCCATCTCTCTCTACCAAGCCCTGTCTGTCTCCTTTTCTTTCTCCCTTCCTCTGGCTGTGATCTGCCCCCCTCCCTACATTGAAGGCTGCCCTCATCTGTGCCTTTTCCACCCTGAACCTGGACTTGGGGCCTCCACCCGTCCCCAGGCTCCCAGTTGAGATTGCCCCTGGGGCGGTCTGCAGGCAACAAGCTGAGCCAGCTTCTGGCTAGTGCCTCCTCCCTGGTTGGTGCCCTCTGGGCTCTGGGCTCTGGGCTCTGGGCACTGCCTCTGTGCCTCCCACTTCTCCCTGGGCTGCCTTCAGGCCCTCCCCGAGTCTGGTTTTTCGGGCCAGACTGACCTCCCACCCAGCGGGCCGCCTCAGTGGCCTCTGGCTGGTGGAGCCATGTCTATCTTGCTCCCAGGAGAAAGGGGGCCTTGCAGGAGCCCCTCCATGGCTTGATGTGGGAAATAGGGGATCAAGAATCCTACCCCTGCCCCCTAAGGCAGTGGGGATCTAGCTGGACTTGGGGCCCCGGTGTCTCTAGAGGGCCTGCCAGTCAGGTGGAGGAGTTTCATCCCAAACAGAAGAGGCTCCCAATTCCCTCCCTGCCACGCCCAGGGTACCTGGAGCCCGGACCCAGGCTCTCCTGGAGAGACAGGCCTTGAGGGGCGAACCTTGGCAGTGGGTGGGTTGTATGTGGATGGAGTCCCAGGGCTGAGAGCCGGTTGGAGTCTCCCCTGATGCTGCAGTTCTGACGTGGCCGCCCTGGGTCTGCTCCCAAGGACGCTATGAGGAGGGTGACCATGGGGAAGGCATGACTAACCCCCAGGCTGGACACAATGTTTTCCAGCTGACCGTGCCCTTCCCTCATCACGTGGGAGCCTCCTGACCTCCATCCTGGGCGTGGAATGGGATGACCACATTCTTTATACAGATGAGGACACTGAGCACAGGTGTCCCCAGGTGCTCTCTCCAGGGCCCCTCCTATAGGGGGAGGGTGGACAGGCGGGGCTGGGGGCTCAGGCTCAAGACAGTGGGGGGCAGGCAGGACATATGTGCCAGGTTGGAGCCTCCTGCCCCTCAGGCCTAGGTGGTTCTGGCCAGTTCTAGATTCTAGGCAAAGTTGGGTGCTGACTGGGTAGATGGGAGCTCAGGAATCGAAGGGCTAAAGCAGGGTCCCCAATATTGGATGTTTCTGGAGACCAGGCCTGGGGGATGCACAAGGGATCAGGTACTTGATGCGCTGGAGGGGCACCCCCGAGCTGGCCAGACCTGGGGCATAGGGGGCTTGGCCTGGCAGCCGAAGGATGAGTGTGTGTGTGTGTGTACATGAGCATGAGTGCCTGTGGGGGTGCTGTGTGTGGGCATGTGTGCTGTGTGTGCATGCACACTTAGTGTGCATGTGGGTGAGAGCTCATGACTATGTAGAAGTGTGTGAGAAGGTGTTTATGTGAGTGCATGCAAGCCTGCCAGATGGTTTCTGAAAGTGAATGATAGTGTGTTGGAGTGTGAGTCCTGATTGGACTGGGGTCTCTGATGGCGAGAGAATGTTTACACACATTAATATAAAAAGTGGGAGGGAGCGAACGGCCATGAGAATGTGAGGGTGCTCATGGGGTCCCTTCCCTCCTCTATCCTTCCCTCCTGTATTCCTCCCCTTTTTCCTTCTTTCTCCCCTCCCTGCTCAGCCACCCTTTGGGGACCATTCCCCGATTCTGGAGGCACCCTGGGACACTTCTTTGCTGGTCCCCAGAGCCCAGGTTGGGGGGGGGGGCAATTGGTTCAGAGGGAAGGGCAGGGTGGCCTCCACCTCCGAAGCCTGGGTACGGAGGAGGAATGGAGGGACAGTGGCCTCCTGGTCTCCTCCTCCCCCACTGTCCTGAGGCCCAGTGTGGGACTGGGGATGAGAGAGGGGGGTTGTTCAGCGTCAGCGTCTCAGTCCCGTCAGGTCAGCAGGAGGCTCCAGTGGCCTGGGCGCTGGCTCTGGCCTCTGCCCTGCTGTGTGGCCTGGGCCTCGCTGGCTCCTGTCCCTCTGGGCCTCAGAGCCTCACCTGGGAAGGCTGCTCCTCCAGGTTCTACCAACTGGCTCCCGGTTCGCACCCTCTCCCCCACCCAGCACTGCGGCCTGATTCCCAGCTCTGCCAGCTTGGCAGGGGCCCCAGCTGAGGTCCTTGGCTGGAGGAGCCTGGAGGAGTGAGGGAACTGTTTTGCCTTTAGAAACTGGGGATCTGGGCTGAGGCTGGGGCGCTCACCCCAGACAGACTTGTCTGAGCACACCTCTGCTGCGGGAGGGACAGGGCCTCCTGCCCCCTTGCCCTGGGGGAGACCCTCTGAGCGGGACATGCAGCGCTGATTCTGGGGAACCCTAATCTGAGGGGGGAGGAGCAGCGATGGCTTGGGGACCCCTCAGTTTGATGGAGAGATGAGAGATAATGGAAACCCAGAGAGCTGGATCCGCACAGCAACACAGGACCATTCCGGGCCAGACAGAACCAGAGATCCCCAGCTCTTACCAAGGCTGGGCTGCAAGGAGCTGCTCGATGCTTTGAATAACTGGAAGAAAAGAGGAGAGAAGGAAAGAAGGAAGGAGGGAGGGAAGGGAGAAAGGAGGACACGGAGCTCGAGGGGACAGAGGGGACAGAGGGGATGGAGCCGTGAGGCCCTGGGCAGCTTCCGGAAGGCTCCGGGATGCAAGGACCTTCACTCACCCTGGGACTCTGGACGCTCAAGGCCTCTGGCGTTTCTTTCGACCGTCTCTCCGGGACCCTGGGCCCAGCCCCTCTGAGACGCCAGCTTACTTCTACCTGCCTCAGTCTCCCACTAATATTTTGGGGAGACTCTCTCCTAGCAGCCAAGGGCTGTGAGGGACTCTTTCTCTGCCCCCCCCCCCCCACCCCAAGAGCTTACTTGGCTTTTGAGGAGGAAGCAGGGTCCTCAGTGGGGGGTGGGGGGTAGCCAGAGCCCCCCTACTTCTCAATATCTGGCCCCCTCCTCCCCTCCCCAGGTCCAGGAAATGGTGGCCTGCCAGGCTGTCTCCTCCCCACACCATCCTGGTCCTCGGCACAGGGAGGAGGGCAGAGCTGGATGATGACCGTGGGGAGAGCCACCCCATCATCCCTGCATCTGACCCCAGGCCCCGGCGCTGGGCTGGGGGCTGCTGTGCGGGAATCAGGAGGAGGGAGCCCCTGGGGTGTGTCTGGGATCCAGCCATTCCCAGGTAGCCTGCTTGGCTGCAGCCTCAAAAGCCAGGCTCAGAGAACCCCCAGGGTGAGCGGGTGGGTGGGGAGCAGGCTCCAGGCCACTCCCTCTTGATGGTTCCAGCATCTCAGACCTGCTCTGCCTCCCTGTGCCCTGGGCCTTATCTTGCAATCAAAGGGGGGGAAGGGGGGACCAGTGGGTCCCCAAATCAGAGGCTGGTTCTCTCCTATTTGTCTCTCCATCTGACTGGTTCCAGCTTCAAGGAAGAGGGAGGTGGTGGGTGTGAGCAAGGACAGACGATCTAGAATTAAATCCTGATGGTGGGAGGGCTCCTCCCCTCCTGGGTGGAAGGAAGATGGAGGCTCTGGAAGGCTGGAGGGGGCGGGCCAGCTGCTGGGTGAGGAAGGCCCATCCGACCCAGATCAGCAGGCGGAGCAATTGCTCCCATGGCCGCATGTGCGGTTGATTGACACCCTTCACCTCAAAGAGGGGCTGCTTGAGTTTGTGAGCACTTTACAGCTGACCCACGCACACACCTGATTCCACTTCGACCCGACAACCCTGGGGCGCAGGCAGGAGCGTGGGGAGTGTGTCCCCACTCTGTCGGGGAGGAAGCGGAAGGGAGCACCTGCGGTCCAGGCCCGGTGCCAGGTCCGCGACCCCAGGCCCCTTCTTTCTCACTTTGTCTTGGTGTTGATCACATTGGGAAACAGTTCGGTTTGGTCCTCAGAGCCAGAAACACCGCGGGGCCCTCGGGGGGAGGCTGTGTGTCTGGTTCAGACTAGGGGACAGGGCCAGCGAGGAGCGAGTGGGATCGTCCTGGGCTGAGCCCAGGCCTCTCCCCATCCTAACGCAGCGGTCAGCCCCTCAGAGCTGGGGCCGCAGCGGCCTCTGCACACAGACTTCCTCCTGGGGAGGACCCACAGGCGAGCTGCCCTCTCTCCTCCAGGGGCAGGGCCCGGCAGCCCCAGCCAGCATCTTGTGGGGGAGTGGGGGGCACCCTGCCTCTGGTGAAGTGTTTCCCCACTTTGTCTGGGGCCTCCTGGGGGCTGGTGGGAGGCATGGGGTCCTGGTCTGGTCCCAGGCAGCCCTCCATGGGTGGATGGGAGATGGGAATGGGAGATAGGATCTGGTGCCAGTTACCCTGGGAGCCGAGTGCCAGCGTGAACCCCTGCTGGCGGCTGGCCAGGCCACTCCAGAACACATTTTCCTCTGGGTGACAGCCTCCTCCCCACGCTGACCCCTGGCAAGAGACCATTCCCCTCCACGCCCACCCAACAACCCAGACACCTCCCCTCCCCACCTGAGAACTCCATCTTCTCCCTCCCTGCCCTGTTTGGAGCTCCTACTAATTCCAGGCACCTGGTGGGTACTGGACTCAGGTGATCTCATTACATCTGCTGAGCGTAGGTACCATCACCCCCCATTTCAGGGCCGAGGGGCTGAGGCCCAGGGAGGTAGAGGGATTCTGAGGCACATGGACAGTGTATAAGGGAGCGATGGCCCCTGCCTCCGAAAGGGACCTGCGTTACTCAGGTCGCTAACGCTGGGGGAAGGAAATACTCAGACATTTTGAGGACGAGTGGACTCGGACTCCAAGTTGACTTTGTTAGCGGGGAACCTGAAGTGCCATGGCCCCGCTGTCATGTCTGGGAGGGAGGTGATCAGTGGGATTCTGGGTCCACAGACCCAGCCGCTGGTCACGTCAATGGCCCCTGCGTGGATATCTGGAAGGGACATTCTTAGGGGTTGGCAAGTCTTTCGTTTCACACTGTTCTCCTGGCCTGTGAGGTGCGAGCATCATGGCAAATGGAAGCCTCTGAGACTGCCTCCCGCTTCCCGCCAAGATCATATAAATTGTATAGATCACACCCCAGGGACAGGGACAGCGATGAAGGCCAAGACAAACACACCGGCGGGTTTGGTACATCGCTGAGCTTACCACGGTCACACAGCCAGGGATCTGGCAGAGGTGGGATTCCGCCAGTCAGGCCCAAGGAGGTGCAGGGGGAGGGGACGCTGCAGAGGAAGCCTGGAGCACGGGGAGGGCTTTGAATGTCCTGCCAAGGAGCTTCCGCTTGATTTTGTAGGTGAAGGTTTTTAAATTTTAAAAAAAATTAATTTTTTTATTGATTTCACAAAGGAATGGAGAGAGAGAGAGAGAGAGATGATGAGAGAGATTCATTGATCAGCTGCCTCCTGCATGCCCCACACTGGGGATCGAGCCCGAAACCCGGGCATGTACCTTGACCGGGAATCCAACCATGACCTTCTGCTTCATATGTTGACGCTCAACCACGGAGCCATGACGGCTGGGCGGTGAAGAGTTTTTAAACAAGCAAGTTACATAGCAAGAACAGAGAGCCAGACTGCCTAGGTCCAAATCCTGCCCTGATCACCTAGCTGTGTGACCTTGGGCAAGTGACTTAACCTCTCTGTGCCTCGTATTCTCGTCTGTAAAAAGGGAATGGTAATAGTGTCTACCTCCTAGATTGCTATTAGGATTAGGTGAGTTAATGGGCCTAAGGCACTTTGGGCAAAGTGCATGACACACACTGAGCACTTTATGCTTGCATTAGTGCTGGTGGCTCCTAACTAGACACCTCCCTTCCCCCCCGCCCCCCCTTCTCTCTTTGAGGAATGAAAGATGCTGCCCTGAGTAACGGAGCCGGTCACCTGCTGTGGGCAGAGGCCACCCTGTGCCCTGCGAGCTGCCTGAAGCCCCTGCCCATCTTTTGTCTGGTCGGTGCCTGGGGGCAGAAGATGCATTTGAGTCACCTGGGGGAAGGAAGGCAAAATGGAAAATGGCGAAGTGATGTGAAACAGGCTTCCTAAGGCGTGCACGTGGCCCTCCATGTGAAGAGGCGTGAAGATGTCTCCTTGTCCAGGCGGTGGGGCGAGGGGAGTTGGGGCGAGGGGAGTTGGGGCCAGCCTCCAGCAGGAGGGCAGGAGGAGCTGGCTGAGAAGGGGGGCGGGTATGGGGGGGGGGCAATGGAATGAGGGGGTGGGTGGGAGGGGATGAAACCCACCCAGCGGGGAGGCTGAGGGCAGGCCTGCAGGCAGAGGAGGCTTGGCAGGCTGAAAGGCAGAGACAGCGCCCCAGCCCAGGTGGGGAGATGAAAGTGTCTGGAGACGCTCCCGCGCCACCTGTCGTGTCCCCTAATCCCCGATGGCTCCTCCAGGGGCTGGGGCACTCTCCCCAGAGCTCATGGCTCCCTCGCCGGCCCCCTCTACCTCTCAGGAACATGCCCCACCCACCCCCACTGGAGCCAGGACTGGGGCTGTGGACAAGAGGCAGACAGAGCTCACAGATCAAGGGGCTGGTCTCCTGGGTGAGCGGGGCTGGAGGGGTGTCCCAGGGCTTAGGAGCACATGGCTATTCCTGATGGTGGGGGGGGGGGGTGGGGAAGGCCGGCCTCCTCAGCTGCAGAAAGAGGGGGCATCTCCTGGTGGGAATCCATAGCAAAGTTGCCTGGTCCTTCCCTCCCACCCCTTTCCTCCTCCCCCCCCCCCCCCCCTCCTGCCTTTTATTCTTTTTCTAGCACTGAGCACTGTGCCTGACATGTAGTAGGGATTTAATAATTATTTGACTTCATAAGCAGAGCTAAGAATGTGAATTCTATGGCTTCTGTTATGACCCAATGCCAGGACCCAGCTCCTTGGCAGGAATGGGGATGGGGCTGGGGATGGGGGCGGCGGGGGGTGGGGGCATTGAGACATGAGGCAGGGGTCGGGGATCTTTCCCAGGCGTGTCTACTCCAGAGTCCCAGAGATGCCATGCTCTGCCCCAGCCTCCGGCCTTTTCTGAACCTGGGAGCGAGGGGAGCCCTGGAATCGGGAACAGGGTAACTCTGAGGCCCGGGCACGTTGCCTTCCATCCCCCCTCTGGCCTCCTCCTCTATGAAGTCTTCAGGACTTTAATTTGCCTGTTGTTTGAGGTTAACCGCCTTCCTTAATGAGGCTGGGGAGGAAGGTGGCAGGTGGGACGAGAAACTCCTGCAGGGGCGGGGGGTGTGATGGCTTCCCTCGGAGGCCCCTGGGTGGGTGTGTGGGTGGGGAAGGAGGAGATGGTGACAGCCAGCGCACCATCTTGTCCTCCCAGGCAGGGCCCGTGGGAGAACACCATGGTTCTCGTGGGGTGGGGCAGGGGAGAAGACCGCCTAACCCACTTCCCTCTGCCTCCTGGAAGCTCTGTTCAGCCAAGGTTTCAAGACAGCAAACTGGAATTGCAGCAGGGAGCTTCAAGGGCAGGGAAGACTTCCACCAGACCCGGGTGGTGGAGGATTCTGAGGGTGTGGGGACAGACCTAATGGGAGTCTAGGGCAGCGGTCGCCAACCGGTGGTCCGCACACCACTGGTGGTCCGTGAGGTCCGAAAGGTTGGCGACCGCTGGTCTAGGGGGTCAGCCATGCAGGGACTCTGCAGCCTCCTGTGGGTTCAGGTGAGGATCGCAGAGTCTGAGTGCGGACAGCTGGGCTGCCTTCTCAACCTGCAGCCAGGCATGCATACAGCCCAGGTGTGCAGGAGAGTCGGTCTCCACATTCAAGTCTACGTGTCCGTGTGTGTGTGTGTGTGTGTGTGTGTGTGTGTGTGTGTGTGTGTGTGTGTGTCCGAGAGAGGAGAGAGGAGGGAGCAGCCTCCTCCATCAGACTAGGGGCTCCCATGGCAGGGCTGTGTCTCCTGCATAAACTGGGGGCTCCCTGAGGGCCCCAGTGCTCTGTTCCTGCCTACAGAGGGTGCTCACTCTGCTCACAGCTGGTCCCCGAGGCCCTGAGCCCCTCCCCCTCTCTGTTCTCTGTCTACCCACACTCTCCCTTCCTTATGCGCGCGCGCGCACACACACAGACACACACACACGCACATGCACACGCACACGCACCACCAGGAGACTCCCTTTGAAGTCTTGCTGAGTCGTGTTGTTCTTATGACAGAGTCAACAGGTTGGCGGAGCCAGGGGCTGGGGCCTGGTAATGAGTCTCTTCCGGGGGAGGGGGCCGTGTGGGGCTCCCATCAGATAAGGCAGCCCTTTGCTGCCTCCCCATTTGCTACTTTAATGAGGGACGCAGCTGAGAGACAGGTGGAACCAGGCCCGCCTGAGCACGGCACCTGCCTTCCATCCTGGCTGAGATGTGTGGGGTGGCCCCACGACCTCCAGGGTCCCACCAAGTCCTGTGTCCAAGAAGGTCTTAGAGCATCCCTCCCACCTCCGACGGAAGGCAGGGGCCGTGGCTGCCTCTCTCCCTCCACGCAGAGCCTTGTCCCGCTGTTAGGGGAAGGGCTTGGGTCCGACGCTGAGGAGCTTCCCGGGTCATAGGGGCACATGACATGAACGTGCCTGCTGGGGCCCGGAGTGGGGGACGGTAGGGGGTGACTCCCCTGCTCCAGGCTTCGGAGGGCCTCCCTGCTGATGCGGCCCTGGCGATGTGGGGGGGGGGCATGGATGGGCAATGGACAGGAGAGGGAAGAAGGAGGCTCAAGAGTCAGCACTGAGAACGACCTGAGGGTCAGATACAGCAGGAAAGGGAAACCACTGGTCCTCTCGGGCTCGTCCTCGTCCAGCGCAATTCTCAGGTCCTAGGAAAATGCTGGGGAGAGAGAGGCCCACCGACCATGCTCAGCTCGGCCCGGCCCCTCGGGGGTGACCGGGAGAGCGGCACAGTCCAGCTGCTGGTGAGTTGCACCACCGACCTTCATGGGAACGTCAGGAGGGCGCCCGGGATGCTCCTCCTGCCTCCGGCCCGCTCGCTCGCTCCCTGGCTTCACCGGGAGGCTGCCTCTGGAGTCGGATTCCCAGGCTTGAATCCTAGCATCTCCGCTTGCTTGCTGTGTGGTCTTGGGCAAACGCCTGCCTCAGTTTCCCCACCTATAAAACGAGGATAATAATTACAGTACCTCTCTCACTGGGACACGGGATGGGATAATCCCCGCAAAGCTCTTAACACGGGGTCTGCCTTGCCTTGGACTCTGGCGATCCCTCCAAAGGCCCCTCTCACATTCTCACTTCTCCGCTCTCCCCCGGGGGTTCTTTCTGCTGTCGGCCCTCCATCCGGCCCCTGACTGGGACAGTGCCGCCTTTCCAGCCCACGTGGGGAAGCGGGGTAGGTGGGCGTGTTGGTCCTTTCTGGCCTCAGTTTCTCTCTTCTTAAATGCTAGCTCCCTGCTTCCCCCCTTCCCACCCCCCGCACCCCCACCCCCCAAGCCTGCATGGTGAGATAATGTCTAAGAGATACTTGGAGGTACTTGGAGGAAGAGGCCAGACAGTGAGTGACCAGAGGTGATTATCTGGGGTGACTAAAGCCGTGGTTTCCCTGCCCCCAGCCCAGGCAGGAGGGAGGGGGACGTCTGAGGTCACGTTCCAGAAGGAACGTCCCGAGAAGGGCTGGGCCTGGGGAAGCCTCACTTAGGGCGGAGGGAAGGGAAGAAGCCGGAACTCTGTCTCAGGTGTATTTTCACAGAAAAGAAAAACCACCAGCAGCCATCACCCATCTGGTGCTGGAGGGGCCTCCAGGTCAGGGAACTGGCCAAAATGGGCTCCCCAGCTCTCAGCCTGGCCTTGGACAGCCAGGCCCTCTCCAGCTCTCAGCCGGCTCCCCCCTCCCCCCGCTATGGACACTCCTGTCTACACTTGCCCTTGGCCTTCTCCCCCTCACCTGCCTCTCATTTTGGACCTAATGCCCTCCTAGCACCTTCCCATCCTGCTTCCTTCCCTGGGGACCTTTCCTAGGTCCAGGTGCCCCCTGCCCGTGGTAGACCCAGTCTCTGCCTCTCTCTGCATCTCCTCTGCCCGTCCAGCCCCCAGAGTCCTGGGCACTAGAAAGTTCCCCAATGGGGGTGGGGCGGGGCGGGGCAGGGCGCTGATCTCTCCTGTGACTCCCCCAGCCTCCTCTCCCTGGGAGTGAGCCAGCCTGGGGAAGGCATGCAGTTCCTACACAGGCCTCTGGGTGCTGCCCGACAGCTGTGGTAGGTCCCTCCGGTGAAGGGCCCGCCCCCACCCCCACCCCCCCATCCTCCCCGGCTGGTACTCGCCTTCACTCTAACCCTCCTCCTGCTCCCCAAAAGGAGCCGCCTTCGTTTATAAAAGAGGATCAGCCACTAATGCTAAATATTTCCAAGAACATCATCTTACTTTCCTAGTCGTTAGTCTTGCTGAATCCCATTTTACGCCCGGGAAAGCGGAGGCACAGAGAGGTCAAGGGGCTTGCCGCAGGTTGCACAGAGGGGGAGAATCCTGACAAAGCCTTGGGAAGACAAGAATGAGCTTGTGGAGCTGGGTGTGGGGAGCAGACACTCTGGCTTGTCCTGCTCACTGGGTACCGTGAAGGGGAGAAGGAGAGGGGCGGGGGCTGGTGGGTTTCCCGCCCAGCCTCTGCTGCGGTCTCACTGCGAAGCCTTGGGCAAGGCTCGTCTCATACATTAGCGAGCCTTCCCACCCACAGGTGTGCTGGGAAACGCTTCAAGGCCCTTTGGAACAGTTGTGGACAGATCACGAGAATTCTCGCCTCCGAGTCCACAGTGTTTTACAAAGTATCCTACTTTAAAAAGATATCAGCCTGTAAGAACATGTAATCAATAACTTCAAAATGCAATGGGTATTTAATGTTAGAGCGTGCCTTTAACATTTATGTAAAACGTTTTTTGTGCTCTCTCCATAGAAACCTATCTGGCCCCTGGGTACAGCCAGCAATACAACCCCTGGTCCGCAATGTGTTAAGGGCCGTGTTGGGTGAGGGCCCCTCGCCTCCTATGTTCCGTGTCAGGGTCTCTGCGCTCTCCCTGTCACTCAGGCTTCTGCGCAGACCCTCTCCTGGAGCTGCGTGAGGGAGAGAGGGAAGGAGAAGGGGGCCGGCCCTCACCGGCCTGGGAAGGAAGTGGAGGGAGGGGAGTCTGAGGGAAGAACGTCTGGTCTACAATGAGTTGCATCATGGAGGGGGCTTCGTCCTCCTCCCTTTTCCCTCCCTCCACATTGGGCCTCTTGCTCCCTCCCCTCAAACCATACCAGCATTGTCTGAGCAGGGCTTGCAGGGGGTGACAGCAACTCTGAGGGGGGCACCACGTGGTCGGAGGGTGTCAGCCTGAGTTTGCGGAGTTAGGTTTTCACGAGCATATGTGTGGATGCCCTACCCCAGCTGGGCTTCGTTCCAGGCCTTCTGAACTAGATTCCCAATTCTCCGCGAAGCTCCTCCCCACGCCGCACACTCCCCTGAGACCCTGGCCTCCGGTCTCCCCTCCACAGGCCCTGTGCGTGGCGGCTGAGTTGGGCCTGTTGCATGGCTGAGGCATGGTCTCTCCCACTGCACCAGCGCCCCGGGGGCAAAGAGCAGACTCTTGCTTCTTTAAACGCCCGCCTGGGCTGGAGCAGGTGCTCTGTTGATATTCAATGGAGCTGAAACTGATGGGAGCACAGCCGGGGGGTAGGGGGTAGGGGGGCAGCCCTCTCCTTGGGGTGCCTGCCCTACCTCCTCCCCTCTACCCTGTAAGTTATGTTCAGTAAAAAAAGGTTACATTTTATGCCCGGCCAGCGTGGCTGAGTGGTTGAGCATTGGCCTATGAACCAGGAGGTCACGGTTCCATTCCCCGGTAGGGCACATGCCCAGGTTGCGCGTTCAATCCCCAGGGGGGGGGCCTTGCAGGAGGCAGCCAGTCAATGATTCTCTCTCATCATTGATGTTTCCATCTCTCTCTCCCTCTCCCTTCCTCTCTCTGAAATCAACACAAATATATTTTTAAAAAATGGTTGTTTTAGAAAGTACTAAAGGGCTACACGCTCATGATATAGAATTTCTGTGAACAATACCGAGTGCAGAATAAAGAGTGCTCCAGGAACCCATCCCTCCGTCAGGTCACCGTGGTTAACGCTGAGTGCCTCCTTCCAGACGCTCCTAAGCCTTAAACAAGTTGTTTTCAACATAAACGGGGCTTCACTAACAAACAGTAATCGAATAAACAGTTCCTCAACCTGTTTCTGCCTCGTTCCCCGTCTGTGTAAACGGAGCGGCCTCGTGGTTAAGGGCAACGGAGTACACACTGTGTGGTCACACTCTAAGCGGGGTAACGTCTCTTATCAGGGGCATCTGGGCAGTCTCCCACTTCACACCCTCACAGGTGATGTTGAACAGGACGCTTGTACACATGGGTTCGTGGGCGCACGCTCTGTACCACGAACTCCTTGGACACAGAACAGCTGTGCCAGTGGGCATGCTCGTTAAACCTGATAGATGCTGCCTCAGTGTGCGCACATTGGTCACCCTCTAGGGGAAGACATCCTGTCGTCCCCCCCCCCCACCCCCACAACCGCCCCTGTAACTCTGGGGGCGGAGTCTGCCCATTTAGGAAGTCCTTCCTCAAATCTGACCCAAATCTTCTTGGGTGGAAATGGAGCTGTTCCCTCCCCAACCCGCTGGGCAGGGTCTTCCTCTGTGGGCGGCACTCAGCTGGCGGGGTGGTCTGGGAAGGCAGCTCCCTCCCCGTGGAGTGAGGTGTGTGCGCTGGGGGTTCGGGAAGCATTTCTCTCCTCTCCTTGTTGTAAGCTTCATGCAGAAAAGGGGAGCAAGATCAAGCAGGGTCCCGGCAATCAGACTGACGTGTTCACTGAGAGCTGGGGGTCATGGTCCTAACGCCTAAGAAGTTCATGGAAATACTCTCAAGGCTGGACGTTTCAGAGCGTTTCCCAGATGCATACGGAGTCTTCTCTCGGGAGGCGAGCTGGGATCATCTCTACGATGGGGCTGGGATCATCTCTACGATGGGGCTGGGATCATCACCTCTACGATGGGGCGAGGGAGTGGAGGCTGCGCTGGGCGGAGACTCGGTGTCCTTTCCTTAGCTGCCTCTGGCGTTCGCTCCTGCCCCTGCCATTCTGGTCGGGCTGGAAGGCTGTGTGGAGTCACTCTGTGTGCGTGCGTTCGTGCGTGCGTCTCCATACTCACCTGGCAGCTCAGAATGCCCAGGTCCTTGGGGCTAAGAGGGTCAAAGGATCGGCATTAACCCTTCATGGGTTCACCTGACCCAAGGGGCTGTGGGTTCTCTGCCAAAGAACAGCCAATAGATCCAGTCAAAGGCAGAACCTTCAGGACAGCACCCCAACTCATTCCTCTGATCTTTGCACCCCGAGTGCCCATTCATGCACCCCCAGGTACCGAGACCCACCGTCTCCTGGGCCCAACGCGTGTGTGTCCTGGAACAGACGAGAGACCAAGCCCCCACAGTGGGATAAGTGCTCTGACTGGAGAAGCAGCAGGAGAAATCCAGGAGAAACTCGCTCCATGTGCTGTCACCTCATTACCCCTCATTGACGTGGCTCCTGGCCCTCGAAGCAAGCCTGGGGAAGTCCCAGGTGCCAGGAGCAAAGACCTGGTGGTTTCCACCAGGAGCCAGAAGGCTGGATTCTGACTCGGGACCGTCTGATCGCAAAGCCCTTGCTCCTTGCACCATTCTGCCACAGACAACAGCACGGGCAGTGGGAGAGGGGCAGGCCAAGGATGCTTGGTACATGTCTGGTGCATGGATGAGCGAGTGCAAGAGCCAATGCCTGAATACCCCGCATAGCAAGTGTCTGTGTCATGTGGGGCTTTTCCTGAAGTCGCTGAGCCTCTCTTGATGGCATAGAGCAGTGGTCGGCAAACTCATTAGTCAACAGAGCCAAATATCAACAGTACGACGATTGAGATTTCTTTTGAGAGCCAAATTTTTTAAACTTAAACTTCTTCTAACGCCACTTCTTCAAAATAGACTCGCCCAGGCCGTGGTATTTTGTGGAAGAGCCACACTCAAGGGGCCAAAGAGCTGCATGTGGCTCGCGAGCCGCAGTTTGCCGACCACGGGCATAGAGGATGCCTTGTCCATGTTGGAGGTCCCAGTCTGGAACAGAGGAGGGACCCGGTGAATACGTGAATGGGCGAGTGAATGAATGATGAAGCCACCGAGAAGGCCTGCTTCAGTAAAGCTTCCTCATGTCCCACTCAGGGACATCTCATCAGGAGACCAGCCTACTGGCTGGAGGCCCCTCCCCCTCCAGCTCCTTCAGGAAATTCCACTCTCACCCAGACTGAGCATAGCCTTGAGGAGACAGAGAGAACCCTAGCTCCTCCAGAGACCTGGGGGTGGAAAGGCTGGGCAGGGATGGCTTAAACTATCATTGTGGCCCTGGCCAGTTCGGCTCAGTAGATGGAGCATCCGCCTGTGGACCGAAGGGTCCCGGGTTCGATTCCGGTCAAGGGCATGTACCTCGGCTGCAGGCTCCTACCCGGCCCAGGCCCTGGTTGGGGCTCGTGCAGGAGGCAACCAATCTCACATCGATATTTCTCTCTGTCTTTCCCTCTCTCTTCCACTCTCTTTAAAAATTAATGGGAAAATATCCTCGGGTGAGGATTTAAATTAAAAAAAGATCACTGTGTCCATCCTCCACATCCACACCAGCCCTCCCCTGTCCTTTGCCCCTCAGACAGGCAGGCAGGCAGGACCCCTTCTAAATCAGCACAGTCCTGGCACCCAGTGGGCTTGCAACAAACATTAACGAGTGAGTGTCCAATGAAGGAAACAGAGCCTTGGGTAGGGTCTTGGTTACTCAGGTCTCTTGCCACCTGGAACTTCCCCCTCCAGTCACACTGTGCTCCCTGGAGCTGCAGGAGGCTTGAAGGTCCCCCTAGGAAGTGCTCACTGAGCTGGTGCCTTGCAGAGATTCCTGAAATATCTCAGCATCACTGATGGGCCTGGGGGTGGGGACCCGGATGGGAAGGCAGTATGAAGTACAGGTGTCTGGGTCCAGGGAGTTACAACAGGGAGATGGGGGATCTGCATTTGAACAAGTGCTCTCCTGATTCTGATCCAAGGCCTGCATGTTGAGAAACAAAAGCTCATTGAATGCTGGGAAAGCTTTGTCTCTCCAAGAGGGACGGTGTTTTGTTTCTAGGGAAGAAGATCCTAGAGCCATGGAACTCTCAGGGGCTTGAGCTTGGTCCATTAGAGCCCACCCCACACTTGCTGAGACCTACTCTGTACCAGCAACACAGTAGGGGGAGGGGGCTGGCTGGGGGGGCGGGAGAGACAGGGCAGCTCACAGCCCAGAGAGGGGAGAAGGACCCAGGTGACAGGTGAGAGTGTTCTAAGCCCAGAGCTGGGCTTGCCATGTCCCCTGGGCCCATGTGGGGACTCCAGCTTACCTCTGTCTGAAGGTCCCTTTGTTGGGTCTACACGAAATCTCTCTTGTTGCAAAGGATCCTCTAGTAGGGGTCATGCAAAAGGCCGGGCCCTTTCTTAGATCTAACACAGCCTAGGCCCAGGGAGCAGGAGGGATCCAGGGGATAGAGGGACAGTGCCCCCATCCTGCCTGAACCCCCACAGGGTGAGGAAGGAGGGGATGGTGACCAGGCAGTCAGTCACATCCTAAGGTTGTACCTCCTGGGCTCATCTCAGCCTGAGAACCGCTCTCTCCTTTCTCCTCAGAGAACACTTCCCTCCTCCCTCACAGTCATCCATCTGTTGGGGAAGTTCTTCTTGATGTCTAACTTCAAGCTTTACTGCTTATAAGCAGGACATCCTCCCTCTCAGGCCGGGAAAGGGAAAAATCTGACCCCCTGCTTGTCCTGCTTCCGAAGTCTATTAACCATGCCCCACCGTCCCGGCAAGCCACGTTCCTCACTGGCCCCCTGGGTGGAGATGCTCCCGGCTCCCTCGTTCCTTCTCCCATGTGCTTCACCTGCCTTCTCTCCTCCCCCACACTTCTCCCATTCCCATCCCCTGTGGAATGTAGGGAACCTCCAGTTCCTCCCCACACCCTCCCCTGGAACTCCAGGCTGATGGGGGGTGGGGGGGACGGGGACTGGGAGGAGGACCAGTTTTTCCAGCCCTGAGACCAGCCTGCTCCCCGGGGGCTTTTCCAAGCCCAGTAGGATGGCAACCAGGGCCTCCAAGGAATGTGGCAGATCCGGCTCTCGCTGCCACAAAGAGCCAGGGCATCCCTTCTACCCTCAACCCCCTCCCCCGGCTCCCGGAGGCTGGGGAACCTTTCCGAGACCACTCCACGTGGCCAGGCCACCCCGCTTTCCTTCCCCCTGGTCGGGGACGTCCTCCGGTGGGCCCCCTCTGCCCTGACACATTTCCTGCTCCACACAGGGCCCCTGCTCCTCACCCGCCCTTTCTGTCCAGCCTGAGGTCTGTCCCCGGGAGGACTTCTCAGATCGAGGGGTCACTGCTCCCTTCAGAGTGGAGGTGCCCCAGGTGTAAGGACCCGGCCTATTTCAGGCACTGCCTATGCTCAGGGCCGGCACAGTCCGTGCTCAGTCAATGCCGCCCACCTGCCTGGCGGGACCGCTGCACTGAGCGCCGGCAGGTAAATCCATCAGCAGAGGCATGGGCTGGCCCAAGAGCCAGGCTCTCCACAACGCATGCCACCCAGGGCCTGAAGAGCTGCAGTGGGGAGCCCTCCCCAGTCCTTTGGCCGCTCCACCCCCTCACCTCCTATTGTGTTTCCCCAGCATCAGCCCAGGACTCTCCCCTCCCCCTCACCTCCTTTGTCCCACCCTGTCCCTGGCCCAGGATATGGGAGCCACTTCCCTCTGCTTCTTCCCACTGCTCCTGGGAGCTCTCTCCTCCCGGAGGCCTTCCCACTTTTCTCCCTCAGTGCGTCTTCACCAGATGTGGCCACCAGCCAAGGGCCTCCCTGACCCTTCGGCCTCTGCCTGGGGGCTTGGAGTCCCCTCTGGTAGACGTGTGGTCAGTCTGAATGCTGGAGATCACTTTGGGGTGAGCCGCAGGTGCAGCAGCAGGTGTGGGACGGGGGCAAACACTGAGCCCTACAAGGCCAGGACCCACTCGGTTTGCAAGGGTCCAGTCCTACCCACGTCGTATGTGCTTCTCCATATGTAGTCTCCCCCACTAGAATAATATGAATGCTAATGACACCTCGCATTTCTTGAACACTTACTATGTGCCAGGCTCTGCGCTAAGAACTTTACATGGTATTTCATTTAATCCCCAGAACAAGCTGATGCGGTAGGTACTATCGTTATTCCCATTTTACAGACAAGCAGACGGAGGCTATTTCCTCATTTTAAGCCCCAGGCCCTAGCCCGGTCCTGAGCACCAGGTGCTACCTGCAGGGACATGCAGATGTTCACCCGACGTGTGGTCTGGGGAGGGGCAGGGAACTCCATGCTGAGAGGGGGCCTAGGCCAACTCTCTCAACTCCAAGGATTCCACAATCCAAAGGAGCCAGTGCCAGACTTGGGACGGGCTTACCCTCGGCTAGTTTCCTAAGAATTCCAGAAGGAGGAGAAGATAGTCAGCTGGAAAAACTTGTGGACAAAGCTAGGTGTAGCCTCCTGAGGCCCTGGAACCCAGTCTGCCCCTACCTGGCCAGGGAGCTCTGTGGGTGTGCATGTGGGTGAATGGGTGTGTGTAGGCACCAGGGTGGAAGAATGGCTGGGATGAGCTGCCAGGCTCTCTGTGTCTCGGATCCTGGATCCTATGTCTCAGGTCTTGCTCCGGAGGCCCTGAGGAGTCCCTTTTGGGTGGGGCTGCTGTCAGGCCTGTGCCGTGATGTTCTGAGCAGAGGGCGGGGTGCGGCACAAGCCCTGACCTGGTTGGGCAGGTTGGCCCACCCTGAGTGGCACCTGTGACCAGGCGCCAACCCCACCCACCGCCCTTTGAAGTCATTCAGCCTGCACTGGAGGCCCAGCCCCTCTGCTGGGTCACCTCCCTGAGACGAATTGGGGTCCTCTCAGGAAAAAGCTCCCCTTGCCGGGGCCAGCTCCCGTGTGGGAGGGGGACAGCAGGCCTGGGCCTGGCTGGAGGAGGTGGCGGCCTGCCTGTATGGTCTCTGTGGAGATTGGCAGAGGCCAAGGCAGAGGGGACTGAGCAGGGGGGAGGGGGGAGGGGCTAATGAAGGGAGAAGGCCTAAAGTGGAGGGGAAACACTGAGGAGAGGGGATTCTGCCAGTATGGTGGGGGCTTGTTGAGGAGCCGCCGTCCCCCCAACGGCCCACTACGCTCAGCCCATGGGAAGTCCTGTCTAGCAGCACAAGCGGGTTGGGGTATCTTGGTCCCCACCCCCGCTCCCTTGCATTGCTCTGCAGTTGGCATCTCTGTCTAATGGAAGGTGTTGGGCGCTTGCAGCTTTCACACAAGCCCCTGGAGAGCCCCCACCTCAGCACTCACTCTGACCCTCACCCTGCTCAGCAAGCCTTAGCCCAGAGCGAGCAGCCCCTGCCTCTGTCTGCAGCCCTGCGGGGGGGGGGGGGGGGGGGGCCTGGGTTAGCACAAAAAGCCACCCCAACTTCAGGCCGGACTTGGACCGTGCAGACCCCAGGCCTGTGCTGCACCAAAACCCATCTCTTTCTCCCCAGCACAGCCCAGTGGCTTGGGCCCCCCCCCCCGCCCCCCCCTCTGCCCCACCCCACTCTGAGCAGATTTCTAATCCGCCAGGAGCCTCCTCGGAAAACCATGAGGCAGCCAGGCCCCAGCCCGTGGGCCTCTCCTCGCCCTCCGCACGTGGGCTCAGAGCCTGTGCCGCCCAACTCTGCGGTCCTGGGCGCTGGGCCCACGCGGACCCCTGTGTTTTGGCCCCGCCGCCTGATTTCTGCTGCAGGCAGATGTCTACTTAGATCCACGGCCCCAATGCCGGCCCCGTGTCTCCTGGACTGGCCTCTCTCCTCCCCCGCCAGGCCCTGACCAGTTTGAGTCCTCACCACCTCCTCCCGCAATTTTGGGGGTGGCTGGGGACACGCTGGCTTCCTGCTCTGGGTGGGGCCGGAGTTGTGGGGCTGGTGGTGGGGTGACAGTCTCCCCTCCTGGGCTGGGCTCCTCCTTGTCCTGTCCTACCCTGCCCCACCATTGAATCCTAGGCGGGCACCCCAACCATGGCCTCCTGCCTTCTCCCTGGTCGCCCCACTCTCCTTCCCAACCCTGTGAATTTCTCTCCCCACTGGAAGGCCGCCCGAGGGCCACACCCCTCCTCCTGGTAGCCCACGTTACTGCCCACCGTGATGGCTCCGGGGCGGAGACCGGGTTTGTGCTCTGGCCCTGGGCCAGCGGCTTGACCTCTCCCGAGGCTGTTTGTGCAGCTGTCAATAGGGCTATTGACCCCACCTGTCTGTTAGGGTGTTAGGGAGCTTGGCCCAGCAAGTGCTGATCTAATGATGTAGCCACCGAGTGCAGGCCCTTCAAACTGGTCAGGGACTGTCACCATCTAGCTTGTGCCCCACAGCCCTGTTGGGAGAAGGAAGAGGAGGGGAGGGGAGAGGGGAGAGGAGGGAAGAGGAGGAGAGGAGAGGAGAGACCTTTGTGCTTCACAGATCATACTAGACCCCTGAAGCAGGTGTTCCCCTTCCGTCATCACTGATCAGCAGCTTTGCGAGGGGTCTCCCACAGGCCCAGGTGGCCGTAGACGTGACATCTCACTGATTTCTCCCAAACGGCTCACTCAGCGATGGGAAGAAGGGGCTTAAGAAAACGAAGAGCCGGCAGTTGCTGAGCAGGCTGGGTTTTTGGAGCACATACAGTGGCGTAAGCATCTTCTAATCGAGATGGATGACAGAAACAGCAACAGAAATGTTTATTGCATGAAGCAATGTATATATGTAATTTTGGCTGGATGCTGTTTTCCTCCTCATGAAATTCCAATCTTTGTCAGTCAGGCCCGCTGGTGTGTGTGGAAGAACACAAGTCGCCATTTATTGCCGCTTACATGTGCCAGGGATGGTGCAAAGCCCTTCCCAGGCCGTAGCTCATTTAGTTTCCATTACTTATTTATTCAAGATTAATTCAAGGAAAAAATTTTTGAGCGCCTACTAGGTGCCAGGCATTATTCTGCGCCAGACTGGGGATACAGGAATCATAATTTTAAAAGCCAAAGTCTCTGCGAGTTTGGAGCTTACAGTCTAGCGAGGGAGGGAGAAAGCAGACACGTGGGGAAATGGATATGTAATGTCAGGTAGTGATAAATGCTCTGAAGAAACCTGGAGCGGTGAAAAGGGGCAGAGAGTGGTGGTGGGATGGGCCTCCTGGAGGTGGTGATATTTGGGCAGAGACCTGAGTGAAATGAGAGAGCCAGCCACTTGAATGTGGGGGGTCTAGCAATCGAGACACAAGGAATAGCAAAGTTAATGGCCCTCATGTGGGCATTTTCTTGGCTTCTGGCAGGTTGGACAGCAAGAGGCCAGGGTGTGGGAGCAGAGAGAGCTCAGGAGAGCTGCGTGGCAAGAGGCCAGATGGAGTGGGGGGAGCAGCCCATTTTACATGGGTAAACTGAGGCATGGTTAAACAACAAGTGCAGGGACTGGTTGTGGACCTGGCCTCCAGCATTTCAGTCTGCGTGCTTCATCACAGCGCTCTCTACATCCACGTGCGTGCGGCCTTCGCTCAGCCCAGGGGGAGGGGCGGGGCGGGGTCCCCTCACCAGGCCTCTGCAGGCCCTGCTACTTTGAGGTTCGCTGAGCATATGCGACAAAAAGAGGAAGGCGGGCTTCCAAGGTAATTCCAATCCCCACATTGGAGTTTCACCTGCCGCCCCAGCTCCGTGCACAGAGCAGGGCATGTAGCTGCTCAATACATGCTTGTGGAATGAGTGGAAGAATATTAGTTGGAAGTAAGAAAGCTGATTTTCTAGTGAGACCTACAGTTCCCATAAGCAGGGTGAGATTCTTGGAGACCTAAGTTCAACCCGCAGGTTTGCAGACGAGGACACCGAGGCGCCGAGTGGCGGGAGATGAAGAACGCTGCTGGGCGGGCAGATGCGGGCTGTGCCAGGCTCTGTGTTGGCGCCCGGCAGAGTTGGAACAAGGGGCCCTGTGGGAAACCCCACTGGGGGAAATCGGAGAAAAATGGGGCATGTTTGGGAGTTGGGGCTGAAGAACGTGGTCTCAGACCAGGTCTGAGCAGCAAGGGAAGAGAAGAAACAGAGACCTGATCAGTTCCCAGGAACAGTGGCCAGAGTTTCCCCCCACATTCCCTGACCTGTTCATGCTCTCCGCCCAGACCTCCCCGCCTCCTGTTCTCTCAGCCTGAGCTTCTCCAACAGACGCTGATGTGCCCGGGCCGCACGCGACGTGCTGGGGATCCCCAAAGCCATTGCACATATTTCTATGTCTGTTTGACCCAAAGGTTTTTGGAGGGGAAAATAATTTAGCCCAGCTGGCGTGGCTCAGTGGTTGAGCATCGACTTATGAACCGGGAGGTCACGATTCGATTCCTGGTCAGGACACATGCCCGGCTTGAGGGCTCGATCCCCAGTGGGGGACGTGCAGGAGGCAGCCAATCAATGATTCTCTCTCATCATTGATGTTTCTATCTCTCTCTCCCTCTCTCTCCCTTCCTCTCTGAAATCAATGAAAATATATTTAAAAACTAAAATAAAAAATATATATATTAAAAAATAATTTAACTAGAATCTGGCTTTTTATTTTAAAGTGAACTTGGAGATAATATGGAGTGAAATATGCATGTGCATATGCCCATGTCCACGAAGGGTGAACCAGAAGCTTGAAATAAACATATTTAGGAGTGAGTTGCCGTGAGTGGTGTTCCCCCCACCCAGCTCCGCTCCTTCAGGGCCCCCCAGGGAGAACTTGGAGAAATACTGCTGGCCAAGAGCCTCCGTGTTTCCTCTCCCACCATTTGGGACAGGGCTACCTCAGAATGGGGGCAGGTCAGCCATAGGGCCTGTGGAGAGAGGGCCAGGCCCGGCCCACAGGCCCCACCCCCGGCGACAAGCTGGCAGGGCCCTTCAGGGACAGGAGGGGAGGAGGGAGTGCTGGTTTCTAGGTAAAGGTGTTTGGTGGCAGCGGAAGGGAAGGGGATGAGTGTGTGTCCACAGGGCCTGGGAGGTGGCAGGTTTCAGCAAGAGGAGGCCTGAGCCACCGGCCCAGGCTGGTCCTGGCACCCAGCACTCCTCCCAAGGCCCGCTGCAGACTCATTGCGCACAGCCCCGCCACCTGGGAGAGACTGGCCCAGGTGCCAACCAGAGGGGCGGTGGGGAGGAGGTCTGAGCAGGAGGTCACTGGTTTCCAGCAGGGCAGGACCATTGAATCCTGGAGATGGGGTTGAGGGGAGGGCCTGGGCGGGGCCCGGAGGGCTCTGAGGAACTTGCTGGAGTTTCCAGGTCTTGGAGAGAGAACTTCTGAGAGAAGGAGATGACTGAGCCAAGGGCTTTCTGATCTCCCTGGTGGGAGGACTGGGCCTGTAAGGCAATGAGATTAGAGAGAGAGGAAGGGCCTGGGGCATCTCCTTCCTGGTCCTGTGGAGACAGGGTGGTGTGGGCTGGAGGACGTGGCCTGCTCTGCGTGGTGGGGGATGGACAAAGTGGCTTTAGTCTGACAACATCGACATTCTCTGGACTCTTCCAAGTGCCAGACACGGCCCTGAGGTTTCTATCTGGACTAACAATCACCCCGCGAGGGAGCTCTCTTCATAGTTTCCCGTGTTATAGACGAGGACACAGACGTGGAGGGGTTAAGCCCCTGTTCTGTCGGAAAGCCAGACGGTGCCCAGAAATCTGTAAGGAAATCAGGCAAAAGATATCAATAGAGAACCCTCCGAATTCATTCATTCGCTCATTCATGAGACAGATACTGAGTCAGCTGGCTCTGTGCGCTAGGTGCCACTACGCAAAAGGCTTAAGTGATCTACTGTAGTTTCCCCAGTGCCCCCTGGGGTAGGTTTCCCACGTTACTGGTGAGGAAACTGAGGCTCTGAGAGGTTCCCTAAAGCTCAGAATTACGTAATAATGGATTGTGGTCACAGGGCAAGCAGGCAGCAGAACCAGAATTCACACTCGAGTCAGTGCGACTCTTTGAGTCGAAGGAAGAACTCTTATTCTTAGGGACGATAAGTCCTCAAATCAACTAGGAACTGTGCAAGCAAGTAGAAGGGAGAGGGTGTTTCTACATGAAGCCAAGGTCCTGCCTTCCTCCCTTTCTGTTTCTGCTCAGCCCTGTGGAGGCCAGGTCTATGACCCCACCAGGAGGAGGCGCTCTGGTTAGCCAGGAAACAATAGGGAGGCAGGTGAGGTAGGGAGGAGCAGGAGTTGCTGAGAATCCAAATCTAGCTGTTGATGGAGCAGGATGGGGCTGTTCAGCACCTTGATCCTTCTCCTCGCTGCTCTCTCTCCCAGGGTGCCCTCTGACTTCACCTGCAGGGTTCAGCTGCCTCTGTCATCTTTGTCCAACTGCTGAGTTTCCTGCTTCCAGCTCCCACCTGCTCCTCCCTCCTGGAGGAGGCCATACCTGGCCCCACAGGTTATCACACCAGGTGACTTCCCAGAACCTGGTGGCCCATCTCCCCCTCAGGGCTGGCCCTACCCTCCCTGGTTTCCTGGAGTGGAATTCCCCCCAAGGTCATAGCACTGATGACAGCAGGATTGGGCCAGGAAAGGTTTGGAACAGGGTGAAAGGTGACTGGGGAAAGTTCTTCAGGGCCATCCCCAGGGGGCAGGAATGGCTTAGCTCAGAGGTGGTGGGAAGCAAGAGTAGAAAATGGGGCATAGGAGGAGAGGCGTTCCTGGAGCTGGCTAGACTGGGGCACCTGGAAGTCCTTCACCTTCTCCCCGGTCCTCAGGCAGGAAGTCAGGGCCAACCTTGGGCCCCAAGGTTAATAGGCCAGTTCTGGCTCTCTTCCAGCCAGATCCCCCTTCCCAAGAATGAGTCCTCCATGAAACTAGGGGGGATTTGGCATAACCCCCTTTCTAGACCCCAGAACCCCAGAACTCTGTGCCCAAACAGCCCTGAGCCTGGGTCAGGGTCTACACAGGCTTTCCCTTTTCCTTCACCTTCCCAGGTTGAGGGTCCTGAAACCTCTGGGCCCCAGGGTAGCTGTTTGGGTGGGGGGTGAGGTGGGCGTCGGGGGGACAATGGACCTTGGATGACGGGCTAGGACATCCAAACCTGTGTGTAGGTGCTCCCTGCACAGGACAGGAATGAGAGCGGTCCAGAGGCCAGGGCCTCCATTTATGCTCCTGTCCTGGCTGATCCCCGCATCAGCACTCCTACCCTACCTCCTAGAACCCTCAAAGCAGATGCCCATCTCCTTACCACCTTTTGCTCTGCCTTGGGGAGAGAGAGACCCAGGTGAAGGGAAGGTGGGTGAGGAAGTCCTCAGAGGCCCTGGCAGCCCCCCTGCTACAGCCCCATTTTCAGGGCATGGTTGCTGGTTTTTTTAAATAAGCATTCAGGGGTCAGTTTGGCTCACCCCTGTTGGAGAGAGGGGGGCAAGGGCTCTCCTCACCAGCATGCTCAGAGATTGTGGCCCTAGTGGGACCTGACACACTGCAGCCTCCAAGAGATGACATCATCTCGCCTTAAATGATCCCCTAGCCTCTCCCGAGACCCCTCCCTGCTCTTTCCAAGAATGTCCCCAATTTTCCAGTTCCTGCCTTATGCCCTTCATCTCCAAGGAAGCAGATGCCCCAGACACCTTCTTTCCTTCAACCCCTCCCCCGAGGCCCTAAACTGTGTGGCCCTCAGCACCCAGGGCTCCGGGGGCCGGCGGAGATGGAAGGGAGGCAAGCCCAAGGCAACTCCTGAGCTCCTACAGGGAGGGGGGTGCGCAATCGGGCCTCACCCCCTTGCTCCCAGCCTGTCAGCTGGCCAGCCCCATCCCTAGAGCAAAAGTGCTTCCATGCGGGAGGGAGGCAAGCCTGCTCGGTGAGAGAAAGATGAAGCTGGTCCCCCCGCGTGTCAGTGAACAAATTGGGCCAATTTGGTGTGATTAGTGAAGAATTCACATCTGGCCAGCAGAGTCCTCCCCCAGCCCAGCCCAGCCTGGCTCCTGCTCCCCATTAGAAGCTATTTTCTCTGACGGCTCCATTTGTCTCTGTAGTGGGGGATTTGACAGCTCCCTGGCCAGCCTGGGGGGCCTGGCTCTGAGTGAGAGGCCCAAGGCCAGGCAGCTTGCCCACCCCCTTGACCTGATGCCATGAGGGATGCCATGCTCCAAACAGGGCCCAGGCACCTGCATGCTCCATCTCTCTGCTGTGTGTGTGTGTGTGTGTGTGTGTGTGTAGATCCATAGCTGGGTGGGGCTTGGGGAGTAGCATTCTCTAAGCTTCCCCACCAGGTCTCCTTTGAACCTTGAGCTCTCATCTTGCACAATGATGCTCATGCTTGGAGATCAACAGAGGCTTGTGTGTGTGTGAGTCGTGGTGGTGGTGGTGGTTGGGGGAGGCAGACGTCTGGAGTTTTCTAAAAGAAAAAGGGAGGGCCTGTGTAAGGGAGGGCCTGCCCCTACTTCCTTCACCCCCTTCCCTGCCCCTCCCGGGGACCCACAGCAGCACCACCCCAGGAATGCCCGTGGAGGGCTGCTGCACAGCTGGACGGCTCAGCCCCAGAAGTGGCTTCAAGGTAGTGCCATTGGGGGGTGTGGCCTGCAAAGCCTTGGGTCTTTCTCCCCCAGCAGTGACCCCAGGTTGCCTGTGTCAAAGGCAATTTGGGGCTATTTAAAGGAGCCTGACCTACAGGTTACCTGGGCAAATCTCTTCCCTGGGGAATTACCACCAGATGGCAACCTGGGGCTTGTCTCCCGGCCGGTTCTCCCAGCTCCCCAGGCTCTGCTGTGGCCTGAGGTGTGTGAATGGGAGCAGGGGGCCAGGACCTTCGTCCCTGGATGAGAATGCTCCTGGAAGAGGGGTAACTCAGGGAAGGGGTCCTGGCCTTCAGTGGGCGGGGGCGGGGGGCTGCTTTCATTGTGATGTCATATAGTTTGGGGGGTAGGCAGTGGAAACTTCTCGGGCCTCCAGCAGTTTTCCATTGCCACATGGATATCTAAAGAAAACCAGGCAAAGGGAGCAGAATCAGACATCTGTGATCTCTTCCATCCCCAAATCTGCCCTGGGAAAGGGAGACCAACTGTCCCAGTTTCCCCCCGGACTCAAAAGGCGGCCGGGGACAGGGGACCGTCAGTGCTAAAGGCAGAGCAGTTCTGGGCAAACCGGGATGCTGGTCAGCTGACCTACGCACAAGGCCCAGAGCCCAGGCAGAGGGATGGAGGAGAAAGCAGTTCTTTGAGGTCTGCTGCCTGATTTCGTATTTTGTTCTCCTCTATGTTAGCCGGGTGCCTTTTTATTATTTGTAGGTTCCTCAATCTTCTTTTCAAAACAATGCCTGGGGCGTTGGAAGGGTAACCTGGCTTGGGAGGCCCGTGGGGCTGGGGGTGGTAGAGCTTGGTCCTTCATCCCATTCATGCCGGGGACCACGGGCTTAGGGTGTGATCGCAGCAGCCAAGCTGGCTGGCTGGCTCTCCCAGGGCACCGACCATCCAGCACCCAGCTCTAATGAACCGATGAACCTTCAGAACTCGCGCTATGTGTGGTGTCTGGAGCTGTTATCCCATTTCAGAGATGGGAGAACTGAGATGGAGTCATTGGCCCCAGGGCGGAGCTAGGGGAGAGCGAAGCAGGGTCTCTGGACCCCACTCCCGCCCCCACCATCTCACCTCATCTCCTATTCAGGCAAAGACAGCTGTTTTCTTGAGATCAGGAATAAGCCCTCAGCCCCAAGTGAGAGAGAGTCTGCTGCCCCTCCCCCCCCCAAAGTGGCCTGAACCCCACTCCCCAGACATTAATTACATAATTAACTGAGGATGGAAGAGCAGGAGGAGGTTACCCTGGCAAGACTCCAAAGGCAGAGAAGGGCATTGGGAAATCTAGATATTAGACCAAACCTGATCGCACAGCAGCAACCGGCGTCAAAGCGATGGAACCTGAAGAAGCCAGGAAGTAAAGGAGATGCTCGGGGGACCTGGCGGAGGGATGGAGGGCCAGGGGAGCCACAGGCAGAACTTGGCTTCCATGTCCCTGGGAGTGGGCTGCTCTGGGCCTGGCCCCCACCTCCCCCGCCTTCACCCATCTCCCCTCCACAAGCCCCTTCCTGTCCAGCCTCTCTCCCCCTCTCCTCTGCACACCTGCCCAGAGCCCTTAGAACCCTAACAGAGCACAGGAAGCAAGAGCTGAGCTTGCACGTTGAATTCCGCTGGAAGTGGCAGTTCGAAGGGGGACTGGAACATTCTTACGAGGATTCTCTGCTGGTTTCCTGCTGGGTCTGATGACTCTGGGTCTACTGAGGCACTGGGGAGGCTGGGGAGTTTCGGGCTAGATTACCCACCACCTTTTCTGGGCTTCCCTAAAGGCTCCTGTAGCGACTTGGGTGACAAGCTGACCCTGAGGTTGGGGGGGGGGGGGGCGTGTCTCTGGAGGTGGGGCCTTGCACCGGAGTTGGGCGGAGCGGAGTGGTGCTGGACCTTGGCTGAGCTCCCCTTTGGGGGCAGGCTCTTGTTTAGGACTAGGGTCCCTCCAGGAAGCCCCTCTCTAGGCCTGTTGGCCTTTTTGGAGAGAGAAGGGAAGCCTAAAGGTGGGGTGCTGGCCTGTTTACACCTTGTTTGAGTTTGCTTCAAGCCAAAGGTGACTTCCTGATTCCACCAACCGGCCTCAGGAGAGATCAAAGGCAACGCTGGCGCGTTCAGGGAAGAGGAATTGAGGCCGGTCATGGGAGGGCTGGAATTTATGTGGAGAGCTGGAGCAGAGGAGGACACGGGGACAGAGGCAGACTCCCTAGGCCTGGCTGTGCCCATGCTGTCCTGGCCCCCAGGAACCCGGCCAGCTCTCCATCCCTGAATCCATCCATGCGCTCCTCCCCTGTCCCCCAGCAGCAGGGTTTTCCTGGTTCCTCTCTTAGCTCGGGGCTCCCTCCAGAGCCTGGGCGCAGCAAGAGGAGAAGAGAGGCCGGTGCCCTGGGCACTCCCCTCCCGGCACCCGCCCCCACCCCTGCTGGGGCTGGGCGGGAGGATGGGGGCGGCGGTGGGCTCAGGCAGGCGGCAGCTGTCACTCACGCACTCGCACTCACGCGGGAGGAATGCAGACGGCAGGGCTGCCCTGTGGTCACGTCTCCGCCCCACCGACGGAGGTAGGCGCCCAGGTACCCAGCCTGTGGGCCTTGGGAGCCCGCCAAGCTGCTGATGAAAGGCGCTGCAGATTAACCCTTTCTTGGCCGCACCCTTCGCTGCTGCCGCCCAGGCTGCTGGGTGGTCGCTGACGGAGAGGGGCCAGAGGCTGGGGTGGAGGCCGGGCCAGCAGGCTAATGAGTGGGCGACTGCAGCCTGGGGTGGGGGGGAGGGGGCGTTGGGCGTACCCCCACTGGCCTCAGCCCCTTGGGCTCTAGGGCTGACACAGCTAAGAGACAGGACTCCCATAACAGATGACACCTCCTTCCCCCCAGGACTCTCCACTGGGCGCTAGGCAAGTCCCTGGAGCTTGAGAGCACTGGACACAGAGTCCAGAAGTTCACGTGTTCACCCAACACACACACACATGAAGAGCGGAGAGGGTCAGCTCAGCTGCCAGATGAAGGGACCGTGGGCTCTGAGTCCTGTTTTCTCCAATCTGAAGAAATACAGTGTTGGTAATCCAACATGTGGGTTGTTTGTTTGTGTCTGTTTTAGCAGCAACCCACACCCCTCTCCCGAGCAGATGCTGAGGATATAAATCAAACGAAGCGGAGAGCTTTCTCTGGTTGGAGGAGGGGGTGAGGTCCCCTTTCCCTCTGACCCGTCTCATGAGACCACCTAGGGAGGGTGCCAGGGAACACAGTTTGGAAAGCTCTGGGATCTAGGTATGGTGTGAGGTCTTTTTTGGCTCTGACCCTTTCTCTTTCCTTTGTCTGGGAGAGGCCAAGCGTCTCTGCTCGGTGGGGGCTTTGCCAAACAGGCATTTGCTCTGTGCGCCGGGCTCACTGGGGGGCATTCTGTGATGCCCCGAGGTCTGGGCTCCGCTTCCGGGGCCTGGGGGCTGTGCCCTGTGCTCTCCGCGGAGGGCCCTAAGCCAACCTTACGATTACCATTCAGGGTCTGGGTCCAGGGGCCTGGGCTCCCTCTCTATACTCTGGAGCCATTGTGTCCCCACCAACCCTGTGTGTCACCAGCCCCCTCCTCTTTCTGTTCTGCTAAGAGTTCCAAAGACCTAGGTGTAGGGTGTGCGGTGGGCAGGGTGAGGAGGGCGAAGCTGCCGCGGAGTTCAGATCCCTCCTGGTTGCTCGCCCTTGCTCCGCTCCTAACTGCAGGTGAATCCCCCGGAGGTCAAAGCATGTAGACCCTCACTGAACCGGGCCACAGGGCTGGAAGCTCCCCATCTCTCCCCCATCGTATCCAGCCGCCCTGGGGAGACTCCGCCCCGCCAGGAGGGGTGGGAGCTCCAAGAGGGGTGGGAAGTCGGAGGTCCAGTAGGAGGCAGTGCCATGTAGGGGCAGGAAGCCAGGAGGCCTGGTGCCCAGCTCTAACCACCACTCCCCCCCACACACACTCCCCATCAGTCTCTATGAGCCTCCCCTCTCCGGTTTAGGGGGGGGGGCGCGCTGTGCCACCCTGAAGCAGGGTGTCCAGAGGGCAGAGAACATTGGCTTTGGCTGTAGTAGGAGAATTAGGGAGTAGACATCAGGAAAGACTCCATGTCTGACCTGGATGAACAAATATAGCCCATCTCCCTCAAAAACGGAGGCCCTGGGAAGGCCTGATCCCGAAAGGCATCGCATCTCTAAGACAGCATGACTGTGCTTTGGAAGTCATCCTTAATGTCCACGCCCTTCATCATCCAACCAGTCACCATGCCCCGTCCTTTCGGCAGCATTAGTGGTTCAAAGGTGCAGGCCTTTGCAACAATGGCTGATTCCCCTGGCTCCAGGGGAGCATACTCCCCCCCCTCCAGCCCCCCCAACCCTCCTCCGCACTTCACGAAGAGGGATCTCAGAGTACAGGTTGGAACATGCAACTCCCATGCTCAGAAACCTTTGATGGCTCCCCATTGCCAGCAGGATAAAGTCCCAACGTTGCCTGGCATTTATAGCCTGCCCTGATCGGGTGCCAACATACCTTGCCAGCCTGGGCCCCCACTAGGCACTTCATCCCCTTCAACTCCAGCCACATCCAGTGGCTTGCTTTACCCTGGTCCTGCCATGTACTTTCCTGGCCGGCCACCTTGGCTCACGGACAAGCTGCTTCCTGGCACTTACGGTGTTGTGGAGAAGAAAGATTAATCCCCTAATCCCATGAATAAATATATCCTTACAAACGGCGAGGAGTTCAGGGTGTCTGTAGGAACTCCAGGAGAAGTTGTCACGGGGGTGGGACAGATGCAGACTGGGGGCTCGGAGAAGGCTTCCCGGCAGCCGAGGTCGTAGATTCGAGTTACCTTTTCGCGTTCCCCTTTTGAATGCTTGGGGACGTTCTCTTTGATCTTTTGTCAGAACGAATTTCCCTGTCCGCACACCCAGATTTTTGGGCGTCTCTGCCGAGCTTGTATTTCATTCTGCCTTGAACTGGAATCTGTCTGGTGTTGCGGCCCCTAGACTGTGAGCAACTGGAGGAGTGCTGCTCACTCACACTTAGAACACCATCGTGCAGCACACAGTAGGTCTGGAGCACAGGAGGTCTTTAGCAGAAGCGTTTTTATTTCTGAGCTGAGGATGTGGAGACTTCTGTGTTGAATGCGCCCGGAAGTAGACCTTAGAACGGGAAACATTCTACGATAGGTACTCAGTGAGGCTCAGCACCTCAGCACAGAAGCAAGGTGCAGGAGAGATCTTCCAGTCATCCCCTCTCTCCAACGCTCGGTCCCCTCCCTGTCTCAATGACCCGGAAGCCTCCCGGTTCTGGCCTAGGCAACAGCATTCCATTTGGCCCACCTCCCCTCCCACCTAATCCCCTAACCCTCGAACCCCAGGTGATCCACATTTGGACAGAGTGGGGAGTGGCGGGGGGAGGCGCTCTGTCCTGCTGGGAGGCTGGGTTGCTGGCATCAGAAGCCATGGGTGTCATTAGCTCCAAACGCGGGCTTCCTTCGCCGTCCCCCACAGTTCCAACCACCCGGCAGTGCCCCCTGCAGGCCGCTCTGCTGGCCTGCCTGTGGGTCTGAGGGAGGAAGGTGCAGTTCCTCCCTCCTCCAGCTCCTGGGGGCAGAGCACAGAGGAGTGGAGAGGTTGCCTGCCTGGCTCTGAGGAGGGGAGGGAGGAGGAGGGAGATTGCTTTGGGAATGACCCCCACACACTGCCCTTCCCCACCCCAGCCATTTCTAGATCACAGGGTTTCCTCCAGCTTCCCCAAGGACTTTCCCAAAAGTGGTGAATTTTGGGTCTGAGCCAGGAGTGGGTGGGGCTGTTAGACCCACGAAGGTACCGGGCTGACCCATCCAGTCTCAGCCCGGTCCCCAGGGGCCAGGATCCCTGGTTAGGTTCCCGCTTCACGAATCCTCTGGTCTGATGAGGAGGGTCCATCCTCTTCCCAATCCGAGGGCGGAGTCTCAGACTCTGTGGTGAGGCCCCTCCCGGGGCACTGAGGGTCGCAGAATGAAACCAGGACCTAGATGCTGAGCCTGTCCACGTGGGCAGCGGCTAAGGTGCCCCAGCAGGCCGCCAGCCCGGGCCTGCCCCCTCAGCTCGCTCCTTTCCTCTGAGGAGCTGCGTCTGGTCGTCTCGCTGCCCGCACCGCAGAGGCCAGGTGAGCCGTGCTGCTGGCAGTACAGGTGGCAGCTGGCAGGTGGGGAGAGCGGGGGAGGAGGAATGTGCCCCAGGCCAGGCGTCGCCACTGGACAGTCCAGGGGTCACAGTCAGGTCCTGGGTTCAGGTAGCCATTCCTGGGAGGACACCTGGCCTCCAGATCCGAAGGGCATCTTGCCACATCTTGCCAGGAGTTAGTCATTGCCCCAACTGACATTTAGCAACACTGACCCTGGGCTGGCGTTATATATATATATATCAATAATATATATATATTATTGATTTCAGAGAGGATCATTGATAGGCTGCCTCCTGCATGCCCCCTACTGGGGATTGAGTCCACAACCCGGGCATGTGCCCTGACCAGAATCGAACCCGTGACCTCTTGGTTCCTGGGTCAACTCTCAACCACTGAGCCACACCAGCCGGGCTGGGCTGGCTTATTTCATCCTTACTGTTAAATATTGCATTGCCCCCATTTTACAGATGGGAAAACCAAGATTTTGGCATGGTGAAGTCACTGATAGAGTTTATCTTGTGCAGCCCAATGTGGGGAAGCGGTGAAGGGGGGATCCCGAGGGTCCAAAGAAGAGGCTGTCTTCTGGACCCACAGCTCCTGTAAGGTGGAGGCTGGGGCAGGGGTTCCTTCCAAGGGTCCTTCACAGCCCAAGAGGGATTTCCCCTGCAGTGGGACGGATTAGACACGAGCTGCGACTGGGGACCAGGGGCCGAAGGGACTGCAGTAGGCCAGGGACCCTGCCCTGAACCACCGCCGCCCACCTCCTCTCCCACCCTTCCTGAAGCTGAGGGAGAAGGCGGGGAGATGGGGGCTCCCACATCTCAGCCGAGGACTTGTCCCCCCCCCCATGTGTGTGACTGCCCAGGGGTTCCACCGTCACAGGCCCAGGGCAGCATCCCTGAGACCACCTCCCCGCCCCCCTCCCATGCGCTTTGTGGTCCTCTCCCTGGTTCCCTGGTGATGCTTCAGAACATGGCCAGGGGCCCAGACCAGTGAGTCTGGGGACAGACTCCCCAGCTTTGCTCTCTGATCTGCCTGCTCCCGCCCTCCCACTGCTCCTTCCTCACCGGCTTCCCTCCCAAACACTCAGTCATTCATTCCCCAGACCACCTACAAACCACCCATTTGCCTGGACCACACAGCTCCTCTGCCCAGCTCAGCTCTTGGGGGATAATGGTCGCTCCCCCACCCCCATCCTCCCAGGACCCACCCCCAAGCCTAATTACCACCCTGGCACCTCCGGGCAGGGGGGGCACTGACCTCCTGTTTATGCTTGGCAATCTCCTGGGCACAGGAGGCCCGTTTTCCTCTGGACATCAAGGGGCAGGAGCAAATTAGAGACCCTCAACTGAGCCCCCTCTGGGCCCTCCCACCTCACCACCCAGTCTCTGGGCCCAGGCTACTGGGACAGGGCAGGAAGGTCAGATGGTGGAGACCCCTGTTTGCTCCTCCGTCTTCCTGGGCACAGCGAGGGGACTGAGGAGGAGCAGACCCAGACTGTCCTCAGGGTGGGGTCAGGGAGGACTCCCCAGGAGGAGCACTGGACCGGGAGTCACCAGATGAGGGTTTAGTCTGCTGCCCTGACGGCTCACACTCTCCCTGCTCCTCCACCTGGTTGGGCCTCAGTTTCCTGGCACGTGAAAGAGGAAATCGCTGGTCTCTGTGGTCTCTAAAGGCTCAGAGCCCCGGGGAGGTGACTGAGAGGTATTGACTGAGGTCTTTGCACTGCTGAGGGACCACCCGCACCCCCACCGCCCAAGCAAGGAAGCAGGGAGACCCGAAGTGGACGGAGGAGGCCGCTGGAGGAGGGCAGGAGGGCAGGAGGGCAGGGCAGGGAGGCAGAGCAGGGTGGGCCTGACACCTGTCCGCACCGGGTGGGAGGCAGTATTGGGCGCCATGCCAGGTAAGGAATGCAGAGGCTGGAAGTCCTCCCAGCTTCTGGAGCTGCTGTGCTTTGTTCCCACACCCCCTGCGGCCATGTCAGCAAGGTGGTAGCAAGGGAGGGCCTCCCTCAAGTGGCTTGTGATCCCGGAGGGGGGCCTGTGGCTTTCCTTCCGCAATGTCTACACTGACCCAAGTCAGGGGCAGCTCCATGAGGGCAGGGACCAGTCAGCTTCCAGTGCCCAGCGTGGGCCCTGGCCCAGAGGAGATGCCCAGTGAAGGTGGGATGAACGAATGGGGAGGGAACAGCTGGGGGGAGACTGAGGCACATCCAGATGTGTGAGCCCACCTGTGGCTCCAGGGCGAGGGGTTGGCAAGGAGAGGGGAGAGCAGTGGGCGGGTGGTGTCGGTGGGTTCACCCTCACCAGGCAGAGCTGAACCAGGCCTAGGCCCCGGGGGCCAGGGCCACCAGGGCCGGGCCAGGGCGGATGAGGTGGTCTCTGTGGGGTCTCTCTCAGGATCCCTCCTTCCCCCATAATTATTTCTGATTAGCTTCACCACAACAGTCAGGCTGGAAAGAGAGGGGTGTTTGGGACGCGGTGGGGAGGGGACAAGGTGGAGCAGAGCACGCAGGACAAGCCAGGGCCCCCCAGCTGAGCTCCCTCCCACAGCCACACACACACACACACACACACACACACACACACACACACCCTGATCTGGAAAATTCCCATGGAGCCCCATCTACACAGGCCTGAGAGCAACAGAGATGCAGGGAAATCAGGCCTCTAGACACCTCACCCATATGTATTAACTCAAAACGCCCCCCCGCAAAGTTCCTGGGAGGGAGGGGAGGTGGGCTTAGCTTCCAGGCAGAGGGGAGCAAGGAACAGAATAAGCACGTCAGGCCCAAGGGGGCTTTGGCAAGCATGTCCACCATCACGACTCAGCGCCCCGCCTGGAGAAGTCCGAGGCCCTTGCCAATACTCAGGAAGTTCTTCCTGGCGCCCAGAGGCCCTTTCTGCCTGCCCTGGGCTAAGCGGAGGGGTCTGCATGGAGAGCAGCGTGTCCAGGCCCTGGCCCTCCGCTCCTCTTTTTTTTTTTTTTTAAAATATATTTTTATTGATTTCAGAGAGGAAGAGAGAGGGAAAGAGATAGAAACATCAGTGATGAGAGAGAATTGTTGTTTGACTGCCTCCTGCACGCCCCACACTGGAGATAGAGCCTGCAATCCGGGCATGTGCCCTGACTGAGAATCGAACCCGTGACCTTCTGGTTCATAGGTAGACACTCAACCACTGAGCCATGCTGGCCAGGCCGCTCCTCTTGAGAGAATCCATGTGGGGGCCTTGTCTGGAGGCCAAGAGCTGGGGTCCCCTCCTCTTTAATGGGGTTGGGGGAGGGGAGAGGAGGAGGCAGGATCCCTTCTCCACTTCCTCAGCAGACCTAGCAGCAGTCCAGGGTCACTCATTCTTCCAGACTCACTTTCCAAGAAGCAGGGGGAGAGGGGGAGGCAGCATGGGAAGGTGTCCCCTCCTTTCCTGGCTGGTCTGGCAGTGGGGAGAGCTGGGAGCTAGGCACTGTGGACTGGGGCAAAGAAAGGAAAGGTGGGACCTGCCTGCTCTCTCTGGAGCCCCATCTTTGGAGAAACTATTATTATGTAATCCATAGTAGTAATAGTTCACAATTAGAAAGAAAAAAAGAAACGTACTCTAGGTTTGAGCACCAGGCTTCCTTGCTTTACAAACATTGCTTCCCTGGCTTTTAGGGAGACCCCCACACGCTGCTGGCAGAGATCTCCCCAGTCTGATGGGGGAAGCGCTGCCCCATACCGCCCCGCACAGGCCCTACCCCTGCCCTCAGGAACCTCAGGCTCTGTACACAGAACAGAATGGACGCCCGACCCGTCTCCTCTTGAGCTGCCCTCTCTGCAAAGGGGAGCTGGGCTTTTAGAGGCGCAGGGACCACGCGGCAGCAGCGGTCTGGGGAAGGCACGCAGGCGTTCTGGGGGAGCTGCTCCCTGGGGGCCGGGGTCTGCCTGGAGGAGGCAGCCCGGCCTGGCTGGGTGCGCCGAGGAGGCCGCCCCAGCGGCGCTCCCACGACCCGGGCAAGACCGTCTGGGCGCCGTCTCCGGTCTCGGGGCCTGCGGTCGGGGCACCGCGGGACCGTGTTTGAGCCGGTCAGCTCCCCGCGGAAATTACAGGGGCGCTCAGCGCTGCGGTCGCGCCCCCCCGGGGCAGCACCCGCTGGTTGGAGGCGTTTAAATTGAAAGCAGCTTTGGGGAGAGGGGGCGGACGCGGGCCGCCGAGCAAGGGGAGGGGGCGCAGGGCACAGCGACCCCATTGTCTGCGCCCGCCGAGGGGCGGAACCTTGCGGTGAGCGCGGCGCCCCCTGCCCGAGCTCGGCCCCGCGCGCTCCCAGCCGGTTCCCACGCTGCCCACCCCGCGGCCCCTGGCTCCTTCTCCACCTGAGTCTCCCCCTCCCCGTCTCCGGTAGCGCACGCGCACACCTCCTCCTGGAGGCCCTCCCACACTAACAAGCACTGAGAGTCGCGATGTCAAGGCCAGGAGGTCTGGGCTGAGTCCTCTAATAGGCTCCGTGACCTTGGGCAAATCTCTTTTCTCTGGGCCCCGGTGTCCTCCATGAAAACGTAGAGACTTAACCCTCCCTGCCTACCTCTCTGAATTATTTTAAAGATTATTCATGCCAACGTACCGGGAAGTGTTAGAAAAGCTGTAAAGTTCTGCAAGCAACTGAGAAATAACATTTACCAAGAGTAACTCCCCCAACCCCTACTCTTCACTGCGGGGGTTCATTTGTACAGGAGCCAACCAGAGCTAGCGAGCCTGCTGGGGATGGAGTAGGGGGAGGAGGGAAGCAGGCAGCAGCGTAAAGCAGGGTAAACCATGGTGGACTTCCTGGAGGAGAGGGACTGTGGAGCAGAGCTGGGGAGGAAGGAAGGGAGCAATACTGGAGAAAGGAGAGAGCTCTCTCTGCCTCTTGGGAAAAGGTCAGGTGGAGAGGCAGGAGCCAGGAAGACAAGGGGCTGGATGAGATGAACAGGTCCGGCCTGGAGACTTGGGGACAACAGCTGTTTGCCCAGCTGGTGGGGTGGCATGTCTCTCGGGGAGGCAGATGGGTGGCAGAGCCTGATGTGGCCTGGGATGGTGGCTGGGAGCATGGGGAGCTCCCTGAGCTCTTTCCTGGTTCTTTTTCCTGAGGGCTTTGGGCGCCTGGGGGCGGGTCCCGGGGCTCCGGGCGCCAGGTGCAGGGAGACTGGCTTATTGCTTCCTTTGCTTCCAGCAGCAGAAGGTTGTTTGCCAGGCCTAGTGCCCAGGGACGTGCCTACTCGCTCCACACCTGGCAGAGCCACATGTTTCTGCTCTTCCTCCTGGAGGCCAGGCAGGTATGGGGGCAAAGCCCATGGAACCAGGTCTCTGTCACGGGCATCTGGCACAGACACACTTGGTGGCAAGACCGAGAGCTGAGCCGATGCAGAGGGAAGAGGAATCTGTAAAGGCTCTGGGAAGGGGAGACAGAGGCGTAGACCTGGAAAGCAGGAAAGGAAGAGGGTGAGGCCAAGGAGGAAGGAGGGCGGAGGGGCCGGGCCAGGTGTTCCCACCAGAGGAGTGAAGCTGTCAGATAGAGTTCCTTCCTAGTCCTCGCCCCATCTCTGACACCCCTGCCTGGCTCTGTGCACCCCTCCCCCCCAGCCCCAAGCTGCTCTAAGGCCTACAACAGAGAGGGCTTTGATCTGGCGAGTGGAATGAGATCTACAAGTGGGCTTGGGCACAGACAGGCAGTGTTCACTGGGCTCTGCCTGTCCTCTTACCTTCTCCCTGGCACGAGCAGCTGCCAAACCCACCCACCCAGGCTACTCACTTACCCCCCTGGCATGTACTGTGCCAGCTGGGCATGGGGCAGGGATGCCATAGAAAAAGAACAAAGGTTGCCCAGCTGGTGTGGCTCAGTGGTTAAGCATCAACCTATGAACCAGGAAGTCATGGTTCGATTCCTGGTCAGGGCACATACCCGGGTTGTGGGCTCGATCCCCAGTGGGGGATGTGCAGGAAGCAGCTGATCAATGATTCTCTCTCATCATTGATGTTTCTATCTCTCTCACCCTCCCCCTTCCTCTCTGAAGTCAATAAAAAATATATTTTAAAAAAAGAAAGAAAGAAAAAACACACACACAAAGGAGCCCAGGAAGGGGGGTGGTAACCACTCAGTGACCTGACTGGTGAGGGCTGGGTCACCCCTATCCAGAGAGCTGGCCAGGCTCAAGGAACCTCCGGGACACTCAGGCCTGGGACCCCCTGGACACAACCTCTTCTGGGGGCAGGAGCTTCCTACCCTCCCAACTGTATCAGCAGCCAAATACTCACAGACTCTACTCCCCACCCGGCCTAGAGCAGCCTTCTGAGGGCTCTCCCGGCTCCCTTTCCTCCCCACCCCCCAGCCCTCCCATCTTCATGCCGCCACCTCCTCAGAGCCCAGGCTGGCTTCTGCACATAATGCACGCTCTCAGCCTTTCCCAAGCCCCCCTCTTGTGGGGAGCCCCCCAGGGTGAGCAGGGATGGGGAAGGGGGAAGCCAGACACCCACAGGCCTTGCCCTCCAGACCCCACAATGGGCCAGGTCTGAACAAGCAAGTGTCCAGCTTTATACAGTTTTGCCCACTGTGCCCAGCCCCAGGGTCCTCAAGGTCCGTGGGAGGGGGTCCTGAGGCTGAGGTCTCTCCTGGCCTGAGACCCCAGCGGAGGCTCAGCATGGCGCTGGGAGTGACTCTCTTGGTCCAAGCACTTTCTTGGGCTCAGGGATGGAACCTTTGGGAGTGGAAGTGGGACAAGAAGTGGCTCGCTCACATCTGGGTCATCAAAATGCCCACGGGCAGCAGCTATCCCAGAGGAGTTCCTCGGAACGCAGGTCTGATGCTTCCAGAGAGGGCGGCGGGAGGAGGGGACCCCCAGGGGAGAAGATGAGCTGCCCAGGCGACCTCTGAGGCTCTTCCTGAGCTCAGGTTCTGCAGCCTTGGGATCCTAAGAATCTTGGAGCCTAAGATGTTGTGGGCCTGAGGTACCGGGATTGCAACAGTTGTCATCATCATAATGGCGCCAGGCGCTCTCCGTGCTCCATCTCACTGGGGCAGGGAGCCCAGGCCGGTCTGTTTGACTGCAGAGCCTGCTGGCTGAGCTGCTCCTCTGCAGCCTTTGCGACCCTAAAACCCTGCTCTCCATCGGGTACGTGATTCAGCAGATCGCCAAGTCCAACACCAAGTCCTGACTAGTGTCTTGGGTGGAAAAGCCACAGGTGGATCCTGGCAGGGGAGGGATGAAGACAATGGTTATCTGTCCTCTTCTGGGTCCCGGAGAGCTTCCTGGAGGAGGAGGATGGGCAAGAGAAGGCCGAAGAGGGGGAAGAGGAGAAGAGGCGATTTCAAAATGGTTAGGAGGCATGGTCATTCCTAACAGCAGGGTGGGTACTTGGAGGGAAATGACCTTGTTTTCAAATAGATGATTGGAGCGGGCTGCCTGCCCCTCCTCCACCAGCCAGGGGCCCAGCGTCTGAGGACTCAGACCCCAAGGGGCAAGTCGGGTTGAAAGCCTCATGCTGCCCATCCCACTCCCCCACCCCCAGCTTCTCAGCCCTTTGCTCCAGGCTGGAGGCCACTTTCAGCCCCTCTTAGGCTGAACCCCGAGGGGAGGGGCCGCTCCTCTCCCCCAGGACCGATTAACAGCAAACAGCTGGAGAAGGACATCTGCTCTTCGCCTAGGGGAGGCCTGTCCTTGTTCCCCCAAAGGGACGGAGCCTGCAGACACCCTCCATGAAGGGGACAGGGCGTCTGCGGAGGTTGGACAGGGAGAATAGAGAAGGTAAACGTTCATCTAGTGCTGGCCTTCCGGTCAGTGGGGACACCTGTATTTCACAGGAGGCGCTGTGACCCGGGCAGGAGCAGGTGCTTGCTCCAAGTCCCACCGGGCTAAGCTGCATGCCAGTTGGTCTGGCCCCAAATCCACTTCTTTTCTGGCTTCGAGGTGCGAGGAGGTCTGTGCAGCTGTGTTCTGCCCCAGCCTCCACCCCCGCCCCACAGGCGCCCATGCAGGAGCTGCAGTGCCCACCGGGTCCCTTCCTGGAGGGCAGAGAGCGAGGCTGCCCCGTGCAGGCCCGCTGCCCATTTCTGGTTGATTCTGCAGCGTTCCTGCTGCCTGGCGGTCACGGCTCACTTCACGGAGGGCCGTCTGTGTAGCAGGCACTGGGCCAGGCATGTTAGCAGCTGACCTGGTCATCCCCTTCACAGCCCTGAGCTAGGTCCTGTGACTCCATTCTACAAGTAAGGAGAGCGAGGCTCGGAAAGGTGAAGTAAATGCTCAATCAACACAAGTGTGAGCAGTGGAGGCGAGATTGACACCCAGAATCCTCTATGACAGTGGTCGGCAAACTCATTAGCCGACAGAGCCAAATATCAACAGTACAACGATTGAGATTTCTTTTGAGAGCCAAATTTTTAAACTTAAACTTCTTCTAACGCCACTTCTTCAAAATAGACTCGCCCAGACCGTGGTATTTTGTGGAAGAGCCACACTCGAGGGGCCCAAGAGCCGCATGGGGCTCACGAGCCGCGGTTTGCCGACCACTGCTCTATGATTTGGTGATACAATTGCTGGGGGTGTGACTTTCCATCTCTCCCCTAAATGGGGTTCAGCTGGATTGGAAAGGCAACCCTCTCGGGCCTGCCCTCCGGGGCTGAGAGAGAAGGCCGTCTGTCCCAGCCGGGGTGCTGGGCTGCCGGGGGAAATCCGACCAGCTGTGAATCCTGTTTCCCCTCCGCTCACCCCTGTCACAAATTGGGCATCAGAAATGATTTGTGGGAGTTTGGAAAGTGGATAAAGGTCCAGGCTCATATCCCGCTGCTTACCTGCTGTGAGACCTCAGGCAAGTGACCTAACTTCTCTGTGCCTCGATGCTGTCATCTGTAAAATGAGGAATGAGAGTAGCGGGCTCAGAGGGATAATGTGAGGATTGAGTTGGAAAGTCTGCAGTTTGGAACAGGGCCTGGCGCACGGGACATGGCGATGGATTTATTATTAGCTGGAGAACCAGGAGGGGACCATCTAAAAGGGGAGGCCTATTCAAAAGGGGACTATTGAAAAGGAAATATGGGCAAGTCTATAAAAAGGACATGGTTACGTTTTTGTGTTTTTCCTTTTTTTTGGGGGGGAGGGGGGGGGTCTAGGTTACCTAACTTTCAAGGCCAAGCTCCTGAGAGGGAAGGAAAGGGTGGATGCTTCCAGGTGACATTCCTCCCCTCCCACCCCCATCCCCAGGAGGATAAAAATTCCTCACAGGTTTCTGTGCTTTCATGTGGAGCCTGCCAAGCCCTGGCCAGCATTCCTGTGCCCCTCCTGCCGGTGAGGGGCTGGAGGAGGGGGTCATTCGCCCCCTTTACAGCTGTGTAAATTGTGAGAGTAGAGGCGGGTATCCGGGTATCCGAGGTCCCAGCTGGGAGCTGCTTGAGGGGTTTTGAGGGGCTTTGAGGCTGGGGACCAGGGGAGGAAGCACACCCCCACACCAGCACCTGTGATGTGTGCTGCTGCCCTGACGGGGACCAGGAGGACCAGATCTGGTTCTTTCCCCTGTCGCCATCCCCATCATGACAGCTCCTAGAGGCGGGGTTCCATGGGGGCACCAGGGGGCACGCAGTGTTGTCCCAAGAGTTACAGAGCCCTGCTCTGCCCCTGCAGCTCCCAAGCTACTAAGGGGCAGGCAGGACCTAGAGAGACAGCCCACCCCCGGGTCAGAGCTGGGGAGAGAGAGGAGAAAGCTGCCTGGGTGAGGAAGCAGGGCAGGCTTCCTGGAGGAGGGGGTAGGAGAGATCGGGGCCTGGAAGGGGAGGATCAGGGCTGGAGCTACAAGGCTGGGTGGGGTTGGACACGGAGGCCTGCTCCTTTATCCCTGTGCCTCCACACGTCGTGTTCTTCTGCATCCATCCACCCGTCCGTCCACGGACCCATTTCGTATGGACTTGTCTGAACAGGACCTGCCGAAGCCCTCCCCCCTCAGCTGGAGCTGCCCCGCCGTAGGATGGGTTAAATGATAGGTAGTGAGCTTCACTGACGTTTCATGCGCAGCTATTGCAGGAAGGAGCCCTGAACAGGGTGGGAGCCCCCCTAAGGGTCCCCCAAGGTGTCCTTCCTACTCTGGAGTGCAGTGAGGTCGTCTGCCTCCAGTTCTGCCCTCTGAGAGCCTGGGGCTGTGGCCGCAAGCCAGCTGCTCTCCCCATTTCCCCCATTTCCTTCCCTGCCGTCTCCACCTCGCCCCTCCTCCCTGCCCCGGCCTGGCCCCACCAAGGCCATGTGGCCTTTCATGTCCCTCCTCCCCAGCCTCCCTCCCTCCCGTCTGGCCTCTTTGCTACAGCCAGGGCCATCTTTGAAGCACTTGCTGGAAGAGTGGACTTCCCTTGCTCAAAAGCCTCCCATGGCTCCCCATTGCCTGCAGCCAAACAGCCAAACTCCTGCCTCTGCCTATGTCAGAGTGGGCCTGGCCGGAGTGGGCCCAGGCTCTCACTTGGACACAAGGCAGTTGCTCCACCTGCAGAGCCCACCTCACCCCTTGCCACCAACTTGCTCGAAGAACAACTACGACGTCCAGTCTGTGCTCAGAAACAGCCTCCTTGATGAAGGCTCTGGCTGCGGCCCCCACCAAGGCAGTGGCTGAGTTGCTGGGATGGTTTCCTTGCGGGCAGGGCCACATCTTTTCATACTTGTAACCCAGCACCAGTTAGGCGCTTAACAATGTAACCCAAGAGTTGAACGAGTCCGTGAGTGAGTGAATTCCTGTCCTTGTGCTTTGAGGACTCCCGTCTCCCTGTCACTGCTTGTCAGAATCTTTCCCATCCTTTTTTTTTTAATTGATTTTACAGAGAGGAAGGAAAAGAGAGAGAGGGAGAGAGAGAGAGAGAGAGAGAGAGAGAGAGATCAGTTGCCTCCTGCACATATCCCAACCAGGGATCAAACTGGAAACCTAGGCATGTGCCCTGACCTGGAATGGAACCCACACCTTTTGGTCTACAGGACGATGCTCCAACCAACTGGGCCACACTGGCCAGGGCTCTTCCCATCCCTTGAGGGCATTGCAGAGCTTCCTTCAGGCCTCTCCTGGGGCCTCACCTGGGAAGCCCCACTCTTTCCTTCGCCCCCATGGGAGGTTGTGCGTGTCATCTCTGTGAACCATGACGGCTCCCATCACCTGCGGGCCCGTCGAGGCCAGGAGCTGAGTGGCCCTTCATGTTGTTGGCTTGTTAGTAATGTTAATAGGAGCTCAATACTCTGAACACTTTCTCCAACACCCTCTTCCACATTAATTTGGTGGCTAGTTTCTGAGCTCCTGTGGCTAGCATGTGCCGGGCACTGTCCTAGGCCAGGGCCACAGCCCCAGGGCCTCCTCATGCTGTGGGGAGGCAGACAGGAGCAAACCCACTGAGATCAGGCGCTATGGCCTCTGTCCCCGCTTCAGAGCTGAGTTACTGAGCCCAGAGAGGTTGAACCCCCGTCAGGGTCACCCAGCAGGGCGTGGAAGGCCGGCTAGCTCCCAGGCTGTCCCCTTTCCCTCGTGGCCCAGCCAAAGTCCATCCAACTCAGATGAGTGATCAATAAAAGGACCAACCCACAGTACTGAATTTCTTTTTCTTTTTTTTAAAATCCTCACCTGAGGACATGGAGAGAGAGAGAGAGAGAGAGAGAGAGAGAGAGAGAGAGAGAGAGAGAGAACACCCAGGTATGTGCCCTGACCGGGAACTGAACCAGCAACCATGAGGTGTACAGGACAACACTCAGCCAACTGAGCCACTCCAGCCGGGCTTGAATTTCTTTTTAAAATGACAGCAAATGCAGCTTCTTATTCTGAGTTTTGTTGTTTGGGAATCCAGTAGGTGTCCCAACCGGGTGATAGCCCCTTCCATTTCTGACATGAAAAGACAGTTTGAGGACAACTGATTACTTCCTGGATAAACCCCAAGCCGGGCCACTCCCGTCTTCCACCTGCCTCTCCATTGCCTCTCTCCTGAAGGAGAGCGTGAGGCCTCAGCCCTGGAGACCTTCCTCCCACACTGGCAGCTCCTGTGAATGGTCCGAGGCTGAGTCCTTGGTGTCCCCGTGCTCCCTCTCGGAGCAGGGAAGGGCTCTATCCAAACTGGAAAGTGAATCTCCTGCCCTACGCAGGAGTCTGACCCCAATCCCCCCTGCTCTGGCCCCAGAGGGAGCGAGTCTCCAGTGGGGAAACCTCTGCCCTCTGCACCCCTTGCTCCATCCCTGAGGTCTGGCCTCTCTTGCTGTAGAACGGGCTCCCAGCCCCCACCAGGCTCACCTGCTTGGCTCCTTTCCCAGGGGACACCAAGATGTTATCCCTGGGGTGATGGGCCTCAATTGGGGCATTGTTCCCACCCGGTCCAGAGCAGGATCAGGGAGGGACAGGGCAGACACTGGGAATGTCCCAGGTGCCACACAGGCCCGCTTTGTCCTCCTCCTCCTCCTCCTCCTCCTCCTCCTCCTCCTCCTCCTCCTCCTCCTCCTTCTCCTCCTCCTCTACCTCCTACTCCTCCTCCTCCACCTCCCTCCCTGGCCTCCTCCCTGTCCAGGCCCCCTCCCTCTCAGCCCCACCTAGCCCACAGACCCTTTCCGGTCCCAGCTCTAGGCTCCTCCACTGCCTGGAGCAATGCAGCTGTTGCAGGGGTGGGGCTCAGGATGGCCTCCAGCAGTTCTGCAGGAGCAAGGTGTCCCGTCTACAGGACAGTGCTCTTAGGGCTGGGGAGGCCCGGCTCAGGTAGGCCCGGCCCTGCCTGCCCAACTTGTCTGGCTGTGGCACCCCTGTCCAGGGAGCACCCTGTCTGGCCCTTGCCCTAGGCCTGCCCCCTCCTCCCATGTGCCATCCAGACCCAGCCCAACCTTCGCTGCCCCATGGGGACTTCCTGGCCACAACCACAGGGATTGGTGAATATAAAAGTTATTTCCAAGAGCTGGCCCCAGAGCCAGGGCTCCTGGATTCAGGTCCCAGCTCTGCTAGTAGCTGCGTGACCTTTGCGAGTTGCTGCATCCCGCAGGCTTCATGGGTCCCATCTTCAAAGTGACACTGTTGGACCATCTTCTCTCCGTCTCCCTTGGCCTGTGTGGCTGCCTCCTGGGAAGTGGGGATACTGCTGGAGACTGACCCGGAGAGAACAGAGCCCCCGCTCCAGACCCCTGCCCCTCCTTCACCTGCAGCCTGAGCTTTGTCCCCACAGCCTGAGTGACAGCCAAAGCAACCTGCACTGCAGCAAGTGAAACCGATCTCCGGCTCCAGATGCAGTTTCTCCTCTCAGCCGCCCCCAGGCCTCCCTCACACCTGCTCCGGTCCCCTTTGTACGTTAGGCCAGCAGCGCTAGCTGTCTTTCATCCACCTCCTGCCCCATTCACGCCTTAAGCCTGGGGCACCGCCTCCCACCTCCTGGCTGGGGCATGGCTGCTGTAGGCTGGCCAAACGGGCACACCAGAGCCCAGCTTTCCTCCCCCTTTCTCTCACCTGGAAAAATCACTGGGAAGGGGTGAGGAGGGAGAGGACAGGAGGGAGGCACTGTGTCCTATTAGATGCAGCAAGGAGTTTCCACACGAGGGGTTTGGGCTTTTGTTTGTGTATTTTTTTCTTTGTTTTTTTGCTGTAAAAGGTATAAACTCAGGAGGGCTTCTTGGAGGAGGGGCAACTTCTTACATGGATTTTAGTGCACATTTAAGCCCAGCAATGCCTAAGAGCAGGTCTTACCCTTCCTGTCAGGACTGATCAGAGCCATTCACTGATTAACTGAGCAAATATTTATTGATGTTGACTCTGTCTGAGGCGCTGTTTTAGGTGTTGAGAATACGGTTGTACACAAAGCAAAAAGAGCCCCTGATTTCACAGGGTTTATATTCCTGAGTGGGGTCGAGGGAGACAGACACAAACAGGTAAGATGCTCGTTGGCTTATACCTGTTTAGGAGAAAAATGAAAATGGGTAAGGGACAGGTGATAGTTCAGATAAGGAGCTCAGCAGGCCTCTCTGAGAAGGTGACATCTGAGCAGAGAGCCGGGTGGACAGCGGGGGGAAGAAATCTCAGGCAGAAGGAACAGTAAGTGCAAAGGCCCTGGGGTGGAGAGAGTTTGCCATGTTGAGCGAACAACAAAGAGTGGAGTGAATGGAGGCGAGGGTGGTAGGGGATGAGTCTGGAATCAGAACGCCTAGGGCCTTGAAGACGGTGGTAATGAATTTTGTTCCAAGTGAGGCCCAGTAAGAAAAACAGCCAGGGTGCCTCTCCTTTGGGGCCCCTGGAAGGCTCTAGCAATCCCCACTTCCTTGACTGTCCCCAGGATGAGGGGGAAGTTAAGAGCTAAATTTGGGCATCAGACAGACCTGGGTTTGCTCATCCATTCACCCATCCATCTATCCATCCATCCCACCCATCATCTGCCCAGGTACTCGATGAATACTTATTGCACACCTACTCTGTGCTTGGTGCTGGCGCGTACTAGCTGAATGACCTTGGGGAAATATCTTTTCTTTATCTGTAAAGTGGGGTCAGCCATAATTCTTTCTTACTTTAGAGATTTGTGAGGACTAAGCAGAAAAAAAAAAGTGATTAAATCGCTTCACACAGTGCCAGACACGTCGTGAGCGCTCACTCATGCTCACTGTGTGCCTTACAAGCTCCCCGACACCAACCCTCTCTGACGCACCCAAGGCAGTTCTCTGAGAGGGCGTCCCTGCTCTGTGTTCCCAGAGCTTCCCCGTGCTCCTCATCCTTCCCAAACAGCCTCACCCCGGCTCCCTGCCCTCTGCCCTCTGCCCTCTGCCCTCTGCCTCCTGCCCCTGTGTGGTGTCAAAGCTCAACAGAATGGTCTGTCTGGGCCTCACATTCTAATTGGCCCGCTTTACCTGTCAGCCCACCTCTGTCTGCCCCAACTCGTGGGCCGCCCACTCGCCAGCCTCTCCAGGAAGCTGTTGTGCCGTCTTGTGTTGGCCCATCTGGGGGCTCAAAGGCTAGAGACAGAAACTTAGCATCTTGGGAGCAAAACCTGGAAAAGGCCCAGGCTTTGAAGCCCTTTGGAGTCAGACGTGTTGAGCAAACCCTGGCTCCAGCACATCCTTGCTGTTGATCCCTGCAAGTCGCTTCATGTCTCTGAGCCTCAGTTTCTTTATCTGTCCAAGGGAACAACAGCACCTGCCGGGGAAGGACTGTTGGGGGTTCGGGGGGCCGGGGGGCCATACCCACACGGCTCCTGCGTGGAGAGCACGCTTCCCAAGTCACTGTTGGCAGCGGAGGAGGGGGCTGCATAGACCCGCCCTGAAGACAAGGTTCTGGGCTTGGGCCTGGGGTGTGAATCCCGGAAATCACATTCACATGTGCGTGTTCTTCTGTCCGGGGGAGCTTTCATCAGATTCTCCGAGGGGTCCTGAGCCAAAAAGATGAGGACGGGAGGATGACTTGGCCCAAAACTTAAAAAGAGTCTAAAAAGTCTAGAATTCGTTTGTTCATTTATTTATTTATTTTTGGTTAATCCTCACTCATTTTTCCCCATTGATTTTTAGAGAGAATGAAAGGGAGGGAGGGAGGGGGAGAGAGAGAGAAAGAGAGAGAGAGAGAGAGAGAGAGAGAGAGAGAGAGAGAGAGAGAGAGAGAGAGATAGGTGAGAGAGAGAGAGAGAGATAGGTGAGAGAGATACATTCGTTCCTTTTTTAGAAATTTAACTATTCAGTCAACACGTTTTTGTGCCTTCTCTGTGTGAGCCAGGCCCTGTGGGGGAGTCAGACACACACATCCAGGTGTTTCCCGGGAGCAGCGGAGACTGGCCCCCTGGGGGCGCTGTCTACAGAGCACCTCATCTGGAGCACCTTCAATGATCCTTTGGGCTTCCCTGTGGGAGGGGCCGTGCTGGGGGCTCATTTTACAGATGATAAAACTGAGGCTCAGAGATGCTAAGTGACTGGCCCAAAGTCACACAACTGGTAAGCCAGGACTGACAGCCATGCCTCCCTCGGGCATGGCCACCAGCCCACTGCGAGTAGAAAGTTGCTTCCCTGGCACAGGGGTGCGAGGGGGGGCATATAGCCCCCTCCTCCTCTTCCTTCTGGCCTCAGATGCTTGTTGCAGTCCACCCCCTGCCCGCTGCATGGGATCTGCAGGGCCCTGGCCCAGCTACAAGTTCCCCTCCATGACTCGCATCACTGCCTGTGTTCCCTCCCTCCCTGCCCCCCTCAGGGATGCAATCTGGGTGTGCTGAAGAGGCAAGCTAGCTTTGGAGTCAAAGGTTTTGAAGGAGGGGGTGGCTTGTGCATTAGGTAGAAAGGGTGGGGTTGTGAGAGATGGGGGGGCACCTGCTGAGGGACCCTCCCTCCCCACACAGCTTCCCCTGCCCTTCTCCAACGCATAGTCTTTTCGATGCTGCTGAGGATAAGCCAGGCCCCAGCCCACGCGAAACTCTGCACACACACCTCCAGCTCCAGGCGGTCCCCAACACCTTGTCAGGGGCTGGCCCCATGCCTAGGTCCCAGCCCGGGGTGCCCTGCAGCAGTGAGGGGCAGGAGGCCCAGCGTGCTCCGGTATTTATTTATTTATTTGAAGGCCCAGCATTTACACAAACTGGCTCTGATTCCCCCCCGGGGGCCTGGAGCAGGGAGACGCTGCTGCCCGGGCCTTTGATGTGTGAGAGAAGAGATGGTGAGATGGTGCTGGGAGGTGCTGCTGCTGTGGGGTGTGTGTGCGCGTGGGGGGAGCACTGGTGATGTCACCTCAGGAGGCCGAGGACGGCAGGCGCCATGGCCAGGCCCAGGGCTGACTAGAATGGGCTGGAAGGTTGGAAAGCAGACGAAGGGCATTCCTGACCTGGGCCCCTTGGTCCACAGCCCGCTGCACCCACGGCACAGGGCTACAGCCATTGCCTTGGGTTTGGGAGCATGTAGACCCTCCACGGGAGAAGGGGACAGGAGGCGGGATGATGCAGGCACCGAGGCAGGAGCCACCAAAGCCCTGCAGGCAGGGGCCAGGCTCTGAACAACTCCATTCAGTGCGTTCCACCCATCACCTCACAGAGAGGCCCAGCAGATGGTGACACAGCCCCAGGAAGGTCAATGTTCGGGGGACAGGAGCATCGAGGTACAGTCCAGAAACCCACTCAGAACCACCGAGACTCACCAAGATGGGCTCTGTATGGGGTCCTCCTGTCACTCCCATGTGTCTAGGATTATCAAGGGGATGAGCACTGAGTGATGAGGGATGCTTACTCATAAGTGAATGGATGAATGAATGAATGAATGAATGAATGAATGAAGATGACACAAATGCAATGACAGAAAGACAGGAGCACATCTAGCATGCCACCCAGATTTACTTCGGAGTGTCTTCCGTGGGCCAGGCACTGTTCTAGGGATGAATGAACGAGACACGGGGAACCCAGGGTGATACAGGAGGAGAGCAGGGTGAGGGGAAGCCAGAGCTGGGGAGATGGCGAGCCACTCTTTTTAGCTCTGTCATTGGAAATCATTTCAATCTTAGAAAAATTTTCAAAAATAAAAATAGTACAAAGAGCATACCTTTAATACACTGCACTCAGATTAACCTATAGTTAGAATTTTACCCCGCCTGCTTTATCATTCTCTCTCTCTTAATGTTTTCCCTGAACAACTTAAGGGTAAGATATGTACCCTGGTATATCATGGCCCTTTGACCTTAAATAGTTCAGCGTGTGTTTCCTAAGAATAGGGATATTCTCAGTTATCAATTTTATAAATCGATATAATATTATATCCAATTTATCATCCATATAGCCATGCTTCAACATTGATTGGACTTACTGACTTTCCAGGACTTTCCCCTACAGTTTAAGGAACCCAGGAGGTCACAGAGCTATGGGGAGGGAGACAGCAGTGACAGATCTGTCCAGAAACCTCAGGCTGTAAGAGAGAGCTACTGAGTGGGATGGAAGTGAGCATGTGGAGTGGGGGTGGTTCCAGGGGTTCCCAGCAGGTCGGGATGTCCAGGCTCTACACCCAGAGGGCAAGAGGGCAACCCAGGCCTGGACCCCTAGTCCTCCAGGGACAAGGTGTCCCCACCCTCTCAGTCAGGGACCCCGTTTTGAAAGTACTTTGAGGCCAAGTCCCCAGGTCTCAGGAGCTCCTGAGCGGGCTCCCGAGTACCTGAGGAAGCCTCCTCTTGCCCTGGACACCTGAGGGCTGTCAAAACCCAGAATTCCAAGGAGATTCACCAGCTGCACAGCCGGTGTGGCGTGCCATCCATCTTGCCTGCCACCCTCCCCAACACACACTCCGGGGGGTGGTGATGAGTGGGTGGACCCACATCAGTTCTTCCAGATGTTCCGGCCGGCAAGTCCCAGGCCCAGGCAGGGCCAGGAGTGGCCAGTGGGAAAGTGGTGTTCCAATCCCAGGGAGCCTCTGGGATTTATGAGTCCCTGGGATTTATGGCGGGTGGAGTCTCTACCCAGGGACAGCTGAAATCCTCCTGTGGCTCAGAGGCCTCTTCTGGAAACAGCCCTCCCCCCCCCGCCCCCCCAATCCCTGATGGGCCTGGCTGCTTTCCCACACTCTTGATCTGGCTAGAGCTGGGCCTTTCTTCTTCCTTGCTATGTCCCCTAGAACAGCACCTGGTACCTAGAAGGTTTTAATACATATTTTTCTTTCTCTTCGGGAGACCCGATTAGCACTTGTATTTTATGGTTCTAAGGTTCTGCCAAACAAATAATTGCTTTGCTGATCCTGGGGGTCTTAGGCTTTGGGTAGCAGTGGGTGGGAGCATACTACTCCATCCATTGGCTAAATCCAGCTACCTCTATGCATCACCTATAGGAAAATGAAAGTCGCTGGAGTGGGAAAGCATGGTGGGGCGGAGAGGGGGCTCAGGAAGAGCCGGCACCGCCTGGTCTTCACCCTTGCTGAAGGCCCATGGGTGGGGCTTGCCTCTAGAAGCCTCGTGGTCCAACAGCAAGAAGGACGTTTGGGTACATGTTGGAGTATCTTGGATGGTTTCATTGTTGACCTGTCCAGAGGCAGGGGGGTGCCAGAGGTGACTTCTTGACCCTCCCAGATGGCCCTTTGGGGCCTCCCAGGCCCATCCAAGGCTCTGCGTGGGAGGCTGGCCTGCGGATGGCTGGCTTAAGCCTGTATCCTTGGATTGCGCCAACCGGGCCAAAGGTGCCCCACACACTGCCTGGCCTGGGATGGTGTCCAGAGTGGGTCCCCAGGGTCCTCCCACCCCTGCTGGACAGCGGCCTCTCCCAGTGACTCAGCCCTGACGTCGTGGGGCGAGCGGAAAGGCCGAGGGCGTGGGAGGCAGTGTCCCCTCCCTCCTGTCCTCACCTCCCTGGGTTCAGTCCCTATACCCTCCTTCCCTTCCACCATCCCTGTCCTCTCTCACCACCTCATGAGTTTCCCGTGAGCCCATGCGCCCAGAGCGGTTGCCCTTGCCCATGGAGACATGTCCTGTGTGTGTCTAGGTGTAGGCCAGGCCACTGTGGCTCATGGGGTAGAAGAAACACAGTGTAATAGGGCGCCTGATCTGGATCCCACTCCCCCTCTCCTCACCCTAGCAGCCCCCCCCCCCATTATGATGTGGTGGGGTACCAGCTCCTTTCTTACGTGACTGGGGCTTTCTTGGTTCACACCTGACCTCTCTATGTCCCCAGGCCTGGGATCTGCTTATCTGCCTGCCTTCCAGGGCCTCCCTTAGGTGTGTGATCCCAGCTTTTTTATTTCCCCCAGATGAGAGAGGGTCCCTGGGACTCAACCCTTCTCCCTCACAGGCCACTGAACTTGGGCCTCCAACTCTGTCCTGCCTGCACCCCGCCCAGCTGGCCCCCTCCTCTGCCCCACTTCAAAGGCCAGAGCCAGCGGGAGCTAATTACATGCCCCCCACCCCCCCTCGCTCGTTAAGTGTCATTAGCCCCAGTTTACAGATGAGGAAACTGAGACTGGGGAGGTGGAGACGTCACCCCCTCCTTCCCCACCCTGGCCCTTGAGCCAGGATTGGCACAAGGTCTGGGGACCCTGCCAAGACCCCCCCACCCGCTTCCTTGGAGAAGCTGGGAGTCCAGTGCTCATTCCAGCTGCTGATTCCTGCCTTTCTCTCCTTCCCACGAAGCCAGCTCTGGGTTTGGGCAGACAGCTGTGGAGCCCCTGGGATGGGGTGGGCCGGGAACCTCTCTGAAATCGCACAGAGGCAAAATGTAAATGAACCCCCCAATTATTACAGAGTCAGGGCGGTGGCACTTTAGGTAATAGGACTCGGGGAGTGGAGGGACCCCCACCCTCCTGCTCATCAGTTTGCCAGAGGCCCCCCCTATGGGAAGAGGTTGGTGATGCCGTCATGCTGAGCGGAGCGGGGCTGGGTGGGGCTGGGTGGGATGAGGTGGGGTGGGGCTGGGGAGGGTGCTGACACTGGCAGGACTCAGGAGGGCACCGAGCTGATGCTGTCAGCTAGGACAGCCCTGCCCTCAGGGACAGGGGAGAAGCTGTACCTCAGCCCCTCCTGGGCAGGCGGAGGCTCCCGCTGTGGCCTGGCAGCCTGGCCAGCTCCTCGCCCCTGTTCCCTGTTCGCTCAGCCACCTGGGCTGTGAGGTCTATGAGACGCCCCTCCACAAAGGGGGCAAGGCCCTCCTTCTCATAGACACAGGGGTGATGTGTCCAGTTGCGGCTGCCCAGCACAGAGGGGAAGGCAGGGCATGGGGAGCAGTCAGTGAGATGGGGAATGGGGGGGGGGGATCTGGGAGTGGGCAGGGGAAGAGAAGGTGGGAACTGTGCGGGGGGGGGGGGGGGGGGGGGAACGGGACGCATTGCCTGCAGAGCAGCAACCTTCCCACATGCTGAGATCTTTTGTAAAAATATGTTTTTATTGATTTCAGAGACGAAGGAAGAGGGAGAGAGATAGAAACATCAGTGATGAGAGAGAATCATTGATCAGCTGCCTCCTGCACGCCCCCCACTGGGGATCGAGCCCGCAACCCTGGCAAACTGTGACCTCCTGGTTCATAGGTTGACGCTCAACCACTGAGCCACACCAGCCGGGCATGTGCTAAAACCTTTCATGGCTCTTAGGGACAGATGTCTTGCTGGGCCTGTGGCAGAAGTTAAACACTTATCCACTCACTAGTTGAGTTTTTCGATGCTAATGACTTCCTGAATGTACAGGGGTCTAAATTGCAGCGAGAGAGATGGAGGCCCGACTTCAGGGAGATCTTGGCAGTTCCGTGGATGAGGGCCTCTGAGATAAGCGCCTACCCCATGCGGGAGCAGGCCTTCTGCCCTGTCTGGTCCCCTAGGTCCTACTCCGGGGCAGGGATGTCTCTGGCATCCACACTGCTCTCGGCATGGACTGGAAGGCCTATGGACTTTGTCTGTCATCATGGGAAGATCCCACATCCGGGAGAACTGGAGGTGACATCACCGCACGCAGCTTTGGAGCAGGTGTGCAGCTGCCCCTTGCTGAGCCTGCGCCCTGCAGCTGCAAGGTCTCAGCTGAGGTCTTGTCGGGGGCTTTGGGGAGAGGTATAGTCAGGAAGCAGAATCCCAGAGCCTGGCGCCCCGTTTCCCCCCTTCTGTCCCCACTGTGCCTCTTTCCAGCACAGGATGTGTCTCTTCAGGGACCTTTGGGCCTGGCGACTCCTTATGAGTGGCCACGGCCAGATGAAGTGACTTGGAGAGCAGAGAAGGCAGGGACCCGGCTGTTTGGCTCAGTGTGTGTGTGCCAGAAGGTGGGGGTGGGGGAGGTCACTGCTCTGCTCTGAGCCTTAGCCCCCTCAGCTTTCGAATGAAGGGCTTAGACCTGGACAGTGGCTTTTGCAGGGGCAAGCGATTCCACGCTGTCACCACCTGAGCAGGACAATTCAGGAGGCAGATCTACGCCGACTTGCTGTGGGGAAATCAGGTTGGGGTCCAGGGTGCCTGCTCCCTGCAGATATTCACGGTTGCAGACTCTGTCCTCCGCCCTGGGGAAGGCCTCTCCATCCTCGGCAGAAGTTCACGCTGCCCCTGGGCCAGGGCTCCTGTGTCCCTGCCACTTCCCCTCAGAGAGCGCAGGGCCTCTCAGGCACGGCCTGGCTTCTCCAGGACTGACTGGCTGGCTCAGGTGTAACCGTGGCAGAGGCTGAGTCTCATGCAGCCCGGGCCACCCCAGCTCTCTCGGCTGTCTCCATCCGCAGGGAGGATGGCCCTGCTCCCCCGAAAGCCCAGCTGCTTCCCTTTGGTCTAGTGGACAGAGCTCCGGCCCTGGTCTCCGTGCCAGCCTATGAGCTACAGGCCTTCAGGGAAGCGTTTGCCCGCCCTGGGCCTCAGTTTCACTGGATCATCTGCAAGGTCCCTGCCAGTTTGTACATGACATCAAATCTCATCTGAGGTCCCACAGAACAGCCTACCCTTCTTTTGTTCCTTTGCCTCCATTCGCATCAATCTGCACGGAGTATCAAGGGTCTCTGTTTTTCTGTTGAGCTCTTTGCTCCCATTTCCGACTTCATGAAGACAGGAACAGGTGCAATGGACAGAGACCATGTCTTGTCTCTGTGATCCTATTGGCTGGCACAGGGCCTGTGACATACTATGTGCCCTGAAGATGCTTCTTGAAATGAAATGGCCGAGAAGAGGTGCTGGGTGGGTACCTGGTGGGAAGGAAGAGGCGGAAGGGAAGTGTATGGAGAGGTGCTGACGGTGGGGTGGGGGCGGGGTAAGCAACCTCAGGAAGGGAGGTGAGTCAATGGCTGCATTCATAGACTCATCAAGATGCTGAAACGGGGTCCCAGAGGGTGTGACAGCTGCCCAAGGTCATGCAGCCAGTTCCTGGCAGAGTTTGAGCTTGAACCTTTGACTTCTCGGCTGATGCTCGAGAGGTGAAGGTTGGGACCTGGAGGGAGGGCCTGGGTGGGTGGGAGGTGGGGGGCCTCTCCCCTTCCTGTGTTACCTCCCCTCAGACAGAAAGAGGAGCTGAGCCAGAGACCCGCAGGGAGGGACGGCCCCTCTGGATGGTGAGGGGATCCCAGGCTAGGAACTGGCCTGTGAGAGCCCCAGAATCTGGTTGGGAAGGTCACAGGCAGCATGCCATGGTCCTGGCATCCCCTCGGGATCCGAGAGGGGTTCTGAAGGGACCCGGGACCCTTGGATCATCAGAGGAAGCCTGGTGAGATCATCTTGGTGCGCTGACAGGGGGCAGGGCCCTGGGACTGCGCAGAATGTCCCAGCCTGGGACCCAGGAGGGCGTTCAGGAAGGACAGAGAGGGGCACACGGAGCCAGCCCACCTCTGGCAGCTGGCATTCCAGGCAGTCTGCCTCTACTCAGGCCGTTCTCACCATCTCACCCATCACCACCCACCCAGGGCTGGCACCTGGGGTTACTTCAGGCCCCCACCCCTCAGAGGGCATTGGAGTACCCTCCCTATTAGGGGCCTGAGGCGGGAGGAGCTAAGGGGCAGGGTCTGAAGCTGGGGGGGGGGGTGTCTGGAAAGATGCTGGGAAGCATGTTTCAGGGGGTGAGGCCGGGCCCAGCCAGCCTCTCCATCCTCCCCGCCCTCCATTTCATTGGTCCTGCTTCTGGAGCTCAGAAGGTACCGGTGGGGAGCCCCTCCATCCAGGGCCCCCTCCTCTAGCCCAGGACTCTGTTGCTTTGACTGGACACCAAGGGCTCTCTGGAGGGGGTCCCTGAGGGAAGAGCAATCAATCCCTGAGCTCCTCGAACTCCTAGGGTTTGCAGTCTGCTTGCAGGGAGCCCTCCAGAGTGATGGGGGACACAGTCATCAATCCGATGGGGGAGGCAAGACACCAGAGGACTCGGGATACAGGCGCAGGGCGAAGGCGGAGTGGATGCTGAAGAGCGGAGAATGGGGTGCATGGCCCTTGGGCAGGGGCGTCTTGGCAGACTGCATGGATGAGAAGCGCCTGGAACCTGAGGAGGGGAGGAGAAAGGGATGTTTCTCAGGGGTAAGGCGTAGGGGAAGGGGCTCAGGGGGATGACCACCCTGAGCTGAGGGAGGACAGTGCAGGCTCTGAGGAGCTGCCCGAAGGAGAGCCGAGAAGAGGAGGAGGAAGGATGGGAAGTCAGGAAGATGGTACCTCAGTCTGGGCCTGAGAGCCTGAGCGGGGAGAGGGAGGGTGCCGAATCCTCACAGGGTGAAGGGAAGGAGGGAAGGGATGCAGGGACCCAGAGGCAGGCCTGGCCCAGAGCCCTGACCGCACTCCCCTGCCCTGCGCCCACCCTGGCTCTGCCCAAGGCCAGTGTATCCTGGCCCCCAGCTCTCCCCAAGCAGAGCCAGCCCCCAGCCAGTGCCCGGGGAGCAGGGTGCCACAGCTGCTGCTCGGGTTCAGCGTGGAGCCTCGGTGGGGGTTAATGGGAGACTGCCAGGCGCCGCTTAATAGGATTTTAATTATACAGCTCCGGCAAGAATTTTTCCCCCCTGGGCTTGGGCCCTCACAGATACCTCCATCTCCACCTCAGCATCTTCCCAGCCCTCGCAGCCTGCTCTCCCAGCTCCCCTCCTCCCCCTACTGCCTGCCCCCCCCCCACACACACACACACTGTGGGGCACTCTGGCCTATCTCCTGGGGGCCCAGGGAGGGCCTGGCATCTGCCCCCAACAATCACAGGGAGGACAGCACCAGCTCTTGGGGAGAGCCCTGCTGTGGGGAGCTCCTCCGAGGTCTGCATCCAGGGCTGTGCCTGGCCAGACCTGACGGGTGCTGGGCAGAGAGGGTGTGCCCACCCTTGGACTCAGTATGGACTCAGTGCCCATTTTCCCAGGGTGATCGTGCCCCGTGCCAGGCTTTTTCACAATGAGTGTCTCATGTGACGCTCACGACGACTCTGGGAGGCAGGCAGGGCAGATAGGATGATAATGTCCATTTTATGGATGAGGAAACCGAGGCCCCAAGAGTTTAAGTGACTTGCCCAGGGACAGGATGAGTAAGGAGTCTGGACTCCAGACTGGACTCCACGGCCTGACCATGGCCCTGAGCTCCCTTCCCCTCCACTCACACCCCAGCCGGAAGGAGCCCCATGGAGGCCCTCTGTTTTGAAAGCTCTCCTTCCTTCTCCCTTGTCCATCTCCGACTTCCCCTTCAGGCCTGAGATGTCGCCTCCCTCTGAGTCTGGGTTCGGGCCCCCGTTTCCAGGCTCCCAGAGCTCCCACATTTTGCCGCCACAACCCCGTCACACCGTGTTGGGCTGCCAGGTTATCTGTCCGGCTTGCCATGCATCTAGGACCGTGGTCGGCAAACTGCGGCTCGCGAGCCACATGCGGCTCTTTGGCCCCTTGCATGTGGCTCTTCCACAAAATACCACGGCCTGGGCGAGTCTATGTTGAAGACGTGGCGCTAGAAGAAGTTTAAGTTTAAAAAATTTGGCTCTCCAAAGAGATTTCAATCGTTGTGCTGTTGATATTTGGCTCTGTTGACGAATGAGTTGGCCGACCACTGACCTAGGAGTTCCTTGAGCCATTAAGACAAACCTGCCGGGTGCGATGCCCACTGGTCAAGCCGCGAGAGCCTCCCTCCGCTGTTCTCTGCGAAATGTTGGGGGACCCTCCCTGCAGTTGGCCCGCTGCTCCCTCCCCCACCTCCCCGTCAAGCCAATGGCAGTCCGTGTGGCAGGGTCCCCGATGGCCGGTCCTTTGTCTGCGGGAGGCAGTTTCTTTTTGGTCTTTATCACATGTCAGCACCTAGGTTTGGGTGTAGAATAATTTAGATGCTCGGAAAAGTGGCAAAGAAAGAACAGAGACTTCCCGCACACCCCTCACCCAGTCCCCCTGTTGTCAACAGCCTATATCACTGAGTTAACTGTCCCAGCGAAAAAGCAAACATTGGTGCATTACTATTAGCTCAACCCAGCACTTTGTTTGGACTTCACCACTTGCATTTTTAATTCCATAATTAAATAATAGATGAATCCACCCTTGCATGAATTTTCCAAGTGTCAGAAAATAAATGGTAAAAGGAGGATCTCCCTTCACCCCCTCCGTCTAAGCTCTCCCCATCCCAGGGGGGTTCTTCTGCGCCCTTTGCACACACCCCTTTTTCCTGCCCCTTTGTGCTCCGGGGTCAGCACATGCTTCCCCTCACCCTCTGAGGGGTCGACGACTCTCCTCCCTGCTCTCCTTCCCCGCTCCTGCCATCGCTCTGGGCTCTGCCCACGCCATGCCTCCCCAGGAGTGCCCCTTCCTCTCACTGTCCGTGCGACGTCTTTGTATCCCTCCCCTTGACCGGCAAACAGTTGGGGGTGATGACAGTGCCCCCCCCCCAGGCCCGGCTCTTCCCTGAGCAGCTCCCAGAATGGAGTGTGGGAGGGATGAGGTGATGAGGCTGTGAGTGACCGTGAACCAGGGCTCCAGGAAAGTCCCACGATGCAGTCAGCAGTGGGCAGTGGCCCACGAGACGGTGGTGGAGCAGGTAGGAAGATACAGAAGGCCCAGCGTCTGCCCTCAGGGGTCCCCCCGGCTGTGCAGGAAGCACCCACACACCCTGGCTTGGCTCCTGGATGACCGGGGCCCACAGCGCTCCAGCCAGGCCCACCTGTCTATGCCCAGCAGGTGCCCAAGGCTGGGGGTGGGGGATCTGAACAAAACCTCTTCCCCATCCCCTCTGTCAGCTGGGGGCAGGGGGATGGCCAAGATATGCCGTGGCCCCAACTCACCCCAGCCAGAGGAGGAGGCTACATCTTAGCCTTTCTGTCTCATTCATACCTCGGTCCTCACCAAGCCCTGGAGGGCAACCTGGCACTATTGCTTCAGCCTACCTGCCCCCATCAAAGCACCCTGTGCTTTCCTCCCAGCCTCCCCGCAGGCTGCTGCCACCCACCAGTATCACAGAGAACTTATCTTGTCCCCACTCCCCACCCATGCCGGCTGGCCTCGCCCCTCCCTCTCCCCCAAGGCCCTGGGCAGGGGGCTGGGGCTGGAAGGGCGCCGATACCTGTGGTGGCAACCTGTCCACCTGAGGAGTAGATCGCCAGTTCATCCATCCCCTCCTCAGCACTGTGCTCATTCCTGCCAATCCTACGGAAAGAAAGTTCTAGTGAAGAAAATGGCGGCTATCATCACCAGCATCTGTTTCTTTGATTGTCCAGCCTTCTCCTGCAGACCCATGGCCTCCCTCCCCTGTCCTCCACTGCCTGGGCCTCAAGTCAGAGAGGACAGGGCAGAAAGGGGGCTGGAGACAGGAGGGGTCCTGGGGATGAGGAGTGGTGGAGGGGAGGGTGCCCAGAGAGGAAAGGACAGGGGGTGTGGCTCAGGGGATGCCCTCAGGTTTACAAGATGAGGAGAGGCTGCCCCCAGGCCACCCCGGTCAGGGTCTGTAGCAGGGAGCCAAAACCCCAGGCAGCCCAGGACTCCGGCCTGGGGCCCGAGCCCAGGAGAAACATGGACGGCCCGGGGGGCGGGGGATTGCAGCATCAGCGGCCGGCTGCCGTGGCACGAGATGAAAGGCCTGGAGTGGGGCTGCTGGCAGACGGACAGGCGGGGGTGGGTGGAGGCCTGGGGTGGGGGCAGGGGAGATAACCATCTGTGAGGGCTGCCAGGTGTAGACATGGTGGAGTGTGGAGGACGCGGGTGGGGTTTTAGCCCTTGGGATCGGGCCTGGAGTTGGAAGGCTTCCCTCTGAGGTCATCTTGTCCAGCCCAATACCTCCAGGCGCTCGGTCCCCAACCAAGCAGGCCCTGCCTGGGGACGGTTTCTGGGGCTGGGTGCCCCTCCCTGGCCCCGGCCTGGCCTCCACCTTGCATCCATCAAGCCCTTCTCCCCAAAGCCTACCTCAGCTCCCTCTCTGCAATGTGGGGAGGTGGGCCCGTCCGGGCCACTGGTCAGTCACTTGCTAACTGCTGGGTTCATCTAAGAGCTCAGGACTCGGTCCATCTTCATCGCCCTTTGTCCTTGATTCTGAGTTTCTCTTACTTTAGCTGTATGATTATTTGTCCAGTCCCCCCCACCCCACCTCGGAGATAAGGTTCTAGAGACAGACCATGGAGAAAAGGAGAAGGAAATTTCTTGCTTCCTAAACATCTCTTCACCATTCTAGACCACACCTACTTCTCTGCCCAAGCTTCCATCTTTTCTAACCCCCAAATTACTTCAACAGCCCACCCCCCCAAATCTTCCACCTCCCTCACTGCTCCAAACCCTTTCCCAGAGCTTCCGCAGCGCTCTTGCCAATGTGGGAATCTGACCCTGTCACTTCTCTGCTCAACGCCCTTCAATGCCAGGGTGCCAGCAAGAGGGCCCTGCTCCAGGCCCTCCACACATGAAACAGCGCAGATGCCACATTGGTTAAGAACCCTTGGAGGCCGAGGTCATGCGGGATCTGGTACTGAGTGCGTGGCCCGTAGCTTTCAACCTCTGCTCTTGTGATGAACGCCGATCAGACCCGGGAAATGCTTCTTACTCGAAGTTCTTGAGACAGAAAGCGACTGTGTCTGTGTGCCGACAAGCGTGACAGAGGTGGATATTGTACACGTGCTTCGGTGAAATAAAAAACAAGTGGATATGCTTGTTAAATCCTTCTGTCCCAGATAGCATATATGCAATAGGTTATTTGAATTTTTTTTTAAAATTTTATTTGTAACTAGTGGCCCGGTGCACAAAATTTGTGGACAGGGAATGGGGGTGTTCCTCAGCCGGACCTGCACCCTCTCCAATTTGGGACCCCTCGAAGGATGTCCTACTGCCAGTTTACAGGGATCAGGCCTAAACTGGCAGTCAGATATCCCTCATGCAATCCAAGACTGCTGTCTCCTAACCACTCACCTGCCTGCCTGCCGGTTATTTGAATTTTTTTTTCAAGAGTAACACAATGGCCCTAGCCGGTTTGCCTTAGTAGATAGAGCGTCGGCCCACGGACTGAAGGGTCCTGGGTTTGACTCCAGTCAAGGGCACGTACCTCAGTCGCAGATTCCCCAGCCCTGGTCAGGGCTCATGCAGGAAGCAACCAACTGATGTGTCTCTCTCACATCGATGTTTCTCTCTGTCTCTCCCTCTCCCTGCCACTCTCTCTAAAAATCAATGGAAAAATGTCCTCAGGTGAAGATTAACCTAAATAAATTTTAAAAAGAGTAACACAGTGAATTCTTATATAATAACTAGAGGCCCAGTGAGGGAAGTCGCGCGGTAGCCCGGCGCTGCTCGCCGCGCTCGCTGCCCTGCCTGCCTGGCACCCGCCTTGCTGTGATCTGAGCCTGTGGGCCATGGGGGAGGGACCAAGAGGTGCTGGTACCTCACAGTGACTGGTCGTTTGGTCGTCCTGGTCATCACGCACAGTGGCTTTTTTTTTTTTTAAAGGAAGTATGCCAATATGGCAGTGACATCTTTTTTTTTTTTTAATATATTTTATTGATTTTTTTACAGAGAGGAAGGGAGAGGGACAGAGAGCTAGAAACATCGATGAGAGAGAAACATTGACCAGCTGCCTCCTGCACAACCCCCACCGGGGATGTGCCCACAACCAATGTACATGCCCTTGACCGGAATCGAACCTGGGACCCTTCAGTCCGCAGACCGAAGCTCTATCCACTGAGCCAAACCGGTTTTGGTCACAGTGGCTTTTTATATATATAGAAATTTCCTTGTGGTTTCAAGCCTCCAGGTTCCTGCTTCTCTTTGAGTTCCAGAAGTACATTCAAAATAACACCGTATTCAAAATAGATGCACATTGAAGGTGAGAAGCATTTTACAATACTAAATAATTCACATACCTCTTAATTTTATATAAATCTAGGTCTTGCTGTAACAGATGTGAAATTTGAGAGTGAATCTTTACATTGGCAATTTGATGGTGGAATTACAAAGCCTTATATGTTATAAACCTATCTCATCATATTAATCACATTTACAAAATTTTAAATTAAAAGTTTATATTTACTTCAATAATATTAATTTACTCTTTTGATATTCATTAATTATAATTTGCATTTTAATTTTAATAGTTACATTAGAATATTTTAGTCATTTAGCCTATAAAAACCATAGCTTGATGCAAATCTTTTACTTTGTTGTTATGAAGACTTATTGTCTAAGAAGACATGAAGAACACATTTTATTTCACAATCTGGTACCTCGATTTGTGGGCCTCTGTGTACTCTTGTCCGTCCTGGGCCCCACACCTTTTAGGGGCGGCCAGCTTCCTTGCTCCTTATTTCCTGCTGACTCCTGGGCATGGCCCGCACAGGCCTCCACGGCCCTGCTTCTACCTGCTACCCCAGTCCCCTCCGCTGGATGTCTTCATGTAGCCCTGGACCATGGGGGTCCCCAGAAAATTCTGTGCCTGCCCTGTGCCTGAGACACCTCTCTTTCCTTGCCATCATTCCATGGGCAGATCCCAACAGCCCGCATGTGCCCTCCCCTGACCCCAGCAGGTGGGTGCCCTTCCGGATGCCCCTCTCTGTTCTTCCACCATAAGGTGAGGCTGTAGGCTCCTCCCCCTCCATAGATCAGGACCTTCTGGTGGGCAGAGACGGGGGTGGGGTGGGGAGGGAGGGGGCTTGGGAGTAGGCAGGGCCTCAGTGGAGGGGTCAGAGGCTCTATGTGGTGACCAGAGCTCAGTGCTGACCCTCAGTGCTGATACCTCTGAAGTCTGTAGGACGTGGGCCCTAGAGGAACTAAACATTGTAGGGAAAGCCAGCTGAGACCTTGGCCTTTGCCCAGGTCTAGACCACCTGAGTGGGCCCCAGAGAGCTAAGGCCTGTCTGTGAGGAGATTGGCAGGAGCCCCCATTGGCATCCCTGCCAGCCACCAGGCAGTTGTGGTGTGGGGGAGGGGAAGGGGAGGCAGGATGCTGGGAGGTAGTCAGCGTGGGGGTAGGGACAGGGTGGAGATGGCGGGAAAGCGGTAGGGGCCAGCGGTAGAGGCCAACTGACATCATTGTAGCCTCTGGCTCCCTGCAGGAGGATCCTCTTATTGGCAAATGTTGGGGGCAGGTAGAGAGTATGAGGGGGCCCAGCCTTCTTTCTCCTCAGAGGACAACTTCAAATATGTTGGAACCCCATTATTTATTGAGCACCTACTGTGTGCCAGGCACTGTGCTGATGTCCTTCACCTCTCTTTCCCTAGAGCAGTGGTCGGCAAACTGCGGCTCGCGAGCCACGTGCGGCTCTTTGGCCCCTTGAGTGTGGCTCTTCCACAAAATACCACCGCCTGGGCGAGTCTATTTTGAAGAAGTGGCGTTAGAAGAAGTTTCAGTTTAAAAAATTTGGCTCTCAAAAGAAATTTCAATCGTTGTACTGTTGATATTTGGCTCTGTTGACTAATGAGTTTGCCGACCACTGCCCTAGAGAAACACAGCCTGGCATTAAAGACGATCTCGCCCAGTTCTCCCATTTGGCAGAAGAGGAGACACTGAGGCTCAGAGAGAGGGAGTGACTTGCCCCCAGGTGAGTGAGCGGCAGGGCCTGGGTTGGAGTTGGCATCTCCTGACTCCTTGTCTGGGGGGCTCTCTCCCTATCCCTGGGACCTTCCAGGAGAAGGACGTTCTCTGCTCAGAGGTGGTAGAACCCACAACAATGAGCACCCCCCCCCCAAGTCCCCAGAATGGTAGCAGGCCCTAGGGGAGAACTTCCTGATGTCGCCATCCTCTGCACCACTCACCCTGCATGCCATATGCAGAGTGCTAAGCGAGCTAGGAGGTGGCTCAGTGCAGCCTCAGTTTCCCCTTTCTCCCGTGGACTAGAGAGCCTGGCCTCCCTGGGCCTTGCCTCCCGCTGGCCCAACCACCTCCTCTCTGGGTCCCTGAGCCCCCACTCAGCCCTCAGCTTTCCTGAGCCCTAGCCCCCTGGCATCCTGCCTGCTTTAACCCACAGGCCAGCAGAGGCGTCTGAGACAACCCCTAGGATGGAAAGTGAGAGGCTGGGTCTCTCATACACCCTATTTATTTTTTCGTCATCATCATGGCCATCAACATCCTCACAAAAATGACAGATAACCTTTGAGTGCTTATGGCTCTGCTCACAAGCAAAAGTACTAGTGTTTGCTCCATTTTTTCAGCTGGAAAAACTGAGGCCGGAGAGGCTGAGTGAGGCCTGAAGCCACCCTATTAGAAAGTGTCAGAAGGGACCGACTCTGAGATCTGTGAGATGGGCACAAAGCCTGCAATTCCCCCGTATCTTCAGCCCCTCTGAGCCACGGCCAGGGCCCCGCCTGCTCTTCCTGGAACACCTGAGGAACCTGCCGGGACCCTTACCTTCATGTCCTGCCCACGCTCCACGGCTGCAGCTCGTCAGCCAGAGAGGCTGTCGGGAGCTGGGTGTGAGCGCAGACCCACCGGAGGGGATGCTGGGGCTCCTCCTCTTTACTTCTGCCCTTTGCCCTCCCTGCCCACGGCTGTGCCCCCACGTGGCTCTGGATGTGCCACGGATGGACAGAAACTCTGCCGATGGCCCCTGTTCATTTAACCAACAGACATGGACTTGAGCTCTGCTTGTGCATCCACGGCACACTGGGCACAGTGCAGACCGGTCCGGCGTGGGCCCCACCCTCCCGGAGCTCCCTGTCCAGTGGTGGTGACGGGAAGAAATCTGTTAGCTCCACTCATTCAACAGACGATGACCCCTGCGTGCCAGGCGCTATTCTCGGCCCTGGGACCCAGAAACGAACAGAAAGTGGTTGAAAGAAATAAACGAGTGACGCAGCCTGTAGAAGGGGATGTGCCGTGGAGAAAGATAACACGGGGAGCGGGTCAGGGACTGGGAGCAAGGCTGCAATCATGTCACAAAGCTAATTGGTGCCATGACAGTTTGGGGGCTCCAGGAGCGTAGAGAGGGGACCTCTGACCTTTGCTTCACCTGGGCCTGCTGCCCTGGACGGAGATGAGAACAGAACTGGCTATTTGGAGCACCTGCGTCGCAGGCCAGTGGTCCCTAAACAGCCTGGCATAGAGCAGGCGCAGTGGGGCATCCTGAAATGATCTCTGATGACCACCTGCGTCAGAACCTGCCTTCTCTGTGTGTACCCAGAATGCACAGGGACAGGCCTGCACACGTGGGCACATGCTCACCTGGACATGGCAATGCACGTGGGCGTGTGCCATCGAATGGGCACTGGTGACTGAGCACCTGAGCTACTTCAAGCACCCTGCCCCCAAGAGGCTCAGAGCCTCATGGCAAAGAAAGGACATGAAACAGCCTGCACGAAGGCAGGAGTGCTAGGGGCCGAACGCGGGGCAAGGGCTTACAGAGAAATCCAGGGGGCGGCAGGAGCTGACCCGGCCTGGGTTGCCTTCACTAGATTTAGCGCAAATCACTGCAGCTGCTCCAGTGAGATGGGATGGGCCAGCTCAGGAGGCAGTGGGTCCTCATCCCTGGAACCTCGCAGGGAGGCGTGGCGGCTTGAGGAGGGGCTTCAGGGCTGGGTTGGGGGACAGTACTGAGGTCTCCTACGGTTCCTGGGGTCCTGTGGAGTTGGGGAAGCCGCTGGAGAACTGGAGGGAGGGATGGCAGGGCGAAGCGCCTGGACTTTATCTCCGGGGGTGGTGGGGAGCCATGGAGGGTGTGGGAGCCGCGGAGAGGCATGGCGAAAGCTGAGTCTGGGGAAGATGAACCAGCCAGCGGCACTATGCTGGACCGGCCTGGAGTAAGGATGGATGCAGAGGGGAGACCACGTGCTATAGCCAAGCACACATGTGACACGTGCACACTGCGTGTGAGCAGACGCCTCCCGTGACTGGACAGCCATCAGTGGTGAGAGCACCGAATGGTGCCCAGTCTTAAAGCAGGGGCCAACCTACACGTTCTCCCACCTCTGTTCCCAGAGTTTCAGGCACTTGCACAAAAGCTGAGTCTGCATGAGTATATACACCAGGGGTCCTCAAACTTTTTAAACAGGGGGCCAGTTCACTGTCCCTCAGACCGTTGGAGGGCCGGACTATAGTTTTAAAAAAATATGAACAAATTCCTATGCACACTGCTAAGTCGGCTGCTAAGCAGGACAGGCAGCGGCGGCAAAAACACCCGGCGGGCCGGATAAATGTCCTCGGCGGGCCGCATGTGGCCCGCGGGCCGTAGTTTGAGGACCCCTGATATACACCGTGCAGCACCCTCTATTCACGGACGGGGCTCTGTCCGGGTAGCAGGAATGCACACTGCGTTGGTGTCGGGGCAGCTTCGAGGGTCTCTGGGTGTCGCTGGGGAGCAAATGTTAAAGATAGGCGCGGCCTCGCAGAGTCTACGGGAAGGGAAGTTCGGGGATCCGGCTGTCACAGGCGTGACACAGGTGTGTGTGGGGCGTGCATGTGTAGGGGGAAGGACTGAGGAGGCACACGTGTGGAGTGAGGCGTTGTGAGTGTGTTGCTCCGGGAGAGGACTAGCCTGGTGTGTGGCTGCAGGTGAGAGTCTGGTTTCCCCCCAGGCTGGGGACATGGTATTGTTTCCATTTCAACAGGTAAGGAAGCCCAGGATCCACAAACCCGGCCCAGGATCACGGCACCATCCAGAGCAGGACCGGAGCCCAGGCTTCTTCCTGACTCCGAGCCCCTCACTCTCTCACCTCCGTGGCCACCTCCAGCGTCTGGAGACGTGAGTGCCCAGAACAGGAGTGTGGGGACGGCGCTCCATGTCAGCATGTCCTCCCAGGCACCAGGCAAACGTCCGCTTGCCTACGTTCTCTGCCCCCATCCCTGCCCTCACCCTGACCCCCTCCTACCACCCCAGACTCACGGGCTCCCCCCTCTCCCCGCAGATCCACATCCCCAAAACCACCTCATTCCAGTGTCCGCCTGGAACAGCGCGCCCGTGTATTATCCATATGTTTTCACCCCCAGCTGGGTGCTCGGTTATTGTTCTGGCGCAGGAGGGCGAGGGGGCGGCTTGTGGGTGTAGCGACGCCGGGCTGTCTGCTCCGTTCTCCGCTTGTTATTACCTCTTCTCCAGGCTCCCATTAGCCAGCCTGCCCCAGAGGCCTGCGCGGGCTCCTGCTCCTCGGCACCTTTGTTCCTTAATTATCACTGGGGAGCCCCGCTCACCTGCCTGCCACTTTCTAAGAAGCTGTCTGGCTCCCCTTCCCCACCCTGCATCCCCAGGACCTAAGCTCCTACACCCCCTGAGAGGGTGGGGGCTGTGTCTCCCAGCAGCTTGCCCCCGGCTTCTCCATGCTGCAAAGCCTCAGGCCTGGCCCATGCCCGGCCCCTCCTAGAGGCCCTGTCTTGTTGCTGCCACTTTCTCTCAGAGATGCTGTCTCAGATCCTAGGGTGGAAGAGACTTCATTTTTTTAATCCTCACCTAAGGACATGCAGAGATGGAGAGAGAGAGAGAGAGAGAAACATCCATCAGTTGCCTTTTATATGTGTCCCCACCAGGGATCAAACCCACAACCCAGGTATGTGCCCTGACTGGGAATCGAACCGACAACCTTTCGGTGCACAGGATGATGGCCGGACCGGAAGGGACTTTGAACTCTCATGTAGTTCAACACCCACCTCCCCACTACTGCCTGGTTGGGCCACCCACGGAAGGTCCTCAATGAATATTCAGCAAGAGGATGATTAATGCAGCCTCTACTTGAATGCCTCTCAAGTGGGCAGCTCCCCCGTCCCCCCCCCCCTCCACCCAAGGCAGCCAGAGCCCCCCGGAGAGGGCTAAGACGGTTATAAATCACTGGCCCTCACCTCTCCCCGGGGCTCTCTGATTTGCCTAGCCATAAATCTAGAGTCCGGCTGGCTGTGTTTGGGTCTGGGGCTCAGTCCTGTCTTTGCTGCTGGGGGCTCACTGGTGCCCACCTCTAGCACCAGGCTCTGTCCAGGGGGTACCTGATCCTCCTTTCGGGGCGCGGGGACTCTGCCAGGCCCCAGCCCAACTCTAACCCCTGGCTTGCCTCCTGCCTCAGGCCTCTGGCTGTGGTTCCTGGGCAGGAAGGCGAGGGGGAGGAGAAGGCGCTGGGGTGAGAACCCTAAGGCCAAACAAGCTCTGACAGCCGACAACCACTGCGGAGGAGGGTGCTAGCTGCACACAGGCCAAGGCTGCCAGGCTGCGGAGCGAAGGCCCCAGGGAGTCGGGGAGACAGGAATCTCCCCTCCCCGCCCGCCTGCCGCCCTGCCTCCTGACCCTTGCACAACTCCCTGCTTCGTGGCACTGTGGGTACCAGGGGGGTCAGAGGCTGCGCTTCTGGGTGGAGCTAGAAGTGAGCTGAGCCATGTGGGCATCAGGGGCACCCCCGTGTCAGGACACTGGCTGCCCGAATGGTCCTGGGGCACAGTGCTTCTCTCCAAGGGGATGGCGGTGGCGGCCGAAGCTTGCCCGCCGTGACAGAGGTTAGACGTGCCGCCCAGAGGAACTCTGTGTCCACAAAGGGCCTCCGAGCCTGGGCCCAGATTATCCCCACTGCTCTCCTTGGGGGCCATTCTCCTCAATGCCCCCACCTCCTCCCACCCCCCGCCCCTCACCCCTTATCCACTCCCGGGCTGGATCCCGTTGGACAGCTTCCCTTCGATCTCCACCTTGGTGTTCTCTAAGTGGGTGTCCGTCTGGGGGCTCCTCGAGGGCAAGGTCGTTCTGCTCTGTGGTTTGGGTCCTCGCGAAGGGTGGCTATTGGAGCCCAGCCACGGCCCGGCCTTGGCTCTGAGCATCGTGTGTCCCAGGGGTGCGACAGTGAGACCAGGAAGGCGCCTGGTGCATGTCAGAGGGCCCTCTGGACAAACACCAGCTGGGGGTGGAGGACTCGGGTCGGGAGGCCACCTCCAGCCACCAGACCATGACCTCAGCCGGGCCGCCCCGTGCTGCTCTCCGGATCTGACTCAGTCCCAGGGCTCCGGGGCGTCCATCCCCAGGGTCAGCCCCCTGGAGGTCCACCAGATTCCACAGGCCCCACCCAGACAGGGGCCACCTCCACCACCACCCCCTGCTTGAACAGCCAGGGGCTCCTGCAGGGTTTGAGAGGCCAAGGTCACCTGCTGGGCCACTCGCTCCACTCGCTCCATCTCTTCCCTCCTCATTCAGTCTCTCCAGACCTGAGATTCCTGTGGGCCCTGGTCGGGAGCCCCTGATACAGATGTTCTCCCACACCAGGCTGGGGACTAAGGGAACCCCAAAGGGTAAACAAAGCGGTTCTCCCATGACAGTCACTCTCTTGGGAATCTCCCAAAGTCACCCCCAGAATCAGCACTCAGCCCCTCAGCCAAATGGATCTTTCTTTATAAATGTTAATCACAGCATGATTCCCCCCACCACCACCACCCCGCTTCAAACCCTCCAAAGGGCTCTTGTCTCACTCAAAATAACAGGAAAACTCTACTGGCCCTACCCCACCTGGACCCTGCCCACCTCTCATGCCTCATCTCCCCCTGCTTTCCCCTTCATTCATTCCACGCCAGGCTGACCAGCCTTCTCGCTCTTTCTCACACACATTAGACCCCTCCTACCTCAGAGCCTTTGCCCTGGCCATTCCTTCCAACTAGAATGCTCTTCGCTACACTTTTCCTCATTCTGAGCCCTTCCTAGATGACCTGGTCTAAATAGTGCCCCTGTGTCTCCCAGTAGCCCTGACCCCTCTGTCTCCACCACTCTACTTTATGCTTCCTCACAGCACTATCACTACCCCAAATGAGTTTCCCCTTTTTTTTTCTGAAATGTTTTAATTGATGAGAGAGAGAGAGAGAGAGAGAGAGAGAGAGAGAGAGAGAGAGAGAGAGAGAGAGAGATCCATGCACTTTCTGGCTGATTCCTGCACATGCCCCAACCAGGGACCGAACCCCAAATCCTGGCTCATCAAGACGATGCTCCAACCAACCAAGCTATCCAGCCAGGGCTGAGTTTCTCTTTGATTATTTAGTTATTGTCTTTCTCCCCATTGAACTATGAGTTTTATGAGGACATGGCTATATCCTTAGGGCCCAGCACATAGTGGGTGCTTAAGAGAGATCTATTGAATAAATGTGTGCCCTGGGAGGGAGAGAGACACAAAGATACACTCAGGGCTGGGGGGTTGGCACAAGCAAGATCCAGGGAGCAGAACTTGTAGGGATACAGTGGAGGGAGCTGGTCCCTTTGGCTCCCAGGCCTCAAAGGGCTCACACCAGAGGCTGGGGAGGAGGAGGAGGGAGGGAAGGTAGCAAGGGGCTGCCAGTCATGCCTTCCGAGGATGCACCCCAGACCCCACTCTGAAGGCCCGTGGGGAGACCAGGGAAGGAGGTACCACAGTCCCCATTCTCCGGGGGTCCCCACTCTGAAGGGGACAGGAAAGAGTGCTTGGAAAGTTCTGGAAGCCAGGCCTCTCCACTGAGCTCAGAGCCTGGGTTTCCAAAGCTGGGGCTGTTGCTGCTTGGCCCACTGCGTCAGGCTCAGCATGTTCCAAACCCAACGCCTCGTCCTTCCTGCAGCTTGCTCCGGCCTCCCCATTTCCGTCAACAACCTCCTGCTCCTCCGGGGCAGGCAGCCTCAAGTGCCCCAGTCGCCTCTGACTGCTCCCTCTCCCTCACCCTGGCTCTCCAGACTTCCCCCTGTGTGATGACAGGAGACAAGTAATCCCCTGTCTGGTCCCTGTCCTCTCTCTCCCATAAGCAGCTGCCCCGGCAGCTTTACCTCCATTGGCCCTAAACACCCCCAGCTCCTGTAGCCAACTCCACCAAGGGGCCAGTGGGGGGAGGAGAGGGTAAGAAGGGTCCTGCCCAATTCTGACCCCATCCTCCTGGGGGGAAACTGGCTTGTGCTGGCAAGTGCATGGACTCTGGAGGTAGGCAGACTTCCGTTGTCGCGCTCTCTCCTTAACTGTATGACCGTAGGGAAGTTGCTTCACTTCTCCAAGTCTCAGTTTTCCCATCTGTAAAATGGACATAACTATGCATCTATCACCGGATTGCTTGGGGAGTAAGTGGGAAAGCATATAGTCAGCATCTAGTAAGAATCTGAAATCCAGTTGATGCTTAATAAATGGGAGGCCCGCCCTAGCCAGTTTGGCTCAGTGGATAGAGCGTCAGCCTACGGACGGAAGGGTCCCAGGTTCGATTCCGGTTAAGGGCACGTACCTCGGTTACAGGATCCTTCTGGGCCCAGGCCCTGGTCGGGGCTTGTGCAGGAGGCAACCAATCGATGGGTTTCTCTCACATCGATATTTCTCTGTCTTTCCCTCTCTCTTTCACTCTCCCTAAAAATCAATGAAAAAATATCCTTGGGTGAGGATTAACAACAACAAATATATATATAATAAAAATAAATAAATCAATGGGAGGCCCATTCCGTTCCCTTTCAACCTTAACTCCCCTGCTCAAGAACTTGCTGTGGCTCCCTGTGTTTTTTAACTGTGTCTGATCCAAGTTCCTCTACTTGGCTCTCAATGTCTCCAGTGTCTGACCTGACCTCAATTCCGTCTTTATCCCAAGATTTCCCACTTGTTCTCTACTCCTGTGTCCCCAGTGAGCATACCATGGCCACCCTTCGGCTGTGCCCTCTGTCCACACTGCTTTTCTTGTCATCTCGGCCCATCCTCCTTGCCCTGAAAGGCCCCCTTCTCCAGGAAGACCCCCTGGACCACTCCTGCTCTGACCGTTCTGTCTCCTCCAAAACCTTGCTGCTCACTTGGCCTGGCATCATAGCTGCGCTATTGGAGTGGGTGGCTATTCCATGTCTGTGGATGTCACCTGCCCACCCAGGCTGGCAACTGTTTCCAGGTTGGCAGGGAACCCTTCCTGGATCTCCCCAGAGCTTGCTACAGTGCTAACACGATGCCAAGCGCTCAGTAAGGTCTGACTTTTGAGTTGTTACAAAGAAACAGATGAGGCAAATCAGGAGAAGGCAAACTGAAACCTTGAGCCTCTCACCTGGGGAAAGAAGTAGACTCGGGACTTTACATGTTCCCTCTTCATGCTAACCACCCTGAAAGGCGGTATTGTCCCCATTTTACAGGTAGGAAGACTGAGGCTCAGAAAGATTCAATGACTTGGCCAGAGTCACTTGGAGAGAAATTGGCAGGAGTATGATCTGAGGCTGAGGGGGTATGTCAGAGAGGGGAGGCCGAGATGAGTACGTAGAGGGAGAGAGTGGGTGGGTGGATTGGAGGGGATGAGGGGTGCATGGGAAGGCTCTGGTTCGCCCATTGGAAGAGGTGGGAGAAAGGGCTGAATGTCTGACAGCAAGACCCTCCTGGGGAACTGGCTGCAGCTCCAGAAGTTTTCTTACCAGAAAAAGCCACAGCACACCCCCTGGGTCTGCACCAGCTAAGGTGCTTAGCCTGTGTCCCCAGGGCTTAGGGACAGCGGGGCAGAGAAGACAGAGCCTCTGCCCGCTCCATGCAGAGGCAAGGATGTCAGCGAGGCTGGGGGTGATGTCACCACTGACCTCAGGTTTCTCACCCTCCTTCCCTGAAGCGGTTTCTTTAGAGACACTGGTCCATGGTTTGCCCAGAGCCCTCACACCACAGTCCCTGCTGCTGTCACCACAGCACTTGTCCCTGGTGTGGCCTCTGCAGAGCCTTACCTACACCCAGCTCTCGTTGGAGTGCCACTCGCAATTTCTCCGGTTGCCAGGAGTTGGCACAGAGACCCTCATCGTTCCCCAGCCCCCCCCCCCCCCCCGCACTGGCCAAGCCCTCCATGCGGGCAGCCAGGCCCAGCTGGAATAACACAGCTTCCTTCCCTCCCACGAGCACTGGACTATTTACAGCTCACCAAGGCCTTCACACCCATGAGCTCACTGGAGCCTCCCCCACCCACCCTGGGAACCCAGCAGGGCAGGCGCCATTGCCCCCATTTCGCAGATGGAGACGCTGAGGTTAAATGCCTTGCCCAGCGAATTCCCCTAAGCCTGGCCTGGCCTCCTGACTCTAGTCTGAGGCTCTTCTCAGTTCCTCCAGGAGGTGGTCCAAACAGGCAGGTGGAGTGGTAGGGTCTGGGGAGGGAGACCTTCCCTGGTGCTGGAAGGAGCCTTCAGGCAGCAGGCCGGGAGGGCGGGAGTAGAGGGAGGTTTTCATGGCCTCGGTCACTGGCTGGTAAGAGCCTGGCATGGGCATTTTCAGGGTGAACAGAGGGGCAGGCAGGGCAAGCTGGTTGGGAGTGTGACTGGGGTGTTGGCTCCCCAGGCTAGGAGAGGAGAAGGGTGAGACCCCCCCCCCCCCCCGCCGCCTCAGGACTCCTTCCTGGGGAACCAGACGCGGTGGCTGTATGCTGGCTGCAGCTGGAGGGACGCAAGGTAGATACCAGAGGGGACTTCCTATCCATTTTTTCTGCCACGTGGACAGGGTCCAGCCAAGCCCGCCCTCCTCGCTTCACACAAAGGTTATGACAGCTCAGCCTTCTCACCTGCCCTCACCTCTTATATTTGTTCCATCCCTAAGTCCTCCTCACTGTCCTTCCTCCAGCACGCACCCTCCCTCCCAGGCCACACCAAGTGCCCACAGTCCCCCCACAGCAGCCTTCTCCGATCCTTTCTCAGACTCGGATCTGGACTCTTCTCCGCGTCCAGGGAGCTGTGGTTTGAATTCTCCTCGTTCTTAGTGCCAGAGCCCTTGTATTGGAGGGTTCGGACTCCCCCTTAAGACGGGGAGTCTGGGGGGACAGGGACCGTGTCTCTCTCCCAGGAACTGGTGCCGGCTGCCTTTTTCTGCTTCCACCTCCTTCATCCTGGGCAGCCTCTGCCCACAGGGGGCGCCCAAACAGTGTGGTTGAGTCCAGGCATCCTCGCTGCCGCTGGAGCTGGACGAGGTATGCCTTACTTGCAGTGACATGGATCTTGGTGAGAAGTCAATGTCCCCTCCACAGCTCTGGCTTTTTAACTGACCTTGGGACTAAAGGGAGGGAAGAATTCTCAGATAAGGAGAGCGGCCTCCTGGGTGGGGTAGGAGATGTGGGGCTAGACATCGACCTCTAAAGAAGTCTCCTTGACCTTCCAGGCTCAGGGAGGGGGACCGGCTGGAGGTGCTCACCCAGCCTGCAGTGGACCCAGATGTCTTCCCGGGCGCAGCCCCGAAAGTCCCCAGGCTAGTGGGTAGAGGCCCCAACCAAGCAACCCCTGTTTCCTTCCCCAAGTCTCTCGGAAAGAGTGGTGAGTCAGTTGCGGCCATGAACTCATCCGAGGCAGTAAAAATAGGAAAACAAGCAGGCCTGTCCTCCAGGCAGGCGGAGAGGGTGAGGGTGAGGGTGACGGGGAAGTGGGTTTTCCCCCGCTGGGCGGAAAGGACAGCCATCTTTGAAGTCCTCACGAGTGAGGCAGGCGTCCTCACAGCCCCTAGAAACTCAACCACATCAAAGGCACCTAAGAACGGTGGTTTGAGGGGCATGCCATCTCACACACAGTCACAGTCACGCACAGTGACACAACCGAGTCCCTGAGGGACACACAGTGACACATACAGTTGAGGGCACGACACCTGGCCACACATACACCATGCAAAGCCGGTCAGCCACCAGGCAGTCCCACATGCACGCACACTCGCCCAGCCAGACTCCTAAGTACACTCGGAGACAACATCACAGAGTCCCACACAGTCCCATACATCCATGACAGCTGTCCCCACCCAAAGAGGCACAGAGATCACACGGAGCAACACACAGCCACACAGATGCCACACGCACACCCCCACGCCCAGCCACTCGCCGTCAGTCTCCAAGAGCCTCGCACAAACACACGTAGTCACACAAACACACGGCCACACTGACAGTCACACGTAGCCCACAGGCACACAGCTCCCACCCAATACACAGCGTCCACTCAAGCCACAAAGTGTCCCACACATAGCGTCTCAGTTGCACGCTAGTCATATGCTCAGTCACCAAAGGCAACATCTCTGTATTATGAACACTGTCACGGAGACCCATTCTGCTCGTAGAACTCTGGGGCTAAGACCTGATGGGAGTCGGCCCCTGGGGTGGAAATGGGGAGGTGTCTCATTCTCAGCTGCCAGCTTAACTCCCTCCTCCTCTTGGCTGCACCTCCAGGGCCATCCTCTGCTCTGAACGCCCACGGTTCGGCGTTTTCTGGCTTTGCTGAGTCCCCACACCCCTGCCACTAAGGGAGGAGCATGTTGCCTCGGAGATGATTGAGTCCAATCAACATTAAGCATCATCCATTTATTCAATATGCCCCTGCGTGCCAGGTGCTATGTTAGGTGCTAGTGAATAGAGAGGTTATTCTAAATCAGACCATAATTTTCCACCAGCGCCATGGCTATTTCCAAATGCATGCCTGTGTAGCCCTCCACGGATCTAGCCCCAACCAACTCGTACCTGTACTTTGGCCTTGGGGCGGACCCCCGGCAGGTGAATGATTCTTCAATCTCATTTTTTTTTTCCTGTGGTAATTTCCAGGAGGGTGAATGGTCTCATGTAATTGACAGCACTTCTGAAAGAGGCTCAGGGATAGGCTGGGAAAGACCCACGTGAAGGTCCCGCCCCTTCTCTGGGGGACTGAGCCTTGACAGGCAGCTGCGTTGAAAAACACCCTGCACTAGGGACCAGATTGCCAAGAGTTCATCCACTTCCAGCATGTTATCTTTTTCTTTAAAAAAAAAAAAAATATATATATATATATATATATATATATATATATATATATATAGAGAGAGAGAGAGAGAGAGAGAGAGAGAGAGAGAGAGAGAGAGAGAGATATTTCAGAGAGGAAGGGAGAGGGAGAGAAAAATAGAAACTTCAATGATGAGGGAGAATCACTGATGGTCTACCTCCTGCACACTCCACACTGGGGATGGAGCCCACAACCCAGGCATGTGCCCTGACCGGGAATTGAACCGTGACCTCCTGGTTCATAGGTTGATGCTCAACCACTGAGCCACGATGGCTGGGCCAGCCTGTCATCTTGAGCCAGTTACATCCCCACTTGAGCTCAGCTTCCCCACAAGGGCAAGGGCACCGGACCAAATCAGGTTCTCATGGGGGTGCTCATTAATATGCAGACTTCCAGGCCCACTCCCGACCTTCTTGATTCCAGAATTTGAGATCTGCTGGCTCTGGAGAGCGATGAGGTGCTCTCCAGCTCGAAGAAGGACTAGGAATCTTGGAGGAGCAGCAGCGCTGGAGGCCAAGGGCTGCTCCAGAGGGCCCAGCCCAGCCCGGCACCTGGAATGCAGGAACCACCACCACCCCCCCGACGAGGTCCCCATCGTCTGGCTGGTTTAGAGGCTTGGGCTGTGGTTAGGGCAGGTGGTGGCCAAATCAGAACTTTCAGGCCCGGGTCTTGGCTGAGGCTAAGCTTCCAGGATGGGCTGGGCTGTTGGGACTCGTGGCATCTTTTCTGGGGCTAATGATGCCCAAGTCTCCAGGAACCAGGTCCCACCCCCAGGCCTGGGGAGGGGGGTGCCCCGGAGGAGGGTGGGCAGGGCAAGGTGGGAAAAGTCATGGGACAGTTTTGAGGACCTACGGACTCTGTGAGTTTTATTTTCTTTGAACCCAGTTTTCCTCCATTTAGTCAATCTGCTTCCTGGTTTCTACTTAGCTCCTTCCCTGCTGCTTATGGAATTGAGTCATATGCTGTCTGAACTGGAGGGACATTAGTGGGCACTTATCCCAACCACATACATCATCAGAAAAGCTGCATTATTCACTTTCCATGTGCTCTGAACGCTGCTAGTTACATACAGTGTGTCGTTTGGTCCTCACAACAATTCTACGTGGTAAATATGGTTACCTCCATTTTATAGATAAGGAAAACGGGGCTCAGGAATTCTAAGCCACCTCTCCAAGCATCAGAAATGGGATTCAGCTCCATCCATATCTCTTCCATCTGCCATCCAGAGACAGTTGTGTTGCTCTGGAAAAAACCCAGAGAACCTTTACTGGTTGGGCAATGTTGGGCAAGGCCCGGAGCTGTCCGATCATGGGTTTCCTCATCTGTGAAATGGGGACAGCAATACTTGCCCCACCTGACCGGGTGGTAAGGATTAGCTGAGATCCTCAGTGTGAAAGTATCCCACATGCCGCTGAGGGGCCAGACCCTCACAAGCATCCCTGTACTTAGGAGGAGCTGAGGGTGGCTTCAAAGCTGGAGAATGAAGTCTGCCCTGAGCACCTTGGCATGCAAGGCGCAGGGAGGATGAGGAGCTGAGGAAGGCAGGGTCTCCGTCTGGCAGGAGCCTTCTGTCCCGGGAGTGACCCAGCCAGCTATCACCCAATCCTCTTCGAATAAAAGCTTTTGAATCATGTTGGCTCTGGACCCTCCAGGCACATGAAGGGATGGGGACAGGCATATTTCTGTGGGTGAGCTAAAAGAGCCAACAAAAAGAGGAAGGGAAGCTAACATACGTGAAGATTCAGTATTCAGTCACTTAGAATACTGAATCTCCACAACCTTGTGAGGTTGTGCTTATTATTATGTCCATCGCACAGGTGAGGAAACTGAGGCATGGGGGAATTTTATTTGCCCACGTGAGTAAGGTGTGGAGGTGGGATTAGAATTCAGATCTGCCTGGCTCCCCAGCTGGTGTGCTTTCCCCGGCACCTGGCTGTGCTGTGCAAAGGGTCAGGATCGAGGGAGACACTCCCATGTATGGCCTCTCATCCTTGAGGAGCAGCCGGAGGGGACGAAGGGAAAAGGGACCCTTTGGTAGGAGCTGATCTGACTGTCACCCTATGGCCTCCCATATCACACCTGCCCCTGGGACTCCTCATACATGCAAACAGTGGTACAGCATCTCACTCATCTTCATTCATTCATCCAGTGCCTGGCCCTGTGCTGGGTGCTGTGTTCACCAAAGCAGAGGACCCCACCCCTGGCCTCGTGTCCCAAACCCACCTGAGAGCATCTGAGAGGGATAATGCAGCCGATCACGTGCTCCAGGGAGACCAGAGGGGTGGTTACGATCCCAGACAGGGAAGCCAGGGGAGGATGTCTTAGAATCGATGAACCGTCTAATGAGGGAAGCAAGAATCCTATGTACAGTCTGATTCCATTCGTGTCAAGTTCTTCAACAGGTGAAAGTAAGCAGATATAGGTGATAAAACTGTAAGGAAAGGCAGGGGAGTGATTAACATACAAGCTGGGGTACCAGGTTGAGGAGAGAATTCTGAACCGGGAGGGTCACTCAGGGTGGGGTTCTGGGGAGCTGGCAGAGTCCTATTTCTTGACCTGGGTATCTAGTGTATAAGCATTTGTTTTTAACTCTGCATGAATGCATTTTAATTTACTCTTCTTTATACATTCCGCCCGCCCCCCCCCCCCAACACACACACAAATTTAACACATAGAAATTGCAAAATTCACTGTTGGGTGGGACCTAAGCCGATCTCCCACAGTGCCCTGCACAGCCCCTGTACGTGGTAGGAGAGTATTGAATGCGGGGAGTTTTAAAGGAGCTGAAAGTGGGGTGCATGGTCCAGCCAGATGGAAGTGTGTGGCCTGAGGTCTAGAGAGAAGAGCCCACTTACTTGATCAAGTTTTTGGGGAGAGGATTAGAGGCCTCTTTCCCATGACTATCTGGATACCTGAGGGTCAGCAGTTCCCCCTGTGGAGCCCAGGGTTCCAGAATTAGTTTGTCCTTCCCTCAGTTAAGCACCAGTCATAGGTAGGACAAAGGGCACTGAGGCAGAAGGCGTCAATGGATAGCCAGCTGTGTACACGCAGCACGTCATGACTTGAATCTCAGTGTCTTTATCTATAAAATGGGGCTAATAAACCATCTACTTCACAAGTTACTGAAGCCCCAATGAAGTTATATATGTGGAAAATGCTCTAGGGAGTGATGTGGGTTATATACTTATACATGTCATATTACCTAGATATTCTTCCACCCGCCCCCCTCCCCGCTGCTGCTGCTGTTTTGCAAGGAGGGCTCACAATACAGCCTTAACTCTGATTTAGAAAGTCCCCCAAACCCCAAGATCCTCCGGGCTTGTGATCTTCCAGGCCTGAGCTTCAGGGTGATTCCAGGAGCAAGTTCCCCAAGTTGGAGGGAGCCCAGCTGGGGAGGTGGCATTCCAGGCGGCATGTCAGAGGGTGAGTCAGGCCTAGGGCAGCCCTCCCCCTCTCCTAGCTCTTGGCTCGGGGCCCAGGCTGGGTTTGTCTAATTTGCATGCATCTGCATATATGCAAGTTTCACCTGTGCACCCTGGCAGGGCCCCCAGAAAGACACCTGTGCAGGGGCACCCGAGGGAAGCCAGAGTGGCAGGCTGCCTGCTAGATGGAGTATCCGAACCTAGAAATCTTGGTCCATGGTCCATCACCCATCAAATGCCTGAATCTTTGAATCCAACACCTGGCTCCTTCCCTGGGCCCCTGTGGCTGCCCAGGCCAGGAACTTCCGAGTCATGCTTGCCTCTACCCTTTTCTGGTACAGTCACCAGGCCCAGTGGTTTGTCTGTGAGCCACCCGCCACCCGTCTCAAGTCTCACCCCCCCCCCCCCCCCCCGCCTCCCGCTCCTTTCCTTTGCCTCTGCAGCCAACCTGCTGGGCCCTCCCTCCTCACTTCACACTTGACCTATTTGCAACAGCCTCCTACCCGGGCTCTCTACCATCCAACTCTTGCCTTCCAAGCACACTGTGGCCCCAAGATGCTTCCCGGGAAGTCTCTCAGCTCCCATCCTGGTCCTCCACCAACCATGGGCCCCATCCTAAGTTCTTGGTTGGTGTTTGAGGCCCTCCACAGTGTGGGACCTCCTGGCTCTCAGTCTCAGCTCCCCCCCCCCCCCCATTTTCTTACTTTCCAACCAAGTGTGTATGGGCCCCGCACACATCTCCTCTGTGCCTCAGTCTCCTCCTCTGTGCCTCAGTCTCCTCCTCTGTGAAACGGGGGGTGAGAAGACTCTCTTGCAAGGTTGTTCACAGAAACGCATGTGAAGCACAGCACACAAGCCCACATTAAATGTTAGCCATTACTGATATTAGAACTTCTCCTTCCCCCATTCTACAGGGGGCGTTCCTGTCCTGGGGCCCCCTTTCCCTCCTCAGCCCCGCCTCTTCCCTTGCTGAGCGCGGCTTTGCCAGGTAAGACAGCGCTGTGGTAGTTAAGGGGACAAGCTGACCTTGGTTCCAATTCCAGCTTTTAGACAAGTTGCTCAACCTTTTTGTGCCTCTGTTTCCTCATCTGTAAAGTGGGGATAATATGGATACTTACCCCCTAGAAATCATGTGATGAATGAAATGATGCATGTAAGAGCTTAGCATAGTGTCTGAAACACACACAAAAGCACGTGTTCGCTATTATTATCATTATGTTACCCAAGATTCAGGGCCTCTGATCACCACAGCTCCCTTTATCCCCCAAAGGCTCCAGAAGGTTCCTTAGAGGTGTCTTCAGGAACAGTGCCTCCAGCTGGATCCCCCTGTGCCTCAGACAGCAGAGAACCACCACAAAAATGTCTGCAGCCCACCCCACCCCACCCACATTTCCGGTGGAGAGCAACTGAGGCAGCCGATGCCCCTATGGATTGGTTACTGGTTGGGGCTGGCTTCCTGCTCCCACTAGCTCTGGGCACAGCGCAGCCAGAATTTGGGCTGGGGGAGAGCTTATCTCCCCCTGCTGGGGTTGGGCCTGGACACTGGCAGGTCAGCTCACAAGTAGAGAGTGGTCTTCAGGGGAGGAGGGAGGGCAAACTGGTTTGAGAGGATGGAAATGAGTAACTCAGCTCAGCTCCGTTCCCCTGGGAGGCCATGACCAGCGCAAAGCCCCCACCCCACCCAGCAAGTGCAAACCCTACCCCTTTCCTGCCGGCTTGCACGTCCTCCAGCCTCCCCCGGGCTGCAATTGAACTTCCAGGGTGTGATCCTTTAACCGAGGGGAATTAAGGAGGGTGACTGACGACGGAGGTTAGATGTAGGCGGAGGAGTGCACGAGCCACCTTCCCCTCCTTAAACAGCCAGAGTGGGCCTGGCCCAGCTCCCCGCTTAGCGCCCCGCCCCCAAAGCTGAGCCCGGTGGGCGAGGGTTTGGAAGAGTCAGGAAGAGTGGGGGCGGGGCAGAGTCCCCGGTCTACCCTCCCCTCACCTCAGACGTGACAGATGGAGCCTAACACGGTGGTACACGGAGGGAAAGGCTGGGGGGCGGGGGGGTTGTTTGTGCTTGTGATTCTTTTCCTCCTTTTGGGGATCTGGGGGTGCAGGTGCGTTTGCGGCACCCACGTGGCCGGCCTGCTCTTCTCCAAGGCAATATCCCCCCCCCCCCCCCTTCTCCCAGGCCCAGCCCAGCAGAGATGAGGCCATCCCCTTCTTCCTGACCCCGAAGCCCAGGTTAGGATGCAGGGACCGGACCCACTTTTTCTTATTAAAACAAAACAAAACAAAACAGTCCGGATCTCCAAAGGGTCAGGGAGTCAGAAAGTGAAACCAGTCACCCCAGCCATAGAGACGTTCTCTGAACCAAATCGAGGGGGTCGGGAGGGGCGGGTGTGAGTGATGTGTGCGCCCACGTGGCGGGAGCGCGCTGTGTTGTGTGATGTGGTTGTGTTGTGTGCGCCTCTAGGTGCGGTGCAGCCGCCTATGGAGTGCGTGCTGGCTGCTGGGTTACGCGAGGATGTGTCTGTGTTGGTGATGTACGTGGATGCCGTACGGTGCCGTGCGCGCTGGCTGGATGAACATCCTCACTCCAGCTCCGTCCTGTCCCCGGCTTCCGCCGGCACCGGGCGATGGAGACCTCCGCAGACCGCCCCCGCTTCCGTGCCGGGGTCTGGAGGGCTCTGCAAAACCTGGCCGCGCCGCCTTCGTTCGGGGCGTGGCGAATTCGCTGCATCCGGGTTGCCCTCGGGCCTCCCGCCCGCTCGGCTCTTCGCCTCCTTCCAACCCCCTCCCACCCCGGCGTCTGGCTCGGGGTCCCCGCGGGTGGTCGGCCGGCCGGGCTCCTAGCGGGACTTCTCGCCGGATCCGCGGCTGGGACACCCGGCCCAGAAGTCCGGCTCCCCGGCCCGGAGCCCCGCGCCCCCCACCCCGGCCCTTTCGTGGCTCCCGCGCTGGGGCAAGTCCAGCTGCCTCGCGCGGGGCAGCGCCCGCACCCCACCTTCCAAGCCGCTCCCCTTTCTGGTTAACCATTGTCTTTGGGGAGGGGGCGGACTTGGCCCAATAGTGGTTCTAGTTTTGTTTTGTCCAGAGCGCGCTTGGTGATCTCGTATGGATGCGCTCCTTAAACGTCCCGGTCGGCCCCACGTTGAAGATTTCTCCGGGAGCGGGGCTGGCGCGTGGAAGGGAAGCGAGGACCACACGGGGCGTGCTGCGGCAGACGCTGCGGGAGGCCCTCGTGGGGAGCCCTCCGCCCGGCGGTGCGGGGGTCCAGAGGTGGTGCCGACCCCACGGCCTCTCCCCTCCTCCCCCTTCTCCGGGAGATTCGCCCGGAAAGCGCTCCGGGGAGCCTGGAGGTGGGCGCAGGGAGGCGCAGGGCTGGCCGGGCTCGCGGCGACCTCGGCACCGTCCGCCGCCCGGCGTGCGCTCAGCATCTCTCCCTCTGAAAGAAGGAAAGAAACGCCACAGTTCAAACTCAGGAAAAGTGAAACGGGGGTGAGGGTGGAGGGCGAGGGGGTGCGGGGACGCCGGCGTCTACGGACTGCCCTACCCTGGGCCTCGCAGCCTGTGGGGGCTTTAACCACCGCGCACCCAGCCGAGCGGAGGGAGAATTCCTCCCCCCCCCACCACCACCCCCACCAAACCGAATTATTCACAAAGTTTCCCCAAACCGAGTTCCTACGAAAGCCCCGCCAAATCGGACTTAAATTCCACGGAGAACAGACAAAACTAAGCTCAGATTTCGTTTGGGGACTGCGGGTGGGTTGGAGGAGAGAGGGAGCGGATGAGCCCGCCATGGCCGCGGGCCCGAGGCCTGGGGTCGCGGTGCAACCTCTGTTCACCTGTCCGCACCCCGAACAGACCCTGGAGCCGCCTGCGTCGCCGACGCCGAGCCTTTGCTCCGGAGCGCGCGGCCGCCGGTACCAAGCCCCGGGGCTGCGCGAGAGCCCTGCGCACCCACCACGTGTTTCGGACCACGGGCAAGGGCGCTGGTTCCGATGGAGTCCCCGCTTCCTACACTTGGGGTGGCTTCCAACAAGGCATACACCCCACCGCCGCGGATGCTTATTCTGCGCAAAGAATCGTTTCCCGATCGATCAATCGATTGATCGATCTCGATTGATCGATCGGGTAGGGTTGTATTTGCCAGGCGACCCGCAAAGAGCCCCGGATTGGCCACCCACTGTGCACCACGCGGATCTCCCAGGTCCAGCCGCCACTCCGGAGGTGACTCCCAACACCACAACACCGTGGCGACGGGATGTCCCCACTCCGGACTCTGTCCTCGGCTCCCAGGGCCTCGCTCAGTGCGGGGTTCCCCGGAGGAAGGCTGGGAGGGCCGCTTCAGCCAGAGGCCGAGATGTTGGTAGTGACAGGACAGAGTTCATTTTTGTGTCTCTTGCCTCCCTCCCTCCCCCTCCTTCTCGGTTTCATTAGGTTTTGGGATTTGGGTTTTTGCAATTCACTCCAAAGCGAATGACAAAAGCGCGGAGGTCTTCAGTACAGCTCCCTCCTTTCTTACCCCTTCTGGATAAAACGAGTCTCAGAGATGGGAAATGGCTGACCCAGTGACCCAGTCCATCAAGCCAGGAAGTTGGAGGCTGAGCTGGAATGGGAACCCAGGCCGCAGGCCTCTCCGGGCAGCCCTCCCGCCCCTCTGATCAAACACATTGGCAGCTCTTCCTAGCCCCCATCCCCACCCCTTGCCCGTTTCCCCGTCTCCCCCCTTCCCCAGGTGGGTGAGATGTGGCACCTGCCCAGAGAGGATTTCCCAATCAGGTGCCCCTGCGCTCAGAAGAGGGAACCCTGAAAAGTGAGGGGATGATGGAGAGAGCGGTCTCCTCATTTGTAAACGGGATAATAATAGTACCTACTTCACTAGTTTGTTTTTTTGGTAAAGATGTACAAGGATAGGATGTTGTGAATTTCATAAATTCAAAAGGGCTGCAGGGTGTTTCCTCCTGGTGCGTGGGGGCGAGGATCCTGCATGAGTTCAGCAAAGCCCCCTGAGAACTTCAAGAGGCTCTCACTATGGGCCTCCTGGCTTTGGGGGTTGCCTAGGACAGAGGCCTGCGGGAAAACCCGCCTGCCCTTTCTGGCTAGGTCCAGCACAGAAAGGACTCCAGGTACAAGGCCCCGGGGGGACGTGTCTTCCCACCCACCCTTCCAGTTCCACCTCAAAAGCACGTCCTTTGGGAAACCTCCCCGGACAGCCTACCCTACTCCAAAGAGCATGCTCTTCCTTGGACGCACCCTGAGATGCTGTCCCTGGAACCCACCATAGCTCCGGGCACGGTGGCGTGGCTGCCTCCCTCCAGAGGAAGAGGATGGCGGCAGGATGGAAGGTTTGTGAGAACAGATCCTTGCACGTTCGTAGCTTCCGTTCTAAGGAGGAGGAGGAGGAGTGGCAGAGTTGGGTAAGAAAGGGGGAAAGGTGGTCGTACGTGAAAACAACATTTCTCAATGGAGCGAACCTTGCACGCCCTGCTGGATGAAAGGGCGTGGCCTCTCCAGCCACCCAGAGGAAGGCTCCCGCTCAGACCTCCTTCTCCGGGAGCGCCAGCACTTCCGGTGCCAGTTGCCTTGGAAAAAAACTCCTCTCAATCCATCCTAGTGGGGAGTCCAGATTGAAACTGACTTGCTCTTCCTACCCCAGGGACACCTGACTGGGGGTGGAGGTCAACCCCCCCCCACCCCTTTGATCTTTCTGTCTCTCTAAAGAGACCGGAGCCTGGCCACGCCCAGTGCTTTCTCTTACTCTTCTAAGCTTCCCTCTTTCTCTGATCACTGTATTTCCCCACCCAATTCTAAGACTGCTGTCTTCACTCTGAGCCCTGATAATGAGAGTGCGTGTGTCTGTACCAACATGAACACGCCTGCTTGAGTTGCATACTCCAGTGAGAGGTGTGTATATGGATTTGGGGGTGTATCTGTCTCTCCTCTAACATGAAGCAGCTTAGAGGTGTGTGGACATACGGTAGGTACACATACCTGTGGATTTATACCCTTGGATTTTCAAGTGTACACACTGGCAATTCGACCTGTATAGTCGTGGGTCTGCGTAAGAGACAAGTATAGTGCTTTTATTCAGGGATATTGCTATTCACCTTTTCCATTAAGGAACCTCTCTATTCTTAGAGGGATGCTCATGTGGACATCAGTTAGACACCCGTTTATTGGTATATGCGAGTGTATATATGGTATCTGGATGGAGTTTCTGAAGTTGTGTGCCTGTGGTCATAGATGCTTGCACGTGGACACTTGTCCACCAGGGTATTGGGCACTAATGTTTAGAGGCAGGTCCTGCACACAGACTGGAAATGCTGCATTTCCTACACCCTCTGAGGAGCCAGCAAACTGGACTAGCCTCCCACTCCCGGATTTTTTGTCCCAGTTGGTGCACGGCTTCGGCCTCACGGGGCGCCAGGGGACAGGTGGGACGTCACAGGGGCAGAAGCCCAGACTGCGGATCCCTCCTGCGGCCTCAGGGGCCAGCAGGAGCTGGGGTGTCGCAACCAAGTGGGGCCACAGCCGGAAGCGGAAGCCGGGACTGGGCGGGCGGGGGAGTGGTGGGGCGCAGTAGCGGCGGTCGCGGAGTGCCAGGCCCAGGGCACCCAGCGGGGGCGTGCGCGCCGCGTGCCTGCCGGGCCGGCTGGGCGCCAGGCGGTTCCTCCCCCAACCCGGCGTCTGTTTACCAACAAACTGCGGGCGCTCCGCAGCGACGCATTCCGACGCGTTGAATAAGCTGCCGGCGCTGGCGGTCTGTTCTCTACTTCCCTGCAGGTCCGTGGGTCCGATCCCGAGGGTGGGACAGCCGGCCGCAGGTTCCCTGCGCCCCCGCCGACGCAGCGCTCCGGCGCCGAGCTGCTCCCCTTGCCCCTGGGGCATCGCAGCCCCGCCAACACCCTCTGTTTCTGCCTTCAGGACCATGAAGTTCCCAGACTGCCCCAGTCGCCCTGCCACCCCGGCAGCTCTCTCGGAGAGGACCCCAGGACAGCCGGGCCCAGAGCCTGTGCGCCGCCCCCTCGCATCCCCAGTTCTGAATTTTCCTACCTTGGGCTGCCCCGGGGGGCGGGCCCTGGCTCCAGGCCTCCCGTGAAGTCACCGCGTGCGGTGGCCAATCCGGGGCGTCTAAGTGGGCGGGGCCCCAGTCGGGTCCCGGGAACCGAACCCGGGAGCGAGAAGAAGGGGGGGGGGGGGGGGCATGGACTTAGGGGGAGGGGAAAAGCCATGGGGGCAACCCCGGAACCCCTTTCCCAGGCGCGCGCTCTCCGCTGGAAGAGGCGCAGAGACGCTTTCCCGGGATCTTAAGTTGGGGGGAGGCTCGCCGGGGGGCTCACTTGGCCTCCACGCCCGGGGCGCGGAAAAGACACAGTTGGCAAAGAGAGCGGACTGCGTGCGGGGTCATGGCTTAGGCCCTTCGGCTACGGCCCGGCCGCAATGTCCTCTTTGCCCTGCCCCCTCCCTGGCCTGGACGCCTCCAAAGCGGTCTTCCCGGATATCGCCCCCGTCCCATCCGTAGTGGCTGCCTACCCGCTAGGCTTGTCCCCCGCAACCGCAGGCGCCTCGGATTTTCCCTACTCGGGGCCATACGGTCACCTCCTGCCCTATCCCTACCCCGCCGGACCGACGACGCCCGCAGACGCCTACCTGCCCTGCCAGCAACCCGCGGCGCCCGCTCCGCCCTCTCAGCAGCAGCGGGAGGCAGGTAAGGACGCGGCTGCTCCCCCCACCTCCGGGGTCTCGCTCCTGCGAGCCCCTAAACCTAGTCTTCGCCTGGTTGGGCGCAGCTAGCGGGATTCAGACCTTACTCAGATTCCCCGGGATCTGGGGGTGGGAGGAGGGCAAAGGGATAGGGTGGGGGATGGGGGTGAGGGAGAGGGGGGAGGGGAGGGGGAGGGGCGGGGGCGAGTTGATCTAGGTCTCCTTTCAAGACCGACCTGGTTTCGATTTTCAGTGTGTGAAGCGGGGCGGCGGGGCCCTCTACCCCACCCCCTGGAGCCCCCGGGGTTGTGTGTATCTGCGGGTAACGGAAAACTGAAAGAATCCAGATGTGGGTGTGGGTGCCGAGCCCCTTCCCCAGGGTGCTCTCCGTCCTGCACGCCCCTTCCCCCTGTCGCCCCTCTCTGCTGCATTCGTTTTGTGCTCCAGCCAAAGCCTGAAAAAGAGAAATCAGGTTCCAGCTGAGGGCAGCAGAAGTGGGGGCTTATCTGGGGCCCCTTTCCCTCTGCTCCTGGACCTTGCCCAAAGTGCCCCACTGAGACGGGGGACGCTGACCTGGACTAGGACTCCACCATCCATTGTCCTAAGAATGTAGCCACAGGTGGGCAAACCTCAGCCTTCCGGCCACAGGAGCAGGCCACCTCGGTCATCTCTGCCCCTTGCCTTTGGGGCAGGGCAGGCCGGAGTTCCCATTGCCTGGAGCAACTTTGAGCTCCTGAGAAAGTGCTCACTGGAGGTCATCAAAGCCTCCAAGGAGCAAGCAGCGAGCCTGTGTCCCTGGTCCTGGGAACACTGTACATACACCACCTGTCCTGGCTGCCAGCTCAGACCTCAAGCCCCCTGCATCCCTGCCCCCACCGAATGGACCCCACAATGGTCTTTGGCAGTTTCCTCCAAGGTTGCACATCTAATGGATGGGTGACTTCGCTGGAGTCAGCCCAGGACGGAGACATCTTCCTGCCTTCTGTCACTCCGCTGAGACACAGAAGCTCATAAGCATCAGAGCCAGGAGTGACCCTAGAAATTTGGGAGCTCAACCTCCTTGATGTACAAATGGGCACACAGAGGCCTAAAGAAAGGGTGCGTGTGGGCAAAGGACACAGCCTGTTTTCCAGGCTCCGGGGCCTGGCAAATTGACTTTCACCACGGGAGGCCAGAAAAGTGGATTTGGGGGAAGGTTCTCAGAGCCCCCAAAAGTTAACTGCTTTCTGTGCCGGAACTGGGGCTCCCTCTCCCAGGCTGCTGAGTCCGTCGTTGGAGGACGGGCAGTTGGGGAAGATGTCTACAAATTATCTCGTTTCTACAAACAAGCCCTTGGTCCCTTCCCTTCGGAATATGCTGATGTGGTGCATTTGTGTGTGAGTGCGTGTGCCGTGGGGTAGGGGTGGGAGTAAGATAACCCTGTCCTTAAGATAACTGCTAAAAATGGGGAAGGTGTTTTGAGCCCTGCTAACCACAGTCCCGGCCTTCCCTTGCTCGGTCTAGGGCCGGGAGTGAGAGTTCATTTTCTTTATGCCATTTCCCCGGGTGCAACGAAAACCACACTGGTCCTTGGACTAGATTGCAGCATTTTTCCACGGAAACGGGTGGGTTTGGCTCACTCTAGATGGAATGATTGGGGTGTGAGAGAGGGCCTGGGGTCCTCCTTTTGCCCCCACTCAGCGTCCACCCCCGCCTCAGGGGGAGGTTTGGCTCCCAGTGAGCTAAGTGCCACCACCCTGTTAGCAGGCGACTTCAGGGAGGCCCTGGGGCTTCGTAGTCCGGACCAGGACAGATCTTGTCGGGACTTGCTGCAGCTGGTGTGGGGAAAGGCAGCTGTCAGTGAGGGAGCCTGGAGGGGCTGCTGGGAGAGCGAGGGCGCTGCGGGCTGCAGAGTTGGGGAGCCCGGCGGGCTGCCTCCCAGGCTCTCTCTGTGTCACCCTCCGAAATGACCGGTCCCCGCAGCCAGAGAGGTGGTTGCTGGGCTGCCAGCCCCAGGCTTGGAGCAGGAGGGCTGGAGCCGTGAAGGCCGGCCGGGCGCGGGCTGGAGCGGAAACCCAACCGTTTTTTGTGTTTTGTTTTTTTCTTTTTCTTTCTGGGAATTGACGGAGGCGGGGGTCGAAGGGGGTGGATCCGAGAAGCCCGAAGCGCCCCAGGCCCAGGGAGAGGGATGCGGGGGAGGTGAAGGCAACTGGTCACCCAGCCGGCCAAGGGCGGGGAACCTGCCGTGTGGGCTGAGCCAGACAAGACGAAGGCCGAGGGGGTGGGACAAGGGTGGACCCCAGCCATCTGCGCTCAGGGGGTCCAGCGCCCCCTCGGCTGGGACGGCCAGCAGACCTGCGGGGAATGTTCGCCCTCAGCCCCAGGGCATGTCAGCCGCTCGGTGCACCCAGCCCCACCATCTGCACGGAATGGTCTCCGGTCCCCACGGAGAGGCGCAGGTGGGAACCGCCCGCGTCCGAAGTGGAGACTCTCCCGCCCCCTCCCCCCGCGTTCAAGGGCCGGGCTGTGCCACGGCCGAGATTCCCCGGGAGGCCGAGCCGAGGGGCCGGAGGTGACCAGCTCCCCCGCGGCCGCACCGCAGCGCGATCCAGGAGGGGCCGAGGGCTGCGCAGCCAGGGCCCCCGCTCTGCGCTCTGCAGACCCGGGTCGCCTCCCCGCCCGCCGAGATCCACCCTGTGAGTGCGGTCGGTCGGGCGGCCTCCAGGGTCCCCGAGAGCCTCCGCCCCTGGCCCGCCGGCCGCCGCGGGGCGGGGAGCGGCGGTCAGCTCTCCCGCAGAGTGTGCCCGAGGAGCCGGGCGCTGTAGGGGGGCAGGCCAAGGGGCGCCGATCCTGGCCTTCAAGGCCGGCGGGCGGACCCCCTCCGACCCGCCCTTCCTCTGGCGGCGGAGAGGTGGCCACGCAGACGCTGTCAAGTCCCTCTAAGCCTGGCCTGGGAGCTCCTCTCGCCCGGAACGCCCTGCCCCGTCCTCTCCAGCCTCAGCCCAGCCCTCGACGGAGCCTTTCAGCCCTACTCCGCCCCGCCACACCCGCGCTGGCGCCACCGCCACCGGCTGAACTTTGACCTCTCGCCGCGGGCACCGCCCCTAGCCTCGCTCGGGGCCCTAGGCGCTGTCTCCCTGGATCACGGGGGCCCTAAGAGTGTGAGTTCCCTGAGGGTAAGAACTGCGACCGGTCCCGCCGGGAGCACAGTGGCCGTGAGGTTTGCAAGGAGCGTGGAGCGGAGGGTAGAGGAGAGCCGCCCGGCGCCTCCTCCCAGGCCAGCGTGCAAACGAGATGCAAACATGCAAACGAGCCTATACACCGGCGCGTCCGACCCTCTTTCCTCTCACCCCCGGTCCTGTGCCCTCCCCCAGAGTCCGAGAAGCCGCCGCCGTCCCCGGAGCCCTCGGAGCGGCTCCCGCGGGCCCCGACCAAAAGGCTGCGCAAGCCGAGGACCATCTACTCGAGCCTGCAGCTGCAGCACCTGAACCAGCGTTTCCAGCACACGCAGTACCTGGCGCTGCCCGAGAGGGCCCAGCTGGCTGCACAGCTCGGCCTCACCCAGACCCAGGTGGGGCCAGTCCCGGCCTTCCTGCATGCTAACCATTCCTCCGTGTGCTCTCTGGGAGCTCACCCCCCGGGGTGGGTATGACAGATGAGTCCCTTAGCCCTGTTGTCACAAGTTCTCCAGGGTGTGTTCATAGCTGGCCCTCGGTAATCTGGGGGAGTGTATTACAAGGGGTTGGGGGACGGGGAGGCTTAGGTAGAGGAGGGTACCCAGACTGGGAGAGCTCAGGGGGCGTCCAGGACTGTGGAGGACTGGAGCGAGGGTTCCCTATTTCTGCTCTTCCCCCAGGACTGCTCCCTACTGCTGGGTCCCTTTACTTGGGTCACACCCTTCCACGCATATACTCCGCCTGATCTTTCATTCTGTCCCCTTTCCTCCCTGAAGGTAAAGATCTGGTTTCAGAACAAACGTTCCAAATACAAGAAGCTCCTGAAGCAGAACTCTGGGGGGCAGGAAGGGGACTTGTTCGGGAGGCCCTCCTCCCTGTCTCCCTGCTCCCCACCCCTGCCATCCCTCTGGGATCTCCCCAAGGCAGGGGCCCTGCCTGCTGGGGGCTATGGCAACAGCTTTGGAGCCTGGTATCAGCATCACTCCCCAGATGTTCTGGCTCCACCTCAGATGATGTGAGCCTGGGCAAAGGTGGGTCGGGCCCCTAGCCCTCCTACAAAGCCCAGGACCCGGCCCATCAGCACCTCTTCTGGGCTGGGAGGAAACCAGCTCCAGGTGGATTTTCTCAGGATGACGAGGAACTAGAGGAGAAAAAGGATGAGATGGAGTCCTGTCCCCCTTGGCCCCATAAACCCAAGGAGCCCGATAAAGAACTTCGGTCTTAGCTACTGCTCCTCACCACTACCATGGACTGAACACCTTCCCTTCAGCTGACCAGAGGCTCTGGAGAGAGTCATTGGCTGGAGTTCAGACTGCTCCCAGGACCCCTTGTCTTGCCACCCCTTCCTTGAGGGACCACAGTCCCACTGCAGTCTGGAGTCAAAACCAGCAAGACACACGGAGTGATTTTAATTGGTGTGCCTTGGGCCTTGCCCAACCCATTTGAGAGCAAGAGCGGGCGTGAGGTGGGCATCCAGTCTTCAAGTTGACCACCATCAGGTCCCACCTCCCAGTGTTCCCTGGAGGTCAGCCCATCACCCCATGACTGATATACCTTCTCACCTTCATGAGAGGGAGAGGAATGCTGAAAATGTAGAGTTCGTAGGCCTATGGATAATTTATGTTCTCTTCCTTAAAAAACCCTCTTTCCCCCCTGTTTACAATTTTGAGTAGATAATGGATTCAATTATCCTTATAATTCAATGAGTATTTATTGAGCCCTGCCTCAGACCTAACAACGCCACGTGCACACACTCTTGGGAACAAGGTAGGGTAACACTTTGGGCAGAATGGGGACAAATGGGCTCCCTGGGAGAGTGTAAGTAGAGACACCCCAAATGGGTGGGGTGGGCCCAACAATTCCGCTCCTCCCAGCTGTCTCTGTCTAAATGAAATACATCGATAACCAGTCGGACTAGCATCCCCATGCTCTTGCCAGCATCCCTCATACTGTGACTTCCAGAAATTAAAGTTTGTACGAAAACCTGGGCCCTGGCTTTGAGGTGTGTTTTGTTTCCTGACTTCTGGGGCTGGCTGCTCATCTCCCTTCTCTCCCATCTGGCTCTTCCAGCCCTGAACTAGAGGCACTGGAGCCTGGTTTTGCCTCTACCACTAGCTCTGTGGCGCTAGTTCTAGAACGTCCTAATAACGTCTATATTTTCATAATGCTCCGACATGAAACCAGAAGATGCTAATGCTGGGAACGACCCAAGTCTGAATGGTCCTCACCAGCAAAGTCTCTCCTGGCCCAGTTCTGGAAGGAGCCAGACACCACACAGCCCCCTGCGCCCCACCTTCCGCTCAGACAGACCCTGCTCACCTTGGACGAGGACGTGCCCACCAAGTCGATCCAGTCCACCCCTGAGAGAAGGGTGCTCCTTGCGGGTGGCAAGGCTCCAGCCCACACAGAGGAAGGGGTAGGAGGGGGGTGGAGGAGAAGAAAACACCAGAAGGAACTGGACTTCTCCGTCCAATAAACATTCGTAGAGCCTCTGCTCTGCCAGATCCCAGATGCCAAGGTGATTTAGGCAGACCCTGTGGGCTAACGGATACCAAGGTGACCTAGAGACTCTGCAGGCTGACAGGGGAGCCAGACAAATGGCCAGCCACTTGTGTGGTGCCAGGCTCATGGTTAAACAGAAGTGTGGGCATAGTCCAGGGGCCCCAACTAGGCCTGGACCCATCAGTAGACTCATAGCCACCCTACCCCACCATACATACAGCACCCAGTGGCAGGGGGACAAGGGTAGTCAATAACTCAGGGAATCCAGCCCAGCTTGACTGGAGGGGTGGGGGAGGGGTCTCCAAGTCCAGGAAAAAAGCTCCCAAATCTAGCTTTCCTCTTACTGCCTAACCCTGTTCCCAGGCACACAGGGCCCGCCCTGTCTGGACAGACCACTCAGGTACTTTGAGTCAACCCCACCGGCCAGAGAGAGGCCCAAATTAGACTTGTGTGTAGAGTAGTGGGGGTGCGATTCCGTGGAAGTCCCCCGCCTCAGGAGAAGGTCTGCAGTCAGTCCCTCCTAGGCCCTGTTCTGGGCCAGTGGCCACCCCGACTTCCCAAAACACACGTGGAGGTTTCTCCTGGGGGTGGCAAATGGCACGGGGCCGGCAAAGCCAAGATCCAGGAGCAGTGAAGAATGAGGGTGTCAAGAGGAGAAACCTCCTCTTCCTCAGCACCAGTGCCCTTCCCCCACCCCTGGCTCCCCTCTTTCCATGGCTCTCTGGGGACCCTGCCCCAGATCCCTCCTCTGGGTCTCCTCTGAGGCCACAGGCCCTCAGGGCTGCTGTTCCCTCCCACTGCAGGTTGCACACTCCTCCTCTTTCCACAGACCCACGATAAGATCTACCGCCCCATCTCGGAAAGCCTCCAAAGGGAGATTAATTGGACAGCCAAACACGAGGCGCATCGTTAAAACAACAGCCCAGGTTGTAAAGTTAAGTAGCAGAAGTGTAATTGCTCTCCCAGCCAGAGGCCTGCCGGGCTGACAGCATCTCCCCCTTTCTACCCTCACCCATCTGCCCTTTCCAGGGGGGCAGGGGAGCCCTCTCCTACTTGGGAGCTGGTTCAGTTTCCCTGAGCTCCTGGGTGATGATGGGGCTGGAACCCCATGAGAGGAGGAGCCCCATTCCCCCTCCCTCAAGCCCTCTGAGCTGTAGCAGGGGAACCTGTGGTTTCTTCCCATGAGGGAGCCCCTCTCAGAAAATTGGGTCAATAAGGGAGAGAGGACAAGACGGAGTGGTTAAGAATGGGGGCTTTGGCCCTGGCCAGTGATCGTGGTCTTGTGCACCAAAAGGTTGCTGGTTTGATTCCCAGTCAGGGCACATACTCAGGGGGTGGGTTCAACCCATGCAGGAGGCAACCAATTGATCTCTCTCTCTTCCTTCCTCTCCCTCTCCCTCTCCCTCTCCCTCTCCCTCTCTCTCTGGAAAAAAAAAAAATTATTAAAAACATTTTAGCCCTAACTGGTTTGGCTCAGTGGATAGAGCGTCGGCCTGCAGACTGAGAAGTCCCAGGTTCGATTCCGGTCAAGGGCATGTACCTTGGTTGCGGGCACATCCCCAGTAGGAGGTGTGCAGGAGGCAGCTGATCGATGTTTCTCTCTCATCGATGTTTCTAGCTCTCTATCCCTCTCCCTTCCTCTCTGTAAAAAATCAATAAAATATATATTTAAAAACATTTTAAAAAAGCGGGGGTGGGGGGCGGGCTTTGACCTCCAAAGACTTCCAGTCTACTATGTGACTTTTGGCAAGTGACCACGCCTCTCTCTGAGCCTCGTGTTTCTGCCCCTCTGATGGGAGCACGAATAGGACCTGCTCCGCAGTGTGGTTGTGATGATGAAATGAGATAGTGCTTGTAACATGCTTGACATGGTGCCGGGAACATAGTAAGCACTTAATAAATGGCATTTATAGCTGCTGTATGATTATCAGGGAGGAGGGGTCAGGGCTAGGGTGAGTTCATTCTGCCACTGCCATCCATTCACTTCTCCCCTCCGGCCCATCTGCCACCGGAGGGGAGGGAAGGGGGATGGGGCTGGAGAGACAGTGGGTGGTGACCACACATCCCTGGTCACCACCGTTTGAGAGCAGGACCCAGGCAAGGCCTCCAATGCCCTGGGCATGGGAAACCAGCCGAGACTGGCAAATGGAAACCACGGGGAGTCCAGGGCGCATTCTCTCCCCGACAAGGGTCTCAGCCGCAAGAAAGCTGACTCCGGGCTTCCCTTCCCTCGCGCCGTATGCTATTTTAAGACATGCTCCCCATTTTCTCCCCCAACAAAATGAGATTCAATTAATTCAATTAAAGCAATTTTGGGAGCAGCTCCTGAAGACTTTCAATGTGAGATAATTACAAGTAATTTGCTCCTGTGAAGAGGAAAAGGGCACCCAGGGTCCGGGGGGAAAGGAGGTAGCCCCCTCCCCACCAGAAGCACACACACATCTAGAGGGATTCCACACTGCAATCTTAACTGCCCTCCCATTGGCCAAATTACTTGCAGGTGGGAAGAGGGAGAATGTGGTGGTGGGAGGGGGCTGGGAAGACGCGGAGTGACAGACCGCCCCTCCCCCACCCTCAAATCCTCTGCGCGCAGAGAGGTGGGGGGCTGGCTGTTCCCCGACAAAATGTCTGCACAGCCCTAGCAGCTGATTACTCAGCTCCAAACCTCATTTGAGCTTGGATGCCTGAACTTGCCTCTGGGATTGTATCCAGAGTCAATGGAATGTTATCCGGGTAGCTGAGGCCTGTGTAGACCGGGCCTTGGAGATCAAGGACTAACCCCATCGCTTATAAGGGATGTGGGCAGAGAGGAGGAGGAAGGCCAGAGAAGGCGGACTCTGACTTCCTGCTCTCAAGGAGGTGATGGTACACCCACTGTCTCTGATCTGGTGC